>NC_050460.1:578969-881469 GCF_903995425.1 Onychomys torridus | reverse complement strand
AGGTAGTTATTCAAGTGCAAATGCTAAATCTCTAAGATTTACTGCTGGACCAGGTATAATCACACTTACAGTTGTAGTTCATGGAGCCAGTGTAAAGTTTTGGCCATGGTGCGCCCATCATTAAAATGAGGTGTTGGGACTCCATACAAGTCAAACCTATGGAAACTTTGTGGGTTATACTTTCGGTTCTTTGCTTCTCCTGTGGGTAGTGAGAGCAGGGAAGAAGATTTCTGAGTTAAGCACCAAACCAAACCAACCAAACAAACAAAAACACCACCTTATCTTAGGGAAAGCACACTGTGTTAGATGAGTGGGACAAAGACCGCAACTGTACCCATACAGGGAGCTGTGCAGACTCAGCTACAGATGACAAAGACCCTCCCCTGCACATGATGTAACACCATGGGATGTTATATCCAGAGCTCCTAGTGTTCACGTAGCCAGGTGTTGTAGCTTGTGCCTATAATCTCAGTACATAGAGGACAGTGAATTCCAGGCCTGCCTTGGCCACATAGTGAAATCATATCTAAAAAGGCCAAAAAAATAAAGTTGGAAAATCCTAAGTAAACAAATAAATAAATAAGTAACCTAAAACCAGTAAGACTAATAAGTGAATTTAGGAAAGTTGCAGGATACAAAATCAACATATAAAATTAACTGTGGGGGTCTCTACAACTACTAGGGCTGTCAGACTGATGAACCACGGTCTGGTTCAACACAACTCAGTAGCCAATGTTGGGTTAAACTTCTACAGTCTAACATTGGACAGTTCATTGCAGGCATATTTAAGTACAGTATAATTAGGGAAAAAAATTTTCGATGTAACACAATCCTGTGTGCATAAAGAGGCATAATCACATCAAAACTCTTCTCAAAGTATATGTCACTTCTTTTATGAAGATAGGTTGTAGAAGACCTGCCCCACTTTTACCCCAGGGTACTCTTGAGGAGGGAGAAGTGAGAAATACTTAGATAGAAGGACAGAAGGAAAAGAGACAGATAAAAACACAGGATAGCTCAGGAGGGCCTGGATCCTTATCCACCAGCCCCTTCTGTCTTTTCTAAAGGGCTTTTTAAAGGAATGCCAAGGGGTGGAGCAAAAGACCTCCCCACAGCACATTCAAGTGCAGACCATTCCAACCACCTTGTAACCATGTACATAGTCAAGCAATCCTATAATGCAGCTCTGCTGGGCAAAGCAAGTTCAGATCTCACTAGAACCTTTGTGGGCCTCCACAATAGGTTCCAGAGACATGATACAAGTATTATCTTGAGGACCCTAGGAAGGATATGGTGTGACCTCAAATATACAGATACTGCAGAGGTCATCTGGGCTATTAGCTACCTCCAGTCCTTCTTGTGGGCACTTAGGTATGGACTGGCCCTGCAGATATCGCAGATCACCTGGCTGTTAACCACCTCCATTCCCAGACTTCTGGGTGGAAAAATAGTATATACATTTCTCCCGTTGAAGAGACTATCCTGTGTGTTTAACAATCCTAGTGTCCCTAGTGCTTATCCATGAGTGCAAGGACTTTTGTGCTCTCCAAAAATAACTACCCAGAACAAAAAACAAACAAACAAACAAACAAAAACTGACAAAGCAACCCCTTTTACAATAGCACCAACTAGCCAAATACTTAAGAATAAACTTGCTTTATTCAGTTGTTGATCGTCTGGCTGCTTGGCTGGCTGGTTGGGTGGTTGGTAAAGCTGAAACTCAAATGCTTAGCCCTGAACCTAACAGGCAAGCTCTCTACCACTAAGCTACATCCCAAGCCATTGTTTTTCTGAAATACTATGTTGTCCAGGATGGCCTCAAATTCATGGGCTAAAGAAATCATCATATCCTACCCTCCTAGTAGCTGAGGCAATAGGCCCCACACTACCACACCTGGCACTTAGGAATAAATTTAGCAGAGAAGGTGAAAGACTTGTGCACTGAAAACTACAGAACATTGTGGAAAGAAAATGTAAAGGGCACAAATGGAAGGATATTCTTTGTTCATTGATAACATTAAAAACCTCATACTAGAACAGGTGAAATAGCTCAATGGATAGAGGTACCTGCCACAAAGCTTGAGTTTGATTCAAGGACATATATGGTAGAGGGAGAAACCCAACTCAGAAAAGTTGTCCTATCATCATACTCATGGGCACATGTAAACACACACACACACACACACACACACACACACACACACACACACATTTTAAATGCCCATAATCCCCAAAGCAATACAGAGATTCCAATTCCTATCAGTCGCAGTAGCCTAGTACTTAGATGGAGGCAGAAGAATCAGGACATTTTAAAACATTTTTATTTTTATTTATGTGTATATCTATGTTTTTGTGTGTCTGACACATGTATGTGGATATTGTTAGACTCTAAAATAGTGCATTGGATCTCCTGGAGCTAGAGTTATAAGTAATTGTGAACCACCCAATGTATATGCTGAGAACCAAACTCAGGTCCTCTGGAAGAGCAACAAACATTATTAATGGCCCAAGGATCAGGACTTTAAAATTGTGTGTGTGTGTGTGTGTGTGTGTGTGTGTGTGTGTGTATTATTTTAATTATATGTATGGAGTGTGGTGTGTACATGTATTCATGGAAGAAGCCAGAAGCATCAGAGCACTTGCCTGGAGTTACAGAAAGCTGTGAGCTATCATGGGGTGCTAGGAACAGAATCTGGGTCCTCTGAATGAGCAACACAGACTCTTAACTGATGAGCTACCTTTTCATCCCCAGGATCAGGATTTTAAAGTCATCTCTGGCTGCACAGCAAGTTCAAAGCATCATGGGATACATAAGACCCTGTCTCTATAAATATATACATATAATTATATGACAAAGGCTGGAGAAGCAGCCCAATAATAGAACTTGTACTTTGAATATCCAAAGCCTACTAGTCAATTCCCAGCAGCAAAGTATAATAAAATAAAACAAAATTATATTACAAAGCTGTAGCAATCAAAACAGTATGAATTGACTCAAAACCCTCCATAAAAGCAGAGTATAATGGGGCCACTGCAATTACAGCATCAGGAGGAAATGGTAGAAAGATTATTATGAGTTTAAGTCTAACCTAATAGCAAAACCTTGTCTCAACAAAACAAGAAGTGTGCTATTGGCATAAAGGATATGTATAAAGAGAGTGAAGGTTCATGCCTGTAAATCACAGTACTCAGGAGGCCAAAGGAGAGTTTGAGTATGAAACCAGCCTGAGCCACATAGCAAGAGCATGTTTAAAAATAACAGTCAAATGGATTTAGCAAACATCCCACAAAAATATTCCATCCGAGACAGAGAATATACATGTAGATGTAACCGGCTTGCTGTGGATATCGCTCTGTGTAAATAAAGTTCTGATTGGCCAGTGACCAGGCAGGAAGTATAGGCGGGACAAGAGAGAAGAGAATTCTGGGAAGTAGAAGGCTGAAGAGAGACACCGCCAGCCACCACCATGAAAAGCAACATGTAAAGACACTGGTAAGCCACAAGCCATGTGGCAAAGTATAGACTAACAGAAATGGGTTAATTTAAGATAGAAGAAGCAGATAGCAAGAAGCCTGCCACGGCCATACAGTTTCTAAACAATGTAAGTTTCTGTGTGCTTTCTTGGTTGGGTCTGAGAGACTGTGGGACTGGCGGGTGAGAGAGATTTGTCCTTCTGGGCCAGGCAGGAAAACTCTAACTACATATACATTCTTTTCTGGTACATGGAGCTGTCTAAAATTGGTCACTGTTTAGGCCCCAAACCAAGCCTTAACAAATACAAAAATATTGAAATAATTCCCTTCATCATACCAGACCACAGTGATATAAAACTAGAAATTAACAGAAGACTAACCTCAGATATTACACAAATACTTGGAGACCATACTTTTGAGTGAGCAGTGATTCGCTGAAGAAATTAGGGAAGAAATTTTTAAATTCCTAGAATCAAATGAAAACAATGGCATGGACCACCAGAATCTGAGATATAGCTGTCCTAAAAGGAAAGTCTGTAGCCACAGAGATCATATTTTATATATATAAAAAAAATCATAGCTGGATGTCATGATGCAACCCAAGACTTGGAAGGCAGAAACCAAGTCTACATAGCAAGTAACAGGCCAGCCAGGGCTACACAGTAAGACTTTGTATCAAAAGAAAAAAAAAAAAAATTCAGTGAGACAACCAAAATTACAGCTCAAGGTTCTAGAAAAAACAAATATATCCAAGCAAATAAAAGACATATAATAAAAACTTTAAGACATTAAGGAAAGATATTAAGGAATATATCATAAGATGGAAAAAAACTTCAATGCTCATGAATAGGTAGGATTAATATAGAGAAATAGCTATTTTACTAAAAGCAATCTACAAATTCAATGTAATCCCATCTAAATCCCAACACAATTCTTCACAGATCTTGAAAGGACAACTTTCAGATTCATATGGAAACACTCACACACACACACACACACACACACACACAAAAAGGATAGCTAAAACAACCCTAAATATTAAAAAGAACTGTTAGGGGTATCACCATCCCCAATTTCAAGTTGTATTACAGAGCTATAGTAATGAAAATCAGCACAGCATTGGCATAAAAATAGACACATTGGTCAATAGAACTGAATTAAAGACCCAGCCATAATTCCACATATTTTTGGACACCTGATATTTGATAAAGAAAACAGAAATATACATGAGAAAAAAAGACAACATCATCAACAAATGGTGCTGGTCAAATTGGATGGTCACATGTTGAAAAACGCAAATAGATTCATATCTACCACTCTGTATAAAACTCAACTCCAAATTGGTCGATGGCTGGAACATAAGGCCAGATACCCTGATCTGATAGAATACAAAGTGAGAAATAGTCTTGAAGTCCTTGGCAGAGGAAAAGACTTTCTGAAGAGAACACTGATAGCACAGTCACTAAGAATAACAATTAATAAATGGGACCTTATGAAACTGGAAATCTTCTGTATGGCAAGAATACCATCATCCAGACAAAGAGGCAGGCTACACAATGGGAAAAGATCTTTACCAATTAGAAAAACAGATTTAGGTCAATACATAAAATATATAAAGAACTGAAAAACAGGACATTAAGAAAACAAATAACCCAATTAAAAATTGTACTACAGAAGTAAGTATGGAGTTCAGAAAAGATGAAACACAAAATAGCGAGAAACAAAGAAATATTCAACATCCTTGGAAATCAGGGAAATGCAAATCAAAACTACTTGGAGATTCCATCTTACACCAGTTCAGAATGGTCAAGATCAATAAAACAAATGACAGCTCATGCTGGGTAGTCATTTGTACAGTAAGAGGTAAGGATATGGGGAAAGGGGAACACTCATCCATTGCTGATGGGAGTGCAAACCTGTACAGCCACTATGGAAATCAATGTGGTGATTCCTTAGGAAGCTGAAATAGATTTACCTGAAGATCCAGCTATGCAACTCTTGGGCATATACATAAAGAACTCTATATCCTATTACAAAGGCACTCACTCATCCATTTCATTGCTGCTCTATTCATAATAGCCAGAAATTGGAGACAGCCTAGATGTCCATGAATGGATAAAGAAAATATGATGTATTTACACAATGAAATATTGCTCATCTGTTAAAAAAATGAAATTCTCAATTAGATAGATGGAGCTAGGAAAAAATCATCCTGAGGTAATACAGATCCCAAAAGATAAATATGCTATGTATTCACTTATTTATGGATGTTAGCTGTTGAGTCTTTAATAATTGGTTTTTATCTATATAATCACTGAGGTAGGTATAGACTAAGGGATTGAGTTAGGGATCTCCCAAGGAAGGGGAAATAGAGTATATAATTATACATGGACAAGGGGTGATCTGAATGAAAGAATTAAATGGAGACAGTGAGGAAAGAGGGGGGATGAAGAAAGGAAAACTGAAACTAATGGCCACTTGAGGGGTCATATGGAAACCTAATACCATAGAAGCTTTTTAAAATAAATACATTTATGAAAGAAATATAAATGGAGTCACCAAATAATTGAGAAGACAGTGCCCCAGTTGGACTTTTCTTGTCACCAAATGAAACATCCAGTGTCAGGGATGAGTTACATCTAATTGAGTTGTTGGCCAAAGGGGCCCCAGGAAAACCACCAACCCAAGCTATTGCCAAGGCTATTGGTTGCTCTCCACAAACTGATGGTAAAGCCTTATTGTTGAAGACAACACATACACAACACACTGAACATAGAGAAGTGGAGCTGGTGGCTATCTAGAGCCTTTACTCCTACTGACTAGTTAGTATTCATGGTCTTAGAAGGCACTCTGCATGATATCAAAGGACAAAGGAAAACACCAACCAAGCTACAACCCCTGAATGATACATTGGTGCAACAGTGGCACAAATATTGTGGGAGTAACTCACCACTATCCAACTGGATTTAAGAGACACTCCATGGAACCCACTCCTGACAATGCTAAAGTGGCCAAGAACCTGAGACAAGCCATGAGCCTAGGATAAAACCAAATATTATTATTCTTCCAAAGAAATATAACAATAAAATGGCTCCTAACAACTTTCTGCTATATCCATAGATTAGTGTCTCACTCAGCCATCATCAAAGAAGTTTCCTCTTGCAGTAGATGGGATCCAATATGGAGACCCACAAATGAACAATGTGCAGAAAGTGAGAGACTTTGGAACGCTCAGGCCTAAATAGGAGTTCTTCATCAAATCCTTCTTCTCAAGGATCAGGGATCTATGCAGAAGAGAAGGCTGAAAGATTGTCAGTCAGAGGGAAAAGAGTACACCAAAGAAAGAGTGTCTTCTAGACACAACAGGACTGATGCACATATGAATGCACAGAGACTGTGGCAGCATGCACAAAGCCCACATAGATTTAAGCCAGATAGGATCCCAGCACTGAGAGGTAGAAGTAGACATGAGTTCCCATCTCTAACTAGAAATTATCTCCAATTGACAACTACTTGCAAAGAAAAAATTAGCTCTCTAATGGAGTCTCACTAGGTATATAAACCACTCTTAAAGGTAGGCCCAGCAGAAGATGACCAAAATAAAACAAACTCAATGGTATTTTTTAGAGTTTTTGTCTCATATTGGTCTGTTTGGGTATTTTTTTTATCTTAGAGTCTTTTGCTTACACATTATATTTATGACTTTCCGGGTTTTTTTGTTGTTGTTTTTGTGTGTGTGTGTGTGTGTGTGTGTGTGTGTGTGTGTGTGTGTGTCTTTTTCTTTTTTCTTTTTATTCTGGTTTTTTGTTTTGTTTTGTTTTGTTTTAATTTGCCTGTTTTCTAAAGATACAGAAATAGAAGGCATGGAGTTTAGTGGGTGGGGAGGTGAGATTGATCTGGTAGAGGGGATGAAGGAGGAGGGAAAATCATGATCTGAATATGTTATAGGAAAAAAATTATTTTCAATTAAAAATAGTGGAAAATGTAGCATGATCCTAATTAGTCTTATTAATAAAAACCTGGAGTCAGATATCAGGGTGAAAGCTGAAAGATCAGAGAAGCAGAGCAGCAGCTACTAGTGACTTCTTACCTCTACAAATGCTTATACTGCTGTGGATATCACTCTGTATAAATAAAGTGCTGATTGGCTAGTAGCCAGGCAGGAAGGATAGGGTAGGTGGGACAAGGAAGAGGAGAAGGCTGGGAACAGGAAGGCTGGGAAGAGACATTGCTAGCCGCTGCCATGAGAAACAACATGTAAAGACACCGGTAAGCCACAAGCCATGTGGCAAAGTATAGACTAACAGAAATGGGCTAAATATAAGAGTAAGAGCTAGACAATGGTAGGCCTGAGCTAATGGCCAAGCAGTTTAAATAATATAAGTGTCTGTATAATTATTTTATATGTGGGTTGTGGGACTGCGGGGGCTTGGTGGATCGTGAAGAGAAGCTCTCCAACTACATTATACCAAAAGGGGGCTGAGATCCTTTTATTCCTGTCTCCATCTCCTGAGTACTGGGATTAAAGGCTTGTGCCACCACCGCCTGGCCTCTATGGTTATCTAGTGGCTAGTTCTGCCCTCTGATCTCCAGGTAAGTTTTATTTGTTAGAACACAAACAAAATATCATACAATAGCAAACATGTGCTATAGAACAATATGAAAAAATATTACAAAATATTCTATGCAGCAAAATGAGTCAACTGGGATTATATAAAAGTATATATACATACATATATATTGTACACTAAAGTACATACATAAGCCAAGCATGGTGGCATATACCTGTAATCTCAATATTTGGGAGGATGAAGCAAGAAGATTCCTGGTTCAATGACAGCTATACAGTGAGTTTGGGACCAGTCTGAAACATAGGAACCACTGTCTCAAAACAGGAGAAAAAAAAAAAAAAAAGAAGGAAGAAAAGATTGGAAACTGAGAAATCTTTTTGAATACTAAATATTTGTATAGTTTGTATTATCTATCATTCCAGGAGTTATTTAAAGTAAGTGTATTTTAAAGATGTTGCAGATCTTATTGCCTCTGAACATTGTCCCTGGTGTACTATTTTGAGCTTTGTTTGTTTATTTATTACTGAAACAAGGTCTTAGTATATAGCTCTGGCTGTCCTGGAAATCACTCTGTAGACCAGGCTGGCCTTGAATTCACAGAGATCCTCTTGCTTCTGCCACCCAAGTGCTGGGATTAAAGGTGTATGCCACCATGAACAGCTCATTTTTATTATTTTTAATTATGTGTCTATGGGGGAGTACGTGCACATGAAGGCAGGTATTCCTGGAGGCCAGAAAGAGGTGTTAGATCTCCCTGGAACTAGAGTTACCAGTGGGTGAGAACTGCCCAATGTGGGTGCTGTGAACCAAACCCTGGCCCTCTGCAAGAGCAGTGCATACTTTTAAGCACTGACCCATCTCTCCAGTTCCTTAAATTATCTTAAATGTATATCCAATTCCATGAAACCATGAAGCATCATATCTTACTTATCCAAACCTAGATGGGTCAAAGGAATTCAGTGGATAAGGGCTAGAAAAATGCTCAGGTTATCAACTGGTTATATTGGGCTATATGATACATTTACCTTTTCTTCATTTTTAATGTCCAGACTCTCTACAATGAGTTTAAGTCTCAGCATGAAAAAAATAGTAACTCTGATTAAGTAACTTTCAAAAGGCTAATGTACTTTGCATAAAAATCAGCAGAATGAAGACAATTTGAACTTGTTATTGTCTATTAGAGCTGTTCTTAGTATAGTTTTAATATTTATGTGTGTGCATGTGTATGACGCATGTGTGCATATATATGTGTATAATTGTTGTGTGATATATGTGCATATATATGTACATGTGTTCATGTATGTGGGTGTGCTGTGTTGTAGCATGCATGTGGAGGTCACATGACAGCCTTAGGTTGCTTGTTGGTCCTCAACATATACTTTGTCTGAAACAGGATCTCCTTGCTGTTTTCTGCCACTGCATAGCCAGGCTAGTTGGCCTGTGATATTCTAGGCATTCTCCAGACTGGAGTTACAGACACATATTACTCTGCTCAGCTTTATGTGGATTCTGAGGATTTAAACACACTCCCTCACACTTGTGCAGTAAGCACTTTACCAACTTAATACATTCAGCCCTATTCTAAATAGTTTTCTTTTTTATGAATTAAATTTTTTCATTTATTTTACATCCCAACCACAGTTTCCCCTTCCTCTTCTCTCCCAACCCCCTCACCTCCCCTTCGCTCCCCCCTGATAGATAATTATATGTCCACACGGTTGGGCTTGCCCGGCAGACCGCCTAACTATTTCCGGTGTAGAATAGCCATCTCTGGGTCAGACATCTTGCGGGACCGGGACTCTGTGGCCTTACGTGGCTGCATAAAGCACGCGCGCAGCCATGTAATCTACACGCATGCGTGGAGTACCCACAGGAGTCCCTGTACTCATGTGTGGCCCAACCTTTAAAAAGCCGGCGCCATCTTGTGCGAGGCTCTCAGTCTCTCTCTGTCTCTCTCTCTCCCCACGTGTGTTTCACACAGGCCTGTCACCTCTATCCTCTTTAATAAAACTCTCCCATGGTTCTGTCGTGTTCGGGACGTGTTCCTAGCGTCGCATAACTACTAACACCCCCCATCCAACTCCTCTGTTTCTGTTCAGAAAGGGGCAGACCTCACATGGGTGTCAACAAAACATGGCATATCAAGTTGAGGTCAGACTAAACTCCCTTTGTATTAAGGTTGGGTGAGGTAACTCAGTATAGTGAATAGGTTCCCCAAAGCCAGCTCAAGTGTTAGGGCCACTGCTAGGATTCCCACAAACAGACCAAGCTACACAACTGTCACACATATGGAGAGGGCCTAGGTCAGTCCCATGAGGCTCCCTAGCTGTCAGTCCAAAGTCTGTGAGCTCCTATGAGGCCAGGTCTAAATAGTTTTTAAACATCCACCAATTCACACATGCACACACATACACAGACACACAGAGTCATGGTTATCTTTTGTTTTTATTGTTTTGTTGTAGATTGTTGTTGTTTTGGAACAGAGTCTTATGCAGCCAAGGATAACCTAAAAGTCCTGGCATCCTCCTACATAAGTCATCATGGCCAGCTTCTAATTAAATATTCCTACCACACCAGTTATAATGGCACATTCCTATAATCTCATTACTTGGGAGTTGGAGACAGGAGAATCAGAAGATCAAGGCAATCTTCAGCTGCGGACTAAACAAGGCAAAATGTGATTTTCATAAGAAACGTGGGAGGGCAGGAAGAAAAAAAGGAAAGAAAAAAAGGCAGGTTGGGGAAGCAGAGAGATAAAGAAAAGAGTCAAAGGCATCAGAAGGATACTATGTTCAAGTGAGCAAGGACAGTAGCAGTTGGAGTCAGAGGTAGAGATTATCAGGCCTTGGGAACACATTAAGAAGTGGAGGAAACAGCAGATATTAGTTGAGAAAGAAGAGAATGGCAGACCCCAGATGGGGCTTTCTCAAGACCCAAATCAGAGCCTAACTCACTTCCTTAATCTATCATGACTAGCATATTTTTTAATTGAGTTGTATTTTACAGCAATATAAATTTATAATGTTGGTCCTTAAAATGATTCTAGTACTGTGATGTCATTACACAAGAACATTTAATTCTTGCGGGCCACAAGAATATATTATAAAGATTCATCTGTGTATTATAAAGCTATACTTTGACTGACCAAGGGTCTGTCAAATGGGAAACCATTTATCACAGAATATTTGGTGTTATCCAGCCTTAATATTCAGCTGCGCCTTGCTATGAATTTCTTGTGGGCCCATATATCACTAGACCATTTGGCAAACAGTTCAGCTTCTCAGACCTGCTGAACCTCCAGGTAACTAACTTCCCTGCTGAGCCTAAGAGACAAGCAGGCTATAGATACATAGCTTTGCTTCTTGTGCAAATGGAGCTCAGACCATCCTCTTCCTTCAGGCCCAGGACAGAGAGATTGAGGACAATAGGACTTTTTGCATAACCAAGTGAAGAAAGGACTGGAGCAGAATTCCAGAAGCAGACACAGAACCACTGGTCAGAGATAAGAGGGGAAGACAAGAGATTCTGTAGAGAGTAGATCTGTAGAGCAGATCTCTAGGAGAGTTTTCTGAGAGCCAGGAGTAAGGAGCTAGGAAGGCAAAATGGAGGATGAAGGGACAGAGGACAAAGATGAGATAAAAAGCATAGGAGCTTACTGTAGAGCCCTGGAACTCCCAAATTGGGTAAGTGCCGCCCCTGCTTGCCTGACCTTGACCAAATGTCCTCCCTATGCTGATTCCCTGCTGGTCTCCACCCTCCTGAATGCTTAAGGGAAGTTCTTTGTTTGTGTATCCTGCATTTGGTGTAAACAGCTTAGATGCAAGAATGTAGAACATTCAGTAGTGAACTTCTGCCCTCCAGGGTTCCTCCATTGTGCTGTAAGCCTGTATTTAAGGTTCCCTCCCTTCTTCAATAAATGGCATTAGGCATCCCCTGGCACGAATGACCCGATGTTTTTTGTCTCTGTTTTTCGATCCATAGCCCCTGCTCGGACATGGTAAACTGGCTAGCAAGGATAATATACTAGTATGCCCGGCTATTGGCCCAAACTCAGTCCTTCCGGACCAAAAGGGGCCCACGCCTAAAATCTATCAGCTTGAGATTCGCCCCTCACCCCCGAAAAACATTTCAGGCCCTCCAACAACTCCCCCAGGCCTAGGGACAGGAGAAAGACTTATAAACTTAATCAAAGGAGGATATCAGGCTTTGGATTCAACCTATCCCAATCTCACTGAGTCCTGCTGGATCTGCCTTCAGCTCAGCCCTCCTTATTATGAGGGGATGGCTATGAATGAAAGTTTCACTTACAACACCTTGGCTAGCTGTGATTGGGGGACCAAGCATATGTTAACTTTACCTGAAGTGACTGGCCTGGGAACCTGTCTAGGACGTACCCCTTCCTCGGGGAGACCCCCTCTGCGCCCGCACAGAGAACATAACAACCACAAATGGGTCCCTCTTCCTATATTGGGCATGCAGTACAGGACTCACCCCATGTGTCTCGGTTGCCAGTTTCAACCAGTCTAGAGACTTCTGTGTCCTTGTCCAAATCTACCCGAGGCTAGTCTATTACCCAGCTGAAGAGTTTGAGGAGCATTTTGCGGGCAAGGCTAGGTTCCCCAGAGAACCTATCAGTGCCACCCTAGCTGTGTTGCTAGGAGCAGACGTGCTAGCCGGGGTAGGAACCGGAGCAGCAGCATTAATTGAAGGCCCTAGGCAGTTGGGGATTCTAGAAGCGGCAGTCCAACAAGACCTGAGAGCAATCGAGACCTCCGTTACTGCCCTAGAAAAGTCTTTAACGTCGCTTTCGGAAGTGGTCCTGCAAAATAGACGAGGACTGGACTTACTGTTCTTAAAGGAAGGTGGTCTGTGCGCTGCCCTGAAGGAAAACTGTTGCTTCTACACGGATCATACAGGTGTAGAAGGAAATCAATGACAAAACTCAGGGAGATCCTGGATGCAAGGGAAAAATCCCTACGAGGCTCCCAAAGCTGATTAGAGGGGTGGTATGAAAAGTCACCCTGGATGACCACCCTGCTTTCAGCCCTAACTGGGCCTCTAATTGTTCTGCTCCTAGTACTAATGATTGGACCATATGTCCTAAATCGGATTTCAGGCTTTGTCTGTTCCCAAATAGACGGGGTTAAAATGATGGTCCTAAGACAAAGATATCAGCCTATACCAGGGAATGACCTTTAGGATTAAAGGTCAGCACAAAAAAAGGGGGTGGAATGAAAGGCCATTGTAAGGGAAACAAGCCCCCCCCAGCTCTGCTAATTGTAGATTCAGTGGAAAATACTGCACTCTGCCCCCACGCCCCATACCAGAAAAGTTAGCCCATCATGCTGTGCTAACAGGATGCTTGCAGGATAACCGCCTGCGGTTGTGCTTGCAAGATAAATTGCTTGAGAAGAATGCTTGCCAAATAACCCCTTGCTAGATAAGCTTGGAATTCGTTTACCCACCCAGACTCTGAGAAAGACCACGGAGACATCTGGCATCCAGATGTCTGCACTCTGGGTGACCCTGCTTCCCCGCCCTGATAGAACTGCCTCATAAAAGGCCTGCGAGCCTTAGACTCGTGGTTACCGGCTACTTCTCGCACTGGTGGCCCACGAGCTTGTGCTAAATAAAGCTTCTTTTGTGACCCGATATCGGAGTGAAGCTCTCTGTTTCGGACGCTGACCCTAACAACATGTATATCTATATTTCTTTTGTTGTACTTGCTGTTTTGAGGCAAGGTCTGTCTCACTGTAGCCAAGAATGATCTAGAACTCACTCTGCAGCTCAGAGTCCTCAAACTTAAGGCACAGCCTCCTGAATGCTGAGATTACATGAGTAAGTTACCATACCTATTCTTTTCTTTATTTTTTCCTTTCTTTCTTCCTATTTATTTATTTTCTTATTTTTCAGGACTGGGTCTCACTATATACCCCAGGCTGGCCTAGAACTTACAGAGATTTGCTTGCCTCTGCCTCCAGAGTGCTGGGATTAAAGGCCTGTGCCACCACGCCTGGCTCTTTATTGTTTGCTTGCTTGCTTGCTTGTTGCTTTTTTAATATACAGCTTTACTATGTATACAATGCTAACCTGACACTTGGAATCCTATTTCAGCCTCTTGAGTGCTGGGATTATAATCATGTAACACCATTCCTAGCTAGTTCTATATTTTATGAATTTGATACATTGATCTATGTGTTCTCAGCTATCAAGATTTATGATGCTACGAATAGTAATAAATTGCCTCCTATTGACCAACCTCATCATACCTCAGGGATCTAAATTCACAAACATTATGCTCTGTCTTTTTAACAAATCTGAAGGTCCCTTATCCTCAGCCTCACTTCATACTGAGTCTTACCTGCAAAATAATCATGGTGAGAGACAATGTACAAATCATGTCCTTCTTGTCCTTCTTTAACCACATCTTCAAAGGATTTTGGTGGATTCACAGTATCACTAGCAGACAGTTCTGAAGGAAGAATCAATGAGATCAAGATTAAGGGTTCCTATATATTTGTTGTGTATATAAACTACAGCAAAAGACAAATGTGGTCTAAGCTACATAAGCTACACAGAATGCCTTAGAGACCAATCATATAGCCAGTATAAGTGTATGTTTATAAGCAAAAACAAGATGAGCTGGACATAGTGGCACATGCTTAGACTCTCAGCACTTGAAGGTGGAGGAAGGAAGGACCAGGATTTCAAGGCTGGACTATATAGTGATTTTGAGGCTAGCCTGGCCTTTGTAAGACTCTGTCCTAAAAGAGTGGAGTGAAGGAGAGAGAGGGAGAGGGGAGGAGGAAGAGAGAGGGAGAGAGCAGAGGAAAATAGAGGAGGAAGAAGAGGGGAGGAGGAGAGGGAAGGGAGGGGGTGAGGCAGGGGAGAGAATGAGTATATCATTTTGCTGTAGAGCCCGGAGAATTCTGAAGATCCGAACTCTGTCAAAGCCACTCAAGTTATCCTCCACCATACTCCAACTCTAGTTAAATTCTCAGTCCTGAGACTCTAGACAGTTCTACTTTACTTTTATTCCCAACTTCCTAAGAGAATGTAAGCAAATCTGAATTTAAAAAATAGCAACACTAATGTCCAGTGGGATGTGGTATACAAATTTTGGCAGCTGTGAATTGGAGCATAAACATCTAGTCTGTTTTGAGCTGAATCTCTATTCTCATCATAGCTAGAGATAACAGGGAACTCATGGAGTCAAGAAGAAATTCCTCTTCCCACAAATCCTCAGTTTGCGTACAGTGAGTTGTCTTGTTTCACTTACTATTCTTCTCACAGGGCAGAGTTGGGAAATCTGAAGATCCAGGCCAGTCTGGACTATACAGTGAGACCTCATCTTAGAACAAAAAGTGAAAAGATCCCTAGGAATGCAGGTTAGAGGTAGAACACTTGCCTAGCTTGTTCAAGGCCCAAGGTTCAATTCCTAGTAGAGGAAATTTTCCTATAAAACACTACTAGAAGATTTTTAGATGTTTTATTTTTAACGTACAAAGAAATAATATGTCTCTTTTGTTGGGTAGAGATCTTGAATGATAACTCGAGCCCCACAGCACGGCTTACATCTGGAACTAGAGGCAGAAAAATCAATGTGAGTGTGAGGCTGGACTACAGAGTAAGACATCTTGTCTTGCAAACACAAAAAAATAAATAATTCGAGGAAGAGCACTTAGTTGAACTTAATGATGACTATATCCTGTTATAGAATATTATTTTAAGATGTGTTACATTTGCTCATGCTGTGGAACATTTGTTTAATGATGCAAAGATGTGTTGCATTTTTTTCTTTATGTTGCATTTGTTTAACTCGGTGAAGCTGTGTTACTTTGTCTGTCTAAAACACTAATGGTCTAATAAAGAGCTGAACAGCCAATAGCAAGGCAAGAAAAAGGATAGGCGGGGCTGACAGGCAGAAGAAGAGGAGAAATCTGGGAGGGAGAAATTGAGGAATGAGAAGAGAAGGAGGAGGACAATAGGAGTTAGCCACCTAGCCATACAGCCAGCCACGGAGTAAGAGTGAAAGTAAGATTTACAGAAGTAAGAAAAAGCCCAGAGGCAAAAGGTAGATGGAATAACTTAAGAAAAGCTGGTAAGAAAAAAGTCAAGCTAAAGCCAGGAATTCATAAGTAATAATAAGGTTCCATGTGTGATTTATTTAGGAGCTAGGTAGCAGGCCCCTCAAAAGAGCAAAAACAACCAACAACAATATCCTTCAAGTGTTCTGACAGAAATGTTGCCAGTGTACAGTGTGTTCATATTTCAGGATCAAACTGACTAGTGTGAGAACCCTGAGGGTGGAAGGCATGGTGGACCACATCTTTAATCTCAGCAATCCAGAGGCAGATGTATTTCTGAAAGTTCAAAGTCAGTTTGGTCTACATAATAAGCACCAGATGAGGCAAGACTACATAGTAAATGAGACCCTGTCTCAAGAAAAATAAAAAATACAAACAAAGCAAACAAACATATAAAAAAACCCTTGGAACATTTCTCACAGATGGTTCCAATGGAAGTAATAGTGGGCCTGTTTTGCTTTCAGGGGTTCAATGAAGCAAACAGAAACAGTACTTCTTTTGATGTGTGAATCATTATAGCCATTGATACACATTTTGAAGCAGTGGTTTTAGGGTTTTGTTTGCTTCTTTGAAAAAAAGGTCTCATGTATAGCCCAGCCTCTACCCTGCTATGTAGGTGAAAATGACCTTGAATTCCTCATCCTCCTGCATCAACCTCCTAAGTGCAAGGATTATAAGTGTCTACCATCATACCCAGATGAGTATTAGAGAATACTTTCCCCATTTAAAAAAATGTAAACTAATCCTAGATAGTAGTTATTATGAATTTCTGTATTTCTGTCTCTATCATCATTATCATCATTGTGTGCATGCATACATGTGCATGATGAGGGTGGCACTTTACATGCATTCCAATGCCCTATCCCAAGTTTCCAGACTTGTACAAGTGCTCTACTTTCTGAGCCATCTCACTGGCCCATATGATTTTTGAAAGTTTATATAAATAGGATTTTTTTTTCTGTTGTTTTGAGACAGAGTCAGTAACTTGTGATCCCCTGTCTATACTTCCTGAGTGCTGGGATTACAGGTTTGTGTGGTAATGGAGACCAACCAGGGCTTCTTCATATTAGGCAAGTGCTCTACTAACTAAGCAGTGTCCCCAGCCTATAAGTAATATTTTTCACTCCTACTTTTCCTAATCTGCTTTTTCTATTGCTGTGATAAAGACCATAACTAAAAGCAACTTGGGGAGAAAAGGGTTAATTTATTTTATATATTCCAGGTCACAGTTCATCACTGAAAGATGTCAAGGCGGGAACTCAAGCAGGGTGGGAACCTGGAAACAGGAAATAAAGCAAAAATCATAGATGAATGCTGATTTTTGTCTGTTCTTCATGACTCATTTAGCTTGTTTTTTTAATTATTACTTTTTAATTGTGTGTATTTGCATGTCTGTGTGTGGATATATGCACATGAGTGCAGGTATCCTGCAAGGCCAGAGGCATCAGATGCCCTGGAATTGGAATTACAAGTGTGAACCACTCAATGTGGGTCCTGGGAACCCAACTCAGGTCCTCTGGAAGATCAGTACACACTCCTAATCACTGAGCCATCTCTCCAGCCCCTCAGCTTGCCTTTTTATGCAATTCAGAACCACCTGCCTAGGGGTGGCATCACCCTTAATGGACTTGGCTCTCCCACATCAATTATGAATCAAGAAAATACCCACACAGATTTGCTTGCAGTACAATATGGAGGTATTTTCTCAATTGAGATTCCCTCTTCTCAGTGACTCTAGATTGTGCCAAGATAAGAAAATTAATCAGCACACTACTAAAAAGAAAAAGGTACTTTAACTTTTCTATAGTACATTTTTTTAAGCAGAACAAACATATTTACTAAAGCAAAAATGAGAAAGAACTTCCACAGTTCAAATTTTAATAGATTTTAACTCTACAGCTGAGATAATAAGATACCACAGCTAGCCGGGTGGTGGTGGGGCATACCTTTAATCCCAGCATTTGGGAGGCCGAGCCAGGCGGATCTCTGTGAGTTCAAGGCCAGATTGGGCTACCAAGTAAGTTCCAGGAAAAGGTGCAAAGCTACACAGAGAAACCCTGTCTCAAAAAACCAAAAAAAAAAAAAAAAAAAAAACCAGCAGACTGTTGCATTCCAAGAATAATTTCTTTTCAGAGCAAATATTACTACCTAAAAGAAAATAATCTAATGGGCTTTTTAGTTTAATAAGACCCAGCAACATGATAGGGTCTTTAAAAAAAAATAGCCTATTGAAAAGAAAGAAAGAAAAAGTGAGGTTGTTGAGTGGCTCAGGTAATATCACTTCTACTCAACTTGAGTTTGACCCCCAGAGCCATGCAAGGTGAAAGGAGAGAGCTGGCTCCACAAAGATGTCCTCTAACCTCCTTGAGAACTATGACACACATGCCTCACCCATCCATGAAGTAACAAAAAGAAATTATAAAAAGAAGGCTTATGACCAATTCCATTATAAAAAAAAAATTGTATGTGTTGAGCAATGAGGATTTTCTAAGTAATTAATGCTAAATATCTTACTGAAGTGCCAAGTGACATGGAAAAGGCAGTGTACTGTTGATCATGAATATGTACCTTAATTTCAGCTTCACATAGACCATTCAGTTTCCCACTTACAATAAGTATGTGTGGTTCCCTAGAGGAAAATCAATCTCAAAATGACTTGGTCATTTCTCAGGAGTAGGCATCATCTTCTCATTTTTAAAGGCATTTGCCAGGTACACTAAAAAGGAAATCTCCGTCTTAGTGACAGGTTGTTTGTACAGCTGTAACACCTTGATAATGCCCATGTTGCTGGTGTCAGTATGGATTATTAGTCACAGGCAAATATTTGTTGCAGAAATGATTTCTGGTGTAAGATCAGCCCCACCAGAGAGCCCTGACACAAACTCATGGGGTCACCATCCTGAACTTCTCTAAAACCCTTGTCAAACCTCTTTGCTTATCATATGTTACTCCCCCAAGACTTTATACAAACTAATTGCACTCTCATAATGATTGTGTGAAATGATGAAGGATAAATAATGACCACCCAAAGATACACCCTAAAACATCTCTCATAATCCATAGAACCTATACATCTTCCTCTGAGAGGAATCAAGCAGTTTTTTGTGTAGATATGGCAAAATTAACGCTTTTTGCTAGTATCTTAGCTAAGACTAATGGATTACCCTCAGTCCAATCATAGAGCAAAGCCTGAATTCTTACTGTCTTGGCTGTCACACAGAAACCCTATGAGGATTTGGGTTCAGAAAATAACCTAAAAAGAAAGAAAAAATGACAGAAAGGCAGAAGGGAAGGGTGGGAGTGAGGAAGAGAGGGAAGGAAGGAGAGAGATCTTGCTGTGATACCATCTTTTTACTTTTACATGGAGAACTTCAAGAGTCACTCTCTGTGTGTCTTTTTCTGAGTACTATGTCAAGATACAGACTAACTAGAGAAAAAAAATTAGAGGTTTAAATAAAAGTAGAAAACCAAAAGCTAAACATGGAAAACTGGGGCTGTAGTTAGGGGCAGAGAGGATGTGATGTCTACCTTAAACAGGGATAGGTAGTGATGAAAGAATGGTCTAACCAGAAAACAGCATATTTCAAGATGATGAGCATCTTTCATTCTTAAAAATTCTTCATACCATCAACAAAAATATACCAGTGACATATGTGATCCAGTTTCCTATGATATACTCTCCCACCTCCTCCTGCCCCTTAGTTTTACTACCTCTGATAATTGGTGTCCCAAATGTTGTGTTGATTGTATCCAGTCCTTTGGGCAATCCTGGTGTTTGATCATGAGATTTTCCCAATGGTGCCCATTGATTGCTAAAATATATAGATTCTTTTTTGTCTTTAATTTTCTGTTGAAATGTGGTAATGGGCTGTGGGTTTACCAAAGTGCTCACCTAAAGAAATTATAGAATGTAAAGTATCAAAACAAGCATATGTAAGAAAATGAAAATCCTAATAGAAGAAAATACGATTAAAACGATATTTCCTCATCATCATTGGCTTGCTCACCTTCCTATGAACTGACAGAATCAGTAATGAAAAGTTTAACATAACAGATCCAGAACTTTCAGCTAGGACTATATATAATCCCAGTTCTTGGGGGAATTGAAGCACCAGGATACCAAGATCCAGGATGGAAAGGACTACAGAGAGAGTGCAAGGCTAGATGGAGATAGGATTCAGTATTAGAGTGCTCATAGGGCTGTAAGTTCAAGCCCTAGAGCCAGGAAAAAAAAATCAAAACTAAAAAAAAGAAAAAAGAGAAATAGCTCAGCAACAGAGCACTTGCCTAACAAGACATAAAATAAAAAGTAAATAAATAAAAACCTTTCAAAGTAGTACTTATGCAAGGAGTTCCCAAGTTATTGACTCAAACACTCAAGAATAGCAGGCAGGACAAGCAAAGGACACAACCATTTCCAAACACTCTCTCAAACATATGCATCCTGGATTGGACTTGATGACACAGTACTGTTATCCCAGCACTTGAGTAGCAAAAACAGGAAGATTGAGGCTAGCCTGGACTACAGAATAAAAAATGCAAAAAACAAAAGATAAAAACAATAGCAAGCACAGTGGCACACGCCTTTAGTCCCAGCACTGGGAGACAGAGGCAGGTGGATCTGAGTTCAAGGCTAGCCTGGTCTACAATGTGAGTTCCAGGACAGCCAGGGCTACACAGAGAAACCCTCTCTCAAAACAAAACAAACAAACAAAAAGATAGAAAAAGATAGAAAGCAAGAAACAGGGAGATAAGAAGAGAAAGAAGAGAGAGATGCTGGGCACAGCACATTGTCTCAAGAACAAACTAAAAAGGGCCTGAGAGATGCATCCACAGGTAAAGGTTTTGTGGGATTTTTGTACACTGTGTGAAGCTATATTTCTATGACTAGTTTAATAATGAACTGAATGGCCAATAGCTAGGCAGGAGGGGTGAGACTTCCAGGCAGAGAGAGTTAGTAGGGGGATGAGAGGAGATGCCAATGAGATGGGGGGGGGGGCGGTGCAGGAGGGATATGATCAGACATAAATAATGAAAGAAAGATAAAAAGCCACATGGCAAAACATAGATTAATATAAATATGTTAAGTTATGAAAGGTAGTGGGACAAGCCTAAGGTAAGGCCTAGCTTTCATAATTAATGTCTCCCTGTCATTGTTTGTGGGCTGGTGGTCCCAACAAGAAAGTATATTACGTAAAGTTACTTGACACAAAAGCCTGCAAATTTAAGTTTGATCCCCAGAACCTATGTAAAAGTGGAAGGAAAGAATCAATTCTAGTTGTCCTCTGGGTCCCTACATGCATGCCCACACACATATCACACATATAGACACACACACATAATTAATTTTTAAGACTAAGAAAATGGCTTAGCAGGTAAGGGAGCTTGTTGCCAAGAGTGATGATCTGAGTTTATTCCCCAGAAATTACTTGATGGAAAGAAAGAACTGACTCCCCCAAGTTCTCATCTGACCTCTACACACATACTCCACACATGCTGTAATATGTACACACAAACACAGGAAAGGGTTTTTAAACAAACAAACAAAAAACAGACTAATCAGTGATCAATTAGAGGGTTGGTGACTGGACTCACTGTAAGTAGTGTTTACCCAGCTCAGATAAGACCTGGAGTTCCAGCTTTAGCCCCATTAAAAAGTTAAATAAAGGGCAGATAACAGATATAGGAAAGGAAGATAACTAAACAGACTACAACTATAGCCAGGCACCCAGTATCAAATACTGATCCCATGTCCACTCAACATCTATATATACTCTCTGTTGTACCTATAGGAAAGAGCAGCCAATCCTGGTCTCTTAATGGCTAACAAAGTGTGCCATTTATCTTTACTGGGAAAATGGGGAACAGTGAAGTCTGCTGTTTGAACCACCACTTCCTTCACACATTCTTAGTTCCTGCTGCTTGAAAACTCAATTCATTGCCCAAGACTAGTGTTTTTAGAGGACAGAATGAGGAAAGAAAATGTACACAGGAGTTACGAATTTCACTTATACCTTTATTTGTGCAACTTTCTAACTTGGTAAATTAATAATGCAATATAAATTAATAAGAAAGAAAAAGAAAGGTTTACCGGTATTGAAATTTTAGATCTTATTCCATGTGTCAAACAAGGTGCAATTTGGGGATCGTTTGCTCTGCCATAAAATACTCTTTCTGCTCCAGGAGGTGGATACCTGAAGTTGAAATACTTTTTTGCCTCTGGGGGAGTAATAAGCTGGAAAAGTGAGACAAGGAAACAAGACCATGAAGCACAAATTTTAAAATATCAATTCACCTTCTCTAAGCAGTGCTGGCTATCTGAGTAAAGAAGGAACTTCATCCCCAAATGAAGATATGTCCCCTAAAATCTGTTTACTGATAGAAATAAAATACTTTAAGTATTATAGGGGCTGTATCAATAAGTATTGAGGAGCTGAAGAGATAGCTCAGTCATAAAAAGCATTTTTATTCTTACAAAGGACTCAGATTCAGTTCCAGCATCCACATAGTGGCTCAAAACTCTGTAATTCCAGTTCCAGGGGATCTGGCACTCTATTGTGACCTCTGTAAGCACCAGGCATGCACTTAGTACACAGTCATAAATTCAGACAAAGCACTCATACATATAAAATAAAAATCAACTTTAAAACATTTTTTAAGATTAAAATTTAGGAGGCTAGAAATGGATGAGTGGATCTGTTCTCAACACCCACATCAGGTGGCACATTCAGAGCAACCTGTTACTCCAGCTCCAAATGATTTAATAACCTTTTCTGGACACCTGCACACATGTGGCATATATTCACACAAGTGTGTGTGTGTGTGTGTGTGTGTGTGTGTGTGTGTGTGTGTGAGAGAGAGAGAGAGAGAGAGAGAGAGAGAGAGAGAGAGAGAGAGAGAGGAATCAGGAAACTACAGTCCATCTCATTATTCCTACTGAAACACATTGAATTCCAGAGTTTTTTTGTGAACTACAGGAAATGTAAATTTTAATTTTAATTTTCTTGAACAAATCAATAGACATCTTTAAAATATAATAAGAGTTCAAAATTGACCACATTGAATCTGTGCACCGGTTCATGGAAAAGCTGAGAATTCAGTCTCCTACAGCTCTTATTCAAGATACAAAAGGAAAGGCTAGGAAGTGCTTACCCTGGGAAGCTTTTCAGTCAAACAGGTTGCAGCTCTGTATCCAACTGGCTTAAGTTTTCCTGCCTTAGAGAGAGAAAACATGGATCATTTCACTATGAAAAAAGCATTTTAAAAGAGTGGACTTTACTTCAAACTTGGTCTGTGCCTCAAATGCTACAAAGGGTATTTTTTAAACTACAATAAAATAAATGGACAAATAAATAATAAACAAACAAAATGCATAAAATCATCCAGTAATTCTGGGAATGTTCTGAGGTATTTACTTGCCTCCAACAGGGTGTTTTTCTGCTTTATTTGGGTCTAGAATTGGTTTGGTAGTACAGCGTGACTTTGAACTCCTAATCCTTGCCTGCATCCCTGGTGCTGGGATTACAGGTGTGTATCATGTCAATAAGGCTTTTTGTCTGTTTATTGACAGAGGGTTTCTCTCAAGTTTATGGCAATTCTCTAGCCTCAACCTCCTTGGGGCTGGGATTACAATCATTACCATGCTCAGTCACAAACAGTCCTAACATTTTTCACTAGTTAATTATTTCATGTCCAAATATGTGAGTGTATCTGTGTGTTTCCATACAAATTTGTTTTTTAAGATACAGATCTTCTTATGCAGCCCAGGCTGGCTCCTAACTCACAATTGCCCTGCCTCAGCCTCTAGATTTTCATAAACTCTCACTTATAGTCCCAGTCAGGACATAAGCCCAGAAAAGACATTTTTGATATGTGAAGGCATGTTATCTGTAGCCCAATCCCTAGAGGGAATAATCCAAATCTTACTTGGCTTTGCCCACTTGTTTGTAACTTGGGTCTTATCTATCCTTCCTTTGCTCATAGCAAAACTTTTAAAAATGAACTCCCAGAAACACAACACATATATCACTCCCCTTTATCTATTTTAAAGTGGCTGATATTTGTAATGTGCACATTGCTCTTTTAAAAATTGGAAGAATTGGGAACTCAGCATGGTGGTTTATTCCTGTAATCCTAGCACTCGAGAATCTGGGCATCCCCAAGAGTTCAAGGCCAAAACAAAAAGAACAAGGGCTAAAAATGTAGCTCAGTTGGTAGAATACTAGTCTAACATGCATGAAGTCCCAGGTTTGACCACCAGCACTGTATAAACCAGGCATGCTGGGACACACCTGCACTCTCAGGACTTTGGAGGTAAAGGCAGAAGGATTAGATATTTATGCTCATCACCAACTACATAAAGACCAAGACTAGCCTGGGATATAGGAGACCCTGTCTTTAAAAAAATTAAAATATTGGCCGGGCAGTGGTGGCACATGCCTGTAATTCCAGCACTCAGGAGGCAGAGGCAGGTGGATCTCTGTGAGTTCGAGGCCAGCCTGGTCTACAGAGCTAGTCCAGGACAGGCTCCAAAGCTACAGAGAAACCCTGTCTTGGAAAAAAAAAATTAAAATATCCTCTAAGAATAAAAATAAATCACCTAAAATATTCAGTGGATTATTTTGAGCAGA
Source organism: Onychomys torridus (assembly GCF_903995425.1). Classification (NCBI taxonomy): domain Eukaryota; kingdom Metazoa; phylum Chordata; class Mammalia; order Rodentia; family Cricetidae; genus Onychomys; species Onychomys torridus. Next base: position 856,707 of record NC_050460.1, on the reverse strand, counting down.
GGGTAATGAAAATCAATAGACACACAAGTCCTCTTCCCTACTCTTGCTCTGCTTAAAAGTAGGATGTTGACTTGCTCTTATGAAGTGTCCACAAACTCAGCAAGAACAATTCTCAGCACCTGAGGACAGTCCATGGAGATGATCTTGCATAAACAGACTTCTGGTTTCATCCTGTTGCTGTGATAAAACTGACCAAAAGCAATGTAGGGAAGGAGAGTGTTTATTTGGCTTAAACTTCCAGGTAACAATCTATCATCAAGGGAAGTTAGGGCAAAAACCCAAGCAGACCTGCCTGCTAATTTACACACTACTACCTCTGACCAAGGAACTCCCAGGCAAGACAGTACAGTAGAAACCATGGAGGAACACTGCTTGCTGCCCCACTAGCTCATGCTTAGCTTTCTTATGCAGACTAGACCATCTGCCCAAGGAAAGGAGCAGCCCACAGTGGGAAGGGGCCCTCCTCCATCAATTGGCAATCAAGACAACCCCTCCACAGGCCTAACTACAGGTACTACAGATCAATCTAATCTGGGCAACGCTTCAACAGAGTCTCTCTTCTAAGGCAATTCTAAGCCAGTGTTTCTCAACCTGTGGGTTGCAACTCCCAAAGGGGGTTGAACAACCCTCTCATGGGGTGGCATATCAGACAGTCTACATATCACATATTTACATTATGATTCATAATAGTAGCAAAATTACAGTTATGAAGTAACAATGAAATAATTTTATGGTTGGGGTTACACAACATGAGGAACCATATTAAAGGATCAAACCATTCGGAAGGTTGAGAACCACTGCTCTAGGCTATGTCAACTTGACAGGTAAAGTGCACAGGGTCTACCAAAATATCCTGTGTCTTGTATTATTTCTTCTGAAATATTTCCTAGTTGGGTCTCCATAATCTATCATTCCTGGAGACTAGTCTCCTGCCTTTCTCTCTCTCTCTCTCTCTCTCTCTCTCTCTCTCTCTCTCTCTCTCTCTCTCGTGTGTGTGTGTGTGTGTGTGTGTGTGTGTGTGTGTGTGTGTGTGTATCTCCTTCCTGACTGCACCCTCCATCCTCTTCCCCCATCTCCTTCTCTTACCTCTATATTGACCAAGCTGAACTGAATTTACTATCCTCTTACCTCAGGTTCTTGGGTTGCTGGGATTCACAGGTATGAGTCACTATGGTCAGCTTCTCAACCTCTCTTTTATCAAAGTAATACGTCTAACTATGCATTTGAGGCTCTAGGGTGATATTTTATTTGTACTAAAATGTGATTTTATTTGTATGTTAATAAATAAAGTTGCCTGGAGGTCAGAGCTAATAGCAAGCCATAGCAGAAGCCAGGTGGTGGTAGTGCACACCTTTAATCCAGATCATATGACAGACAGATCTCTGTGTGTTCAAGGATACAGCCAGCATGGAGACACACGCCTTTAATCTCAATACCTACCATAGAAGACCCAGAGGTCTGTATAGACAGACAGTGATGAGGAGGTCATGTGGTTGGGTTTACAACCAATGAGAAGGCAGAACAGAAAGTCAATAAAAAGACAGATACACAGGAAGTAGGTCACTTGCTGAGGGGAAGGACAGCAGCGGCAGTGAAGGGTAAAAAAGGGTTTTTAGTATCAGCTCTTAGCTATTGCTCTGACCTCTTGGGCTTTTAACTCTGCATTTGGATCTGTGTTTCTTACTTAATAAGACTGTTACATCTACAAGGCTCAGTTATTTTCTGTGAACCTCTGTGCCTATAAATGATGTGCTACTTTTCTGGTTAGTCTTTCTTCTAATAATTGAACTCATATTTCTGCAATTCATAAACCAAAAATAGCAGTGTAAAAGCTTGCCTCTGCAATAATTCAGTGAAAACCATCTTGTAGGGGTTCCATCCCATACCAAATAAAACAATTTTGTATTATATAGTGAAGTTTTTGTTTATTAGCTAAATGGAAAAAAAGACCATTTTTTAATGTTCAAATAACAACTGTGTAGAAGGGCATTTGGTGGAAAAGTCACAGGAAAGTGCAGATTTCATCTTTCTGTTGGCCCATTTAAACACTGCTGATCACTGTTTGTCCTACAGCCAGGCTACCCTGAATTTGTGGCAATCCTCCTGCTTCAGCCTACTGAAAGCTAGGATTACAGGCCTGAGCCACCCCACCCAACTAGTCACTGTTTCCTTGACCTTCTCTTTGCTGTCCTTTTAAAGCTTGCCAATTTGAAGTCAGCACTGGCTACAGAGAGAGGGAGGAAAGGAGGGTGGGAGAGAGAGAGACATAGTCAGAGATAGTATGCCATGCATGCATGATGGCTCACAATTATAATCTTGTCAATTAGAAAGCTGAAGCAAAAGCAACGCTGTGAGTTCCAGACAAGCCTGGGATGCTATATAATGAGTTCCAGGCTAGCCTGCACTTGAGTGTAAGAAGAGACTCTGCTTCAAAATACAATCATGTATATACATATACATATATGTATGTACATATATACAATGTTGTAAAAGAAAAAAAAGGATGTATGATGGTGGCACACACCTTTAATCCCAGCACTAGGGAGGCAGAGGCAGGCGGATCTCTGTGAGTTCAAGGCCAGCCTGGTCTACAAAGTGAGTTCCAGGATAGCCAGGGTTGTTACACAGAAAAACCCTATCTCAAAAAAACAAAGCAAAACAAAAAGGTGGGGGTATTGGTTATTTGCAGTGCTCTTACCCTGTGAGGAAACATCATGAAACACGACAGAATCCATTAACAAGAGTTTTATTAAGATAAGAGAGAAAGACAGATGTGCACAGGCCTATGGAAAAGACACATGAGTAAAGATGGAGCCAGGAATCATGGCCTTGGCTTATAAAAGCTGGGCCGCGCCTGTGCACACAGGCCTATGTGGCTATTCCATGCATGCACGAGATCACATGGTTGCACTGTGTGCTTTATGCAACCATGCAAAGTCACCTGAGACGTTTTTGACCCAGAAATGACTAGGTGGAAGTGACTAGGTCCCACCGGGCATGTGCGACCATGCCCACCTGTGGGAGCGTGTTGTGAATCCATGTCAGGGGGGAGAAAAAAAGGAAGGAAAGAAGGGAAAGTGGATGGAGGGAAAAGTGGAAGGTGGCAGAAGCAGATATTTTAGAACTACTCACTTTGGAAGCTGTCTTTGTTTTTATTGCTTTGATGAAACACCGTAACCAAAAATCAAGTGTGGGAGGAAAGAGGTTTATTTCAGCTCACACTTCCATATCACTGTTTCATCATTGAAGAAAGTCAGGACAAGAACTCAAACATGGCAGGAACCAGGAGACAAGACTGATAGAGACCATGGAGGAGTGCTGCTTGCTGGCTTCCTCCCCTGGCTTACTCAGCCTACTTTTTTAAGAATCCAAGACCATCAGCCCAGTTATAACACCACCCACAATGGGCTGGGCCCTCCCCCATCAATCAATAATTAAGAAAAATGACCTACAGCTGTATTTTACAGAGGCATTTTCTTAGTTGTGTTTTGAGATAATTATTGTTTTAAGTTGACATAAGCACAGAAGCCAAGGGCTAGAATACATATGTGTTTGAGGCCAGATCAGAAGCCACAAACAACAGAACCAATCCAGAAAGAACAGGCACACAGAGAGGAGAAGCAGTGGCTGGGGAAGCCAAGGACAGACCAGAAAGCAGAGTGGGTCAAAACAAAAGTGCAAACTAAGCCCCAAGGGGAACAAAAGTCCTCTGCACCCAGACAAAACTTTGAAGGGTCCCTGAGAGTTTATTAGCAGAATTTTGTCTTCAAATCTCAGCATATGAGCTCTATCCAGATTGCCTAAGAGCCACTAAAGCAAGAGATTTGCTGTAACTTCCAGGCCAGACTATAATCCTAGTACTCCTGAGACTGAAGCGGGAGGATTAGGAGTTTAAGATTATCCTGGACTATATGAGAGCCTGTCTGAAAAATAAATAACCAACAACAAAAATCATCTCTTCGCCAGGTGGTGATAGTGCACACCTTTAATCCCAGCACTCTGGAGGCAGAGGTAAGTGAATTTCTGAGTTCAAGGCCAGCCTGGTTCAGGACGGCCAGGGCTACAGAGATAAACATTGCCTTGAAGAAAACAACAACAAAAAAAAACAAGTCATTTCTTCATTGAACAATCTTTGCCTAGCTCTGAGGATGCTGGCTCAAGAGGATGGAAAGGTTTGAGGTCAGCCTGAAATACATAGATTCTGTCTGAAAACAAGAAAGTCTTCTCTTCTTTGGGGTGTAGCAAGTTTGAGGGCAGCATGGGCTGCCTTACACAACACTGTGTCTCAAACAACTAAACAAAGATAAAGCAAGAACAGTTCGGTTATCCTGTGGCTTACCTACCGTGGCTTACCTACCGTGGCTTACCGTACCCAAAGTGAATATTGAGTGATGAGGAACAGTAGTACTACAGCTAGAATGCAGAGCTGCTTGCAGGCTAAGCAGGCAGTCCTCTGAATTAGAGATTGACACCGTCCCCTGGTTTTTTTTTGGTTTGGTTGGCTTTGGTTCTTGAACAGGGTCTGACCCTGTAGCCCAGAGTTAGCGTGGAATTCATGACAGTCTCCCTGTCTTGCCTATCTTAGTGCTTGGGTCACCACCACACCACCTATCCTGTTCATAAACTATTTCTCTGAGCTTTGTGTTGAAGAATGCATTTCCATGAAGGAGGAAACATATTTTGTATCTTCCTTTTGACACTTGTGAAAATTCATTCTGTCAGTCACTAGATTGAGCCTAAACCTCCAGGGCAAAGGACATGGACTTTCCCATCTCATGTTGCCCTGTTCCGGCACAGTGATGACTGCAAGTGTTTGCTGGAAGAAAAGACAACACCCTGAGTGAATAATAAACATAAGAAAAAGGCCTCTCCCCATTCATGATATGAACATTAGAAATCTTGATAATGTCAATGTGTGAGAGGGTTGAGGAAATGGAAATTGGAACTTGTAAATAGCCGCACACTAACATCTAGGATGGCAGGCAGAGAATCCAAAAAAATAGAAGGAATTTCTGGAGAGAGTCCAGTACCAAAGGGTTATTAGAATCTCTACTAGTTCTGGACAGGAGTAGTCTTAAGTGCCTTTAATCCTAGCAACTGGAAAGCAGCGGCAAGTGAATCTTGAGTTAGAGGACAGTCTGATCCAGGACAGCCAGGCCTACACAGGGAAACCCCATCTCAAAAAAACAATAATATATTCTTTAAAACATAATAACCAAAGCCGGGCAGTGGTGGCACACGCCTTTAATCCCAGCACTCGGGAGGCAGAGCCAGGTGCATCTCTGTGAGTTCAAGGCCAGCCTGGGCTACCAAATGAGTTCCAGGAAAAGGCGCAAAGCTACACAGAGAAACCCTGTCTCAAAAAACAAAAAACAAAACAAAATAAAACAAAACAAAAACCATAATTAATCAGTACTGGCTAGTTTTATTGTCAACTTGACACAAACTAGAGCCATCAAAGGGGAGGAAGCCTCAAATGAGAAAATGCTTCCATAAGATCAGGTTGTAGGCAAGCCTGTACGGCAGTTTCTTAATTTAGTGATGTATAGAGGAAAGCTCAGCCCGTTGTGAGTGGTTCCATCCCTGGGCTGATGGTTCTGGGTTCTCTACAAAAGCAGGCTGAGCAAGCCAGGAAAAGCAAGCCAGTAAGCAGGACCTGTCCATGGCCTACATCAGCTCCTGACTCCAGGTTCCTGCCTGTTTCAAGTTCCTGTTCTCACCTCCTTTGATAATGAACTGTGATGTCAAAGTATAAGAAGAAAAACTCTTTCCTCCCCAACTTACCTTTGGTCATGGTGTTTCATCATAGCAATAGAAATCCTAACTCTCACCTCCTTTGATAATGAACTGTGATGTCAAAGTATAAGAAGAAAAACTCTTTCCTCCCCAACTTGCCTTTGGTCATGGTGTTTCATCACAGCAATAGAAATCCTAACTAATCCCATTGAAAACTTTGTCTCTGTAAACACAAACAAGCCTCACCACTGTATCATCTCAGTAAAGACATGGCTACCACATACTCAAGGAGAAATTCTAGGAAAAACAAAAAAACAAACAAACGACATGAACTTACACTTGGCAAGCAAGGCATCCGATCAAAGAATTTCCCAGCGTATATGGGTCTGATGTGGGCTGGAGCCTCCACTCCAGGTTCCATGGCCGCAGGCTCCTTTTTCTCTTTAGGTTGTTGGGCAAATGGACACTCAAAAGGTTCTGTTACTAAGCCTATTTGAGGCTCTGCATTCTTGGTTTTACCTGGTTCCTGGGTTTGTGGTAAGCCAATGTCTACCTCCACAGGGGGTGTCTCTGTGTAAGGGTTCACCACAACACAGGGGGGCTCTTTTTCCAGTTCTTTTCTGAGTTCCAAACCTACAGCAGGCTGCTCTTTCACTATAGCATCTGTCCACGCAGGTCCAAAGGTGACAGGCCTCCTTGTGCTTCCCGCGGCCTGTGGACTTGCACACACTGTGCCCAAAGGAGGCTGTAGTGTCCCTCCATAGGGAAGCTGAGGTGGAAGGCCCTCGTTTTCTGACCCTACTCTTCCTGGTAACACACCCAGAGGTTTGGGGCCCTGGAAGGTGGAGCCCCTGTGGAGTCCTAAATTACCCAATTCCATGGGTGTCCTGGAAATAGTATGTCTTTCTAATCCTACTCCAAGACTATGGCATGGTGGCGATTTTGTTTCTGGTGATGCCATCCTCTCCCTCCACCTTCGATTTTGTTCTAGTCTCATTTCAAGCTCCAGCTCTTTGGGAGATTTTGAATCCCTAATTGTCCTCTCTATTATATCGTCCTTCTGTTCCTGGGTGAGTCCCACCTCCATGATTTCAGGTGCCCTCGTCCTTTCCCGGGAACTCCTCTCTAACGGGGAAGCTGGACTAGGCCCCAGGGAAGTTTGCAAAGCTTTGGGGGACCCCACTCTCACGAATGAACACATTCTACCGGTACTCCCTGCTGAATGCTTCTTGCCTGCTGCGCTACACCTCGGGGAAGGAGAGTAGTTAGTCTGTTTACCTCGTTACCTAGGAAACAAACTTGGGGCGGGGCTTGGCCAGCAATTCTTCCCGGTAACTCAACCCGCCCATCTGTCATTCATAGTGCCTCAGTAAATTCACGCCTTTTCTTTCCCCAAACCTCGGTTTCTTTCTTCCTTTTTAAGAATATTATTTTTAATTGTCTGTATGCGAGTGTGTGTGTGTGTGTGTGTGTGTGTGTGTGTGTGTGTGTGTGTGTGTATGTGTGTGCAAATATCAGAAAAGCCAGATGCATTGTGGACCCAGCTACTGAAGTAACAGGAAGTTGTGAGGGGGCTAGGAACCAACTGAACTCTCCAAGGTTTTAACCGCTGAGCCATCTTCCCAATATCAATCTGTGTTCACCCCAAAATCGTCAACACCTCCCCCACAAACCTCCAGGTTTCTTTTTACTATAGAAGACAAAATAAAAATTAAAAAAAATAAAAATAAAACTTGAGTGATGTGGCTTTTGGATACTAAACCTAATGTTTGTCAAGTTCTCTTCAGTTTGCCAAGTTATACAGTCCTATTATGATGATTTTAGTAGACTGAGCCAGGCATGATGGTGTATAACTTCAATCGAAGAACTCAGGAAGCAGAAGCAGAGAGGTAGCCATGAGTGCAAGGCTAGCCTGGAGTGAAAGAAACAGGGAAAGAGGAGGGAGATACAAACACAGAGAGATAAATTCGGTTCTGAAAGCCATTGACCTCATCATTGGTGATCTGCGAGCAAATATTTTGTGGTGACTGCTTCTTTTAGGTGTTACCTTGCCCCCAAGTATCTCCAGTGCTTAGAGTTATCTTAGTGCTGAAGAATCAGGAATGGGCAGGGCCTATTATCACATGCCTTTAATCTCAACACTCAGAAGGCTAAGGCCAGAGAATCTCCGTAAATTCTAGGCCTGTCTGGTCTACAAAGAAGGTGCAGGCCAGCAAAGGCTACTTGGCTACTTAGTGAGACTGTCTCATAAACACCACACCCACAGCAACAACAACAAAAAATTATCCGTACACACCCATTGTTAACATTGCGTAGTAATATCCAGAATCTCAGGCAGTCAGGCAACCTCTCTTCTACTAAATTCTATCTGCAGCTCTAAAGAACGGCAATAAGGCCAGTGAGATGGCTCAGCAGATAAGAGCACCTTCTACCAAACCTGATGATGTGAGTTCTACCTGCAGAACCCACACACCAACTCCTTTAAGCTGCTCTCTGATCTCCATATGTGCCCCATCACCCCCAAATAAATTAAAATGTAACAAAAAGTTTTAAAGAATTATTTTAAATTCTAGAAAGTTATGGTTCACAGCTGTAGTATAGAAGTATCTTTTTCTTATAGTGACATCTCAAAGTCCTTAGATGACTAGGCTTCAAATTACATTGTGTCTATGTTAAAGTTTGAAGGCCAGGCATACCAACACAAGCCTGTTAACCTCAGCACTCAGAAGAGAGGCAGGGGTAACTGCACATTCAAGGCCAGCTTGACCTGCATAGGAAGACCCTAATCTCCATCAAAACAGTTGAGCTATAACACAATAACACATATTGTATTTTATAAACATGACAACTTAACTTTAATGCTTTTCAATGTGGGAGATTACATAAATTGAAGTTGCATTTTTTTTGTTTTGTTTTTCTTAGAGATGAGATATATTGTAGCCTAAACTGGCCTCTACCTTAAAATTCTATGTCAGCTTCTCAGTAAGAAAAGACTCTTCTCAATAAAAACTAAAATTACATTTATGTTCTATCACAGCTTCAATCAGTTATTTTTTTTTCTCTTTTTGGGGGTTAGAACCAGGGCCTCACACTTGCTAGGAAAATGTTCAATCACTAAGCTATACTCCAGCCTTTTTACATTTTGAGACAAGGGTCTGTTTAAGGTGCTTATGGTGGCTTTGAATCTCTGTAGCCTATGTTGGCCTTGAATTTGTAATCCTGCTTCTTCATCTTCTAAAGTAACTAAGATTATATATCGGACTGAAAATTTTTTATTTAAGTGTGTGTGTATGCACTTGTGAGTACATACATAGGAACCTGCAGAGTCCAGAACAGAGTGTCAGATTCCCCCAGAGCTGGAGTCCCAGGGAGCTGCCTGACTTGGAGACTTGGATGCTCTGCAGGAGCTAGATAAAGTTTTAACTACTGAGCCATCACTCTAAGTCTTCACCTATACACACACCCTGCCTTTCTGTTTGGTTTGGTTTTGTTGTGTTTTGTTTTTTCAAGACAGGGTTTCTCTGTATAACCTTGGCTGTCCTAGAACTTGCTTTATAAACAGGTTGGCCTTATACTCAGACATCCATCTGCCTCTGCCTCTGCCTCCGAAGTGTTGGAATTCAAGGCATTTGCCTCCATCTTCCAGCTAGGATAATGATTTACATGGAAGAAATTGTCAGAATGAAGCTTATTTCTCTGCATGCTAAACCCCATATGTAAAATGAATTAAATTTCAAAAGAAATTAAGAGAATGTTAACTAAATAAAGAAGGAAGACAACAGAACAATGACCACACACACACACACACACCCATGTCTCCTGTGGATCCCACAGACCTTCCCCTCTTAAACTCCCCCTCTCCTTTGTTGCTCTATCCCAGATGCAAACTCCAGCAGGCACTCCCTGGTAAGCACAGGCTACTTCTGCCAAGGAAGCAGGTAGGCCATCTGCAGATCTTCCTCTCTCTTTGTGTTTCTTTAGATCCAACCCCCTAAGTCTCATCACCAGCGCTATATAGCAGACCCTCAGTTTCCAAGTCAGGCAGCTCACAACTCCCTGTAACTCCAGCTCTAGGGGAATCTGACACTCTGTTCTGGACTCTGCAAGGTTCCTATGTATGTACTCACAAGTACATACATACACACACTTAAATAAAAAATTTTCAGTCCAATATATAATCTTAGTTACTTTAGAAGATGAAGAAGCAGGTCTCTTCACTATCTTCCTCCATTCCAAGGAGAGGAAATAAGCAATCCTTGTAGTTGGAGAGCTTCTCTCCAGGTTCCACCCAGCCCCCACGGTCCCATAACCCACATATAAAATAGTCATACAGACACTTATATTATTTAAACTGCTTGGCCATTAGCTCAGGCCTACCATTGTCTAGCTCTTACTCTTATATTTAGCCCATTTCTGTTAGTCTATACTTTGCCACGTGGCTCGTGGCTTACCAGTGTCTTTACACGTTGCTTGTCATGGCGGCAGCTCACAGTCCCCTCCCAGCCTTCCTGTTCCCAGCCTTCCCCTCTTCCTCGTCCCGCCTACCCTATCCTTCCTGCCTGGCTACTAGCCAATCAGCACTTTATTTATACAGAGTGATATCCACAGGAAATCCTGGTTGAACACTTTGCTCTCCTCCCTCCTGTGAACCCCTTCAGACCTCTAGCTTAACCCTATTCCTAAGTGTCAACTACCAATACCCAGAAATATCTTTTACCTAGAACCTCCAGTGGTCACAACTATCAGGTCCAAAGAATATTTCATACCAGGCAACACACAACCATCATACTCTCCAAAAATCCAGAGAAAAAACACAAATCAAGGAACAAAACACCTACTCAATAAAGACAAATCTAGAAATCAGCACCTAGACTTATAATCATGCCAATCCCAGATGTCTAAAAGCCAATAACAGCTGTTAGGGTCCGCCAGAAGTCCCATAAAAGAACACCAGACGGGATGCAATCAGCAAAAGCGTTTACTATCTCGGCAAAATTGGTGAGCCCCAAGAAAAGCTCGAGGGCTCTTTTATACACAACTAGAAGATTCTAAAAGCAGTGTGATCATTCTACCTAGAATTGGCTTATGCAAGTGGCAATCATATTAGATGTTTCTCATTGGTTAGGGCTAGCAGGGGGGGCTAAGGCTATAGCTTTTCCATTCTTAGACAAGTCCCAGGTTTTACCCTTATTTGGCGGTCACCTGTGGAGAGAAGGGTTTGGCCCAGGCGTGGTACGTGCAGTTCCCGTAGTTCTTAACTGAGTTATTAGGAGCCTGTCATGGTATTTGCCTGGCCTTCCCAGGACAGTATGTCTCCACTAGAGCCTAGCTATCCTACCACAGCAGGACCTGAATGCTCCAACATAGCTAAAGCATAAGAAAAAGATCTTTAAACCTCTATGAAGATGATAGAGGTCCTTAAGGAGGAAATTAATAAATATCGTAAATAAATCCAGGAAAACACAAACAGTGGAAGGAAATGAATAAGACTGTTCAAGACCTGAAAATGGAAATAGAATCAGTAAAGAAAACCCAAACAGGGAATTCTGAAAATGAAAAAGCTAGGAAATTTTACAAGAACTGCAAAGACAAGCTTTACCAACAGAATACAAAAGATGGAAGAGACAATCTCAAGCACTGAAGATACAGTAGAAGAAATGGTCAAATACGTTGATCAGAGAACATTTTAAATCTAAAAACGTCTTGACATAAAACATCCAGGAAATATGGGATTCTGGGAAAAGACTAAACACAAGTATAAGAATAGAGGAAGGAGAAGAATTGCAGCTCGAAGTTCCAGAAAATATTTGTTCTTATGGCTAAAAAAGCTCCATTTTATGCTAGGTAGCCATCTTGGTACCCACTGGTTGTTTGTCTCTAACTCCAGTCCCTAGGGGATAAGCTCCCAGTAACCCTGACTCAGTGACACCCCCCCACCCAGAAATGTACAGCTGTGACTTACTTGTTACGATATGACTAACTGCTTTTTTGGCTTCTGTAACTTGCTTACACGGATACAGGATTGTTTTGAGTTGCCTTAACCACTTAACTTGGCAGAATGGACAAGATTTTACTTACTTATATAAATAGTGAAGATCTCATATGGTTTTTCCCAGAAGTCCTTCCCCATACTCCTCCTACAGGACAATCTTAAATTTGGCTCAGAGATTGTTAGGCCTGCTAGCAGCTAATCAATAATCTTTTAATTATAATTGGATTGAGTCTATGGTGTTTTCCCAGAGGTTACAAACTCCATACCATTTGGAGGCCCCAGTGAGATCCCTAGGAAACCCCAGACTCAGGGCCAGTAGTCTGAGATAAGCCCCAGTGGGAGCATGTCCAGGGTGGACTTGATATTCCCTGGGGATCCCAGACTGCAACTGCCCCAAAGCTGTAAACTGAAAGTAAGAATTTTTGGTCAATGTACTTCTGATGTTTAGATGATTCACGGTGAGTTGTTCTGTTCTATTTTGGAGTCTGGACATTTAGAGAGACAGAAGGCAAGATCTGACAAAATTGTAGCTCTGGGGCAGAGTGTGCTCTATTGTGTTGACTTTATTGTGGCAGTTTTACTCTTGGAGGAAAAGTCACGAGGCGTGACAAAACCTATTCTCAAAGTAGAGTTTTATTAAGAGAAGGGAGGGACAGAAGAGATCGTAACCAGGCCTGTGGAAGACATGTGCACAGAGAGGGTGGGAGGGGAGGAGGAGGAGGAGGAGGAGGAGGAGGAGGAGGAGGAGGAGGAGGAGGAGGAGGAGGAAGAGGAGGGAGGGGTCTTTGTCTCGCTTCTTATGAATTTACCTCCACATATGCATATGGGCTTATGAAGCTATGCCATGCATGTGCAGATTTCGTGATCACACTGCACGCAAATTATGCGATCACACAGTGCACGGTTTACGTAAGGATCCTTGCTTGGCTACTGAACTGTACATGTGTGGTCATGTAGCTGGATGAGAGGCCAGGAATTCCAGCGTATTGTACTTCAGGTTTTGGTGTAATAGTGAAGGTGGCTATAATACGTCTGAGTTAATCTGGTTTTTGTTTGTTTGTTTGTTTGTTTGCTTCTGATTGTGTTGTTGTACTGTCTTTTTCTGTTGTTCTCTGTTGTCTGTTGAGTTTATGTTTTCAAGTTTTGTTGCAGAGATGGGAATTAAACTGAGCACAGCCAAAATTCCTCTGAGCTGCATCCAACATTTTCAGGATTTCTGTGAGATAAACTGCTCCTGGATGCCTCTATGCTAGCTCCTCACTGAAGCCTGCTCTGTCTCTTTTCTCTCTCCGTTGGCTCACAGGAACCTGATATTTACGTCCCATGGGTACACCAGGTACCCTATGCCATCTCCTTTTTGAGATCCTTTTCCTTCACTCTGCTTCTGAAGGATGTCTTTTTCCAAGTTGTCCTATCTCCCAGCTGGCTCCTGTCTCCAGCCATGGAAGTCTGGCTGAGGCTACTCCCTAGCTGCTGGGCTGGGGTGATGTGGGGGCCTGGTATGCAACCCTGGTGGGCACCATAAGCCCCCTCTTCTGTTGTCTGCAGCTCTCTGTGCTGCTACAGCTTGCCTGCACCCAGAAATCTTATCTCTAAGCCTTCTTTATATTCTATTTGCTCTGTCTCTCCATCACTGGATTTGGTTTTGTAGGGATTAAGTGTCGTTAGGGTATTTTTAATATTAAACTATTGTTTTATAGTGTTCTACATTATTAAAGAGCTGGCTCTGGAAGTGTGGTATGGCCTCCTTCTTCCAACCAAACCTCAGAATAATAGGAATAGAGGAAGGAGAAGGATCCCAACTCAAAGACCCAGAAAATATTTTCAAAATCACAGAAGAAAATTTATAGGTAAATTTTAGTTTAGGACCTAAAGAAGGAGATGCCTATAAAGGTACAAGAAGCATACAGAATAGATTGGACCAGAAAAGAAAATCCACTTGGTACATAATAATCAAAACACTAAACGTACAGAACAGAGAAAGAATATTGAAAGCTATTAGGGAAAAAGAGCAAGTAACATATGAAGGGAGACCTATTAGAATTACATCTGACTTCTCAATGGAGACTCTAAAAGTTAGAAGGACCTGGAGAGAGGTGCTGCAGACTCTAAGAGACCACAGATGCCAGCCCAGACTACTATACCCAGAAAAACTTTCAACCACTATAAATTAATAAAATAAGATATTCCATGATATCTGGGCAGTGGTGGCAAGTGTCTTTAGTCCCAGAACTCAGGAGGCAGAGGTAAGCAGATCTCTGAGTTCAAAGTTAACCTGGTCTACAGAATGAGTTCCAGGACAGCCAGAACTATACAGAGAAACTCTGATTTGAAAACAAAGAAAGAAAGAAATTCCATGATAAAGCTTGATTTAAATAGTATTTATATACAAACCTAGCCCTACAGAAACTGTAGAAGAAAAATTCCAATCTAAGGAGGTTAATTATACCTATTTTTAAAACACAAGAAATCATCTCAGACCAACAAAATCAAAAGAATGGAAACACATACAACCACCACCACCACCAACAACAACAACAAAGACAAAATAACAGGAATTAACAATCATTGGTCATTGATATCTCTCAATACCATTGGTCTCAATACCTGAATAAAAAGATACAGACTAACAGAAAGGATGCAAAAGCAAGATTCACCCTTCTGCTACATCCAAGAAATAAACCTCAAGATGTGCTGTTAAGTCACTAGTGTGAGACTTTCTATCTCTTTTTTTTTTTAATGTAGGAACTTAGTGCTATGACCTTTCCTCTTAGCACCATTTTCATTGTGTCCCATAAGTTTGGGTATGTTGTATGTTCATTTTCATTGAATTCTGAAAGCTCTAAACAAAAAGAAGTAATTATACCCACAAGGAGTAGACCATATGAAATAATCAAACTCAGGACTGAAATCAATAAAATAAAAACAAATAGAACTGTAGTGGTATTTGCTCCACCTCTGACCAAAGGAGGCGGTGCTTCCTCTCTGCATATTGAGAGTCAGTGACTATATTGAGGGGTTCTGTGAAGTCCATCATTACAATAAGAATGGCATACAGTTCTGCCTTTTGTACAGAGTTGTATGGACTTTGAACCACTTTATTTAAGTCTCCTGATTTGTATCCTGCTTTCCCTGATTTATTTGTATCAGTATAGAAAGTGAGGACTCCAGAAATTGGCTTTTGTTGTACAATGTGAAGAAGGACCCATTTAGTTCTCTTTATGAATTCTATTCTTGTGCTTTTGGGATAAGATTTGTTAATCTCTCCCAAAAAGTCACTGCAGGCTCTCTGACAGTATTCATTATCTTTCCATAGTGAGGAAATTTCCTTATTGGTTAAATGTACTCCATTTAACAATTTCTGCTGGGTCCATTCCTGTCAACTGGGGAAGTCTTAATTTTCCTTTTTGAATCAAATCAGCAATCTTTTTTACATAACTCTTTAACTTCTTTCTTGGTTTATGTGGTAGAAATATCCATTCCAATGTAATATCATCTCTCTGCATCAAAATCCCTG
Organism: Onychomys torridus; assembly: GCF_903995425.1. Lineage (NCBI taxonomy): Eukaryota > Metazoa > Chordata > Mammalia > Rodentia > Cricetidae > Onychomys > Onychomys torridus. The sequence continues at coordinate 841,462 of NC_050460.1, read as the reverse complement.
TGGGGGAATGTCTGGAGGGGAGTATGACCAGAATGCATTTAAGTTCTGGATTCACATGATCCACATGTGCTTCTCATATTGTCTTTTCTACTAGAGCCAATTCCTTCTCAGCTTCAGCTGATAATTCTCTTGGACTGTTTAATTCTTTGTCCCCTTTTAGAGTATTAGCCAAAATTTTTAGTTCATTTTAGATATTCCAATGATACCCTCTAAGTTGGAAATGCTTCCCAACAATTTTGAACATCATTTTTAAGAGTTGGCAATCCATCTCTCCTGTGTTGTCCCTGTTGGGATCTAATTTTTTGTAGCTCTATCTTATATCCTAAGTAATTGATAGAATCTCTTCTTTGTATTTTTTCAGAATCAATTTGTAGTCCCCAGCAAGGCAAAACTTTCTTTACTTCTTCAAACATGCTTTCTAAGATACCTAACTTTGAATCAGCTAATAAAATCCACATAATGACAAATTATGGGTTGCGGAAATTTCTCATGAATTATCTCCAATGGTTTTTGCACAAAATATTGGCACAGGATAGGGCTGTTTAACATTTCCTGTGGGAGGACTTGCCATTGATATCTCTTGACTGACTGGGAATTGTCATAATTAAGTACTGTGAAGGCAAATTTTTCTCTATCATTTTCATGTAAATGTATGTTAAAGAAAGTCTTTTAAGTCAATAACTATTATAGGTCATTCTTTGGGTAGTAGAGAGGGCAAGGGCATCCCAGTCTATAGGATGCCCATAGGCTGTATTACTTTATTAATAGCTCTCAGATCTGTCAGCACTCTCCAATTACCGGACTTTTTCTTTTTAATAACAAATACAAGAGAATTCCAAGGACTGGTAGATTCTTCAATATGTTGTACATTTAACTGCTCTTGAACCAGCTGTCCTAAAGTTTGTAGCTTCTCTTTTTCAAAGGCCATGATCCAACCCAGACAGGTTTATTAGTTAGCCATTTTAAAGGTAGGGCTGATGGTACTTCTGAGAGTTCAACAGCATTTGTGCTTTGTTTATGGACAGCCTGAACGGTTGGTGGCTGATTTTTATAGTATGTTATAACATTATTCCTAGAAACATGCATTGGTCTGTATTCCCTTTCTGAGACCGTAGGAATTTTAATCTGAGTATTCCACTGCTGTAACAGATCTCTGCCACAAAGATTTACTGCTACATTTGGCATATATGGCTTCAGCCTTCCTCTCTGTCCTTCTGACCCTATGCATTCAACCCATCTCAAACTCTACCTGAGATAGGGTTCCAATCCCTAGAAATTGGACATTTACCTCTTGAAGAAGCCAATTTGGATGCCATGATTTTGATATAATTATAGTCACATCCATACCTATGTCTACCAGGCCCTCTCGAACAAAGCCATTAATTCAAAGTCTGAGCTTTGGTCTTTGTTCATTTATGGAAGTCTGCCAAAATATTCTTTTTATTGGATTATTTTTATTCATCTATCAGTGCTGTTCTGTCATCCAGTGCAGTATTGTTCTTTATATTAGACAATGGGTTATTTAATTGTCCTGGAGAGGAATTTTTTTCAATGGCTAGAAATGTTTGGACTACTTTTGGTTTGGGGGCCTGTGAAAGACCCCCACAAAGTGTTTCTTTCTGATAAAGGTTGCCTTATATATCTATTGTTGATCTACATTCATTGGTCCAATGTCGGCCTTTGCCACATCTTCTGAATAATCCAAAAGTTTGGGGTCTCTTGTTTGGGTTATTTCTAGAAATTGTATTGCTTCTTGGAGCACCTCATGTAGTTCCTACTCATATGACCTGATTTACCATAGTTAAAACATTTGGTACCTCAAGGTTTCCTTCCACCTCTGGAAATTGCCTCTTTTTTTTCAAGCCTCATTACCATAGTTAAGAGACTAATTCAGTAAAATATCAGCTTAGATGATATGGATTCTTATATATTGATACAAATAAAAAACTATATTTGTTGTATTGTACACATATTTCTACTCCTATTTGAAATATTTTGTATATTGATACAAATGTAATTTTATATTTGTCATGCTGTATGTATGTTCTACATCTGTTTAGGATATTTTGTATATTGATACATATTTAGAATTATTGTCATATTGTCTACTGCACTATACATTCCTACCACTATTTAAGCTAGTTGTCGGGGACCAGCCCCCACCATTATTTACCCCAGGAACTCTTGAGGATTGAGGGATAAGAGACTTAGAAAGTTAAGAAGCAGAGAAAAATAGACTCGGGTGGGCCTGGATCCTTATCCAAATGGGCCCAGAGCTTTATTCCAAAGGGCTATTCATAACAATGCCAAGGGGTGGAGTAAAAGACCTCCCCCTTGCTAGTTAGACCCTTACAAACACCTGGTGTCCAAGCCCATGGTGTAGGGCCCTGGAACTCCCAAGTTGGGTAACTGCCACCCTGCTTGCCGACCTTGGCCAGATGTCCTCCCTATGCTGATTCCCTGCCGGTCTCCACCCTCCTAAATGCTTAAGGGAAGTTACTTGTTTGCCTGTCCTGCATTTGGTTGTTAACAGCTTAGATGCAAGGATGTAGAACATTGGGTAGTGAACTTCTGCCTTCCGGGGTTCTTCCATTGTGCTGTAAGCCTGTATTTAAGGTTTCCCCACTCCTTCAATAAATGGCATTTGGCATCCTGTAGTTAGAGTTTTCCTGCCTGGCACACAGTCAGGACAAACCTCTCTCACCCGCCAGGTCCATAGACGCTCAGACCCAACCAAGTAGACACACAGAAAACTTACATTGTTTACAAACTGTATGGCTATGGCAGCCTTGTTGTTATCTGCTTCTTCTATCTTAAATTAACCCATTTCTATTAATCTATACTTTGCCACATGGCTTGAGGCTTACCAGTACCTTACATCTTCCTTGTCATGGCGGCGGCTGGCAGTATCTCTCTGTCCAGCCTTCCACCTCCCACAGTTCTCCTCCTCCTTGTCCCACCTACCCTATCCTTCCTGCCTGGCTACTGGCCAGTCAGCACTTTATTTATTTTAACCAATCAGAGCAACACATCTGACATAAACATCCCACAGCAACATCCTGCTGGCACAAATGACCCGCTGTCTCTTGTCTCTGTTTTTCAATCCACAGCCCCTCACTCGGACATGGTGAATGGGTGGTGGTAGCACAGGCACTACTGCAACACTGTGATCCAGTCAACCTCCCATGCAGTCCTGCTAGTTATAGCCACTAGAAAACCTAATGGGCTCCAACAGCTATTTTGTGTTTTGTTGTGAGGTCACTGTCCTTATATGGTACACCTTTTTACAGACTGTTTATCTTGTTAACAGAAAGTGGTGAATACTGGTGTTCAATATTCTTTTCTTTTTCACATAGCCCAGTACACTAGGCCAGAGATTGGTGCCAAAACATATAGGATAGATCTTCAAACCTCAATTAGCCTAACCAAGATAATCTCTGACACGTGTTCCCTAGATGACTCCAGATCCTGTCAACTTCATAATCTATTTTAACTGCCACACCATTTGTTTTCAAGGGGTGGGGAGGATGCATTGCCTCAAAATTAAGAAAATTTTACAAAAAAAGACATAGCTCATTTGTAGAATTACTAACATGTGAAGGATCCTGGGCTCCATTATCACTATCACAAAAAAATAAAAGATGAAAACAAGTCAACTGGGCATGGTGGCTCATACCTTTCACCTCAGCTCTGGGAAAGTAAAAACAGGAGGATTTGGGGGAAGCTACAAGTCAGTTTAAGCTATGTACTTGAGGTTGTCTCAAATATACAGACAAATAGTAAAATAAATGTGGGCAGGGTAATACATATCTAATAATCCCAGTACTGGGAAGTAAGAGGCAGGAGAATCTGAGTATTGGGGCCAGCATTGGCTACATAGTAAAACAGTCTCAAAACAACAAAAATGCAATCACTCATTTCCATCTGTGCAAAGATTAGTTCTTCAGCTAAACAAGGAATGAAGATAAATTAAAGAAACTGGGCATAGTGGTACACACCTATTATCTTTGCATTTTAGAGATAGAAGCAGGTGGATCTCTGTGAGTTTGAGGCCAGGCTGATCTATACAGTGAGTTCCAGGATAGCCAGCTCTACATAGTGAGACTTTGTCTCAAAAAAAAAAAAAGAAAGAAAAGAGAGAGAGAGAGAGAGAGAGAGAGAGAGAGAGAGAGAAGAAAAAGAAAAGAAAGGAAAGGAAAGGAAGGAAGGAAGGAAGAGAAGGTAGATGATATGGAAGCTGTGAGTAATTGATAGAAGCCTAGAAACTGGGAATTTATGATTGGGTGCCTGGAGAGTTGAAGGTAATATGCACATGAAACACAGTGTTTTAAGTCATTGCAACTGCAACCAGGCCTGTCCATTTTGTAGCTAGCTTTAACAAATTCTATTAACTAGTAGAATTCCATATTAGACACTAAAATATAGATAACTGTTAGTTCTTTCTAGTCATTTGTGGTCAGAAACAAAAGGAAAGAGGGGCATGGTATGAATGGCAACCCAATGCAAAGCCTTACTGTGGCATTTTATTTCCTTTAAAATGGTCATTAGACAGAATCCATGAGAAATACGTGGAACTCCCTGTTCTAATCCAATAAACTAATACATACTAGACACACTAAATAAAGACAAAATCAGCAGATAGAAGTGAATGAGCATGCAATACTCTAGAACAATGGTTCTCGATCTGTGAGTTGTAACCCCTTTGGGGGTCAAATGACCCTTGCACAAGGGTCACCTAAGACCACCAGAAAACACAGATGTTTACATTATTATTGATAACAGTAGCAAAATTACAGTTAAGAAGTAGTAATAAAATACTTTTATAGTTGGGGGTCACCACAACATGAGAAACTACATTGAAGGGTCACAGCATTTGGAAGTTTGAGAGCCACTGCTTTAGAAGAACATAATAGAAATATCACAGTCATCCATGAACTGCAGCATCTAACATGTTATTTGTGGGGCTTTTACAAAATTTTAATTAAGTTTTTAAATGTGTCGTTCTTTTAGGGGTAGAAGGCATAGATATGTCTTGGTGAATATGTGAAAGTCAGAGGAGAACTTGTGAGGGTCAGTTCTTTTCTTCTACCATGTGGTTACTGAGGATCACACTCAGGTGGTTGAGCTTAGTAGCAAACACCCTCATCTGCTGAGACATCTCTTTAGCTCTGTGAGGTCAGCTAAGTGAAACATTCATCATGCTTTTTATTTTATGGGAGAGGTGGGATTGAATAAATCCCTTTTAATATAGGCTCAAGCACAGTGGTTAGGGAAAAGAGAAACCCTGAGGAGGAAGATGAGCTTACTGAAGAAGAGCTATGGAAAGTAATGCAGACCCAAGAGTGAGTATGGGCTCCTCAAGAATTTCTTACTCAACATTCTTTTTTTTTTTTTTTTTAAACAGAGTCTCATTATGTAGTCTTAACTGGCCTAGAGTGCTGGGGTTAAAGGTGCATGACAACATAACCAGTCAATAGTAATCATTCTAAATGTAATTAAGTTCTCAAATATTCTTGGAGCCCTTAGTTTTATATATATGTTTTTGAGAGGACCTAAAATAATAAATACAAAATACAAAATTACATACAACAAAATAACTGAAGGGTCTGGTCCTTAAAAACTTTGTAATCATAAGGAAATGGAAGGCTAAGGAAAAACTAACTATAAAGTGTGGCTGTCTTTAGAAGTATTATAGAGAGTAAACCTCTATAGCAAGTTTCTCTTTACATAGATTAAGATAATTAAGTCCAGTAGAAGTTTCCCTGAATTCTATCGAAAGGAAATAGTGTCCTGGGTGAGTTAGATCAGTAATAACGGACAGCAATACTTTCCAGGCATAAAGCAAAGTGAGCAAAGGTGCCAAAATGGGAACACAGGTGTATATTCACAGAACAGCGGAAATACACGGTAAGAGCACGAAGCAAGTTTGCGGAGATGGAAGCTATAGGCATAGAATAAAAGAGGACCACCAAGATGGCTCCAGGGGTAATGTCACTTGCCACCAAGCCTGATGGGCTATGTTCAATATCCAGGACCCACATGGTAGGAGAGAACTAACCCCTGCCAGTTGTCTTCTGGTCTCCACACACACACCCATTGCATGAATGTTGTAACACATACATTAAATTAATTTAAACTTTAAGAAGAAATAGAATGAAGGAAATGTGAGTTGAAATCAGAGTTTAAGAATTGGATCCACTAGCAATTAATAAAATACTGTCAAACATTTTTGAGTCAGAACATGACTGGCAAATATCTAAGGAATGAGCTTAAGAGGCATGAGAATGTTTTAATTCCAGTTCTTATGAACACCACCAAGGACCACATGTTATGTGATATTTTGTTTGTGTTCTGACAAATAAAGCTTGCCTGGTGATCAGAGGGCAGAGCTAGCCATTGGTTAAACACAGAGGCCAGGCAGTGGTGGCACACACCTTTAATTCCAACATTTGGGAGGAGGAAGCCGGAAGATAAGGAATTAAAGGCTACCTTGGTCTACACGAGATTGAACCAGTCTAAAAGAGCAATAGAGCCAGGTGGTGATGGTATACACTTTTGATCCTAGTGTAGTTAGAGTTTTCCTGCCTGGCCCACAGTCAGGACAAATCTCTCTTACCCACCAGTCCCACAGTCGCTCAGACCCAACCAAGTAAGCACACAGAAACTTACATTGTTTAGAAACTGTATGGCCGTGGCAGGCTTCTTGTTATCTACTTCTTCTATGTTAAATTAACCCATTTCTGTTAGTCTATACTTTGCCACATGGCTTGTGGCTTACCAGTGTCTTTACATGTTGCTTTTCATGGCGGCGGCTGACGGTGTCTCTCCCCAGTCTTCTACTTACCAGAATTCTCTTCTCTCTTGTCCCGCCTAGACTTCCTGCCTGGCCGCTGGCCAATCAGAACTTTATTTACACAGAGCGATATCCACTGCACTTCCCCTTTTCTTTTGTTTTTAAGGAAGGTTTTAACTTTTACATAGTACAATTACATATAACAAAACAATTATCAAGCAAGAATTACAGTTACAATATTAAGGAAGATATCCTATCTATCTTATATTTGTGAGTCTAAGGTTTTATATCTAACTTATCTTTTATCGTCACTGAGGAAATTATAACTATCTAGCCTTCAACCACATCAAAGACCTCAGAAGGATATAATATTACCTGAGAACCGGGAGAAGGATGTAAGCATTTTTCGGGAGTCTTGCAAGAGTAGGCAGAGACAGCTGGCAGCCTAGGCAGTCACCTAATGTTCCTTTGTAAAGTTGGGGCATTTGTCTTCAGCCCACAGGGCTAGAGTCTCTCGGTCACTTCTTTCAATGTCCTGTAGACTGTCTGGCAGTTTCCTCTGCGAAGCAGGAACCTGAAGGACCATTTTGTCAAGCAAAGTTTAGTGGTCACCTTTCTATGGGTCCTGCATGTCCAGTCAATCAAGCAGTCCAGGCAAGAACAGTTTCTTGCCCAAATGGCTATTTTTGCCAAGGTGAAGATAAGATATGAAGTGTCTTCAATGCCCATCCTCCTCTCTGAAGTAAATCGGTGCTGCCAGGAGCAGACATGTCTCACTGTCCAGAAAGTCTAAATTTTAAAAATATTTTAAATGCCATATTCTGTAGGTCTTTGAAGTATTTGAAGATTACCTATCTATCTGAAATATCTCTATGTATATCTAGAAGACTTAACTAATATGGCCACGAGTATGATTATCATAGATGACTAATCATTAATCTATTTTTAATTATCCATTTCAATTTAAAATGAGCTATAAAACATAATACCTTAAACAAGAGTAGAAATATACACACAGTATATCTCATGCCTTTCATCCCAGAACTCAGAAGGTAAAGGCAGGAATATAAGTTGGGTGGAGACAGGATCTCGATCCCCCATTTGGTCTGAGATTTTTGTAGAGGTAAGAATTCTCTGATGGCTGGCTGCTCTGCTTCTCTGATCTTTCAACTTTCACCCTTGTCTGACTCAGGGTTTTTATTGTTAAAACTAATTAGGATCACACTTCAACCACATATTGGGATTAGATGATGTTTGGAAATTATATATTTTAGTAATAATGGTTTATGGATAATGGTTTATAATAGAAAGAAAGAAGGTTGAAGAAGAGGCTGCTGTTAGTTCAAACCTTGGGCAACTGTTAATATGTCACTAAATGGAAGCAAGTTTAGAAAATAGGTTTGGTTGGGAGACATACTGTTGACATGACAAAAATGATGTGACATATGATCCTATTTCCTGATTCTTCCTGGGGTTGTCCACAAGATACTAACATGACTAACATATTAGAACAAGCCCTGGGGATACTCTGCCACAGATACTACTTACATGTGACACACTCTGCCCTTTTAGTTAGTGGGGAGTTGATCTGAGAGACTGGCTGTTCAAGAATTCAAATAATCTCCATTGCACAATATGGAATGAGCAACCATAGGATACCTCTGCCCAGATCCACATCAAGGAAACTGGGTTTTCCAGATATGACAGAGATATTGCACAAATGAACTCATAGCTTCAATGACTGCATGCATGACACCTGCAACAAGATCAAGCCAGTCAAAGTCCAGCATGAATGGAGGACAGGATCATGAAGTTCTACTCATAGCTGAGGAGCTATTGGAAAACTCACAGGCAAAAGTCAGTTTCTTCTGATATATCCCCTAACAGGCTACCTGTGTTCTAGAAGATGGTCCTAAACTCATACACATACTAGCAGCACAAAGTGGCCACAGGAGACTGGAGAGATGGCTCAATGTTTAAGAGTATTTGTTCTTGACCAGGACCAGGGTTCAATTCCCAGCACCTACATGTTGGTTTGCATTCATCTATAATCCTGAATGAAATGAGAACATGGCTGCTCCAAGGTATGGTTAAGGAGGAAGTTTTTATTGTAGATATGAGGGAGAATACAGCTAGAACACAATAGCACAGAGAAAGAAATCTGAAACATTTCAAACTTTTTACATACTTTAAATCACTTTCTTAGACCCTTACAATTTATTTAAGCTTTCACATTCCCAGACCTTTATAACTTATATTTACAAACCTTAAATTAACTTTCTTTCGTTTGGGGGGGTGGTGTTGGTATTTTTGAGAGAGGGTTTCTCTATGTAGTCCTGACTGTCTGGGAACTCACTTTGTAGACCAGGCTACCCTGGAACTCAGAGATCTACCTGCCTCTGCCTCCTGAGTGCTGGGACTAAAGGTGTGTGCCACCACCACCTGGCTATTAAACTAACTTTCTTAGACAGTTACAACTTACATCAACTTCAAACCTTTTTTTTCTATCCAATCATTTACCATGAGACACAAGTGGTTGATTGCTGAATGTAGTCATTGCAAAGGAGGGTCCTTTAAACAAAGGAATAGTAAAAAGTTACATTGAAACCTGTTTGGAGTTTATCTTTCAATATCAGCAAGGCAAACTATTTGTGTCTGCCTTTCTCAGTAGGAGACTTAGCAGCTCTAGAGAAAAGTAAGGCCTGATTTTTACATATGAAATTAATTGATGAAGCTGCAGCCTTAGGGAGAGGAACTGGTTTGCTTGCTATTGTTAAATGGATAAAGCTACAGTTGGCCATCAAGATTAATCAGAGATCTGAGAATGGATTAGAGCAGGAAGTATAATCCAAATGGCCTCTGTATCAATTAAAATGACAGAGACTTACTACCTACATGGTTACCCTAGGCTCCCAGATGGTTTCATTGGGGGCAGAGTTTGTGTTTGGGTGTCACACAGGAGAGCATTACATCTTCAGCATGCAGGGCAGCATTGGCCTTCAGCTCCAGACCTAAAAGCTCAGAGAGATTTTTACTGTGCAGGAGGAACTTGGGAAAACTGACCTATTTTGGTGAGGTAGAGTAGGTCAGTCAACCCAATAGTGTTCACAGTCTGGGCAGAGCCCTGGTGGTAGGTGAGGCATGGGCCAATTCTTGGCCCACATCACCAGAATATCCAGGTGGAGTCTGTCAGGTCGAAAATAAACCCAGGACAAATAGCTAACTGAGATGCCGGTTAGCATACCAAAGTGTATGCTAGGTCCACTTAGTACCTGTGGCTCCTCTCAGCTCCTCACCCACCCTCTACCTAAACCTCTCCAGCCTATGAGCTTACCTCTAGCTTCTGATTCCTATATAATCCTACCATTTTGACCATGAGCTCTCCTGGTTCTCTTTGCCCTTTCGTCTCTTTCTTCCTCTCACTTTCCACCCTGCTCCCCCACTATGGCCCACTTCAGTCCGTTCGACATGTTGGCCTACCACTTTCTCTCCTTGCTCTGGACTCTTGCAGATGCTTAATTAAGTTAGCAAAGACAAAGAGGCTAGACATATATCTTTAAGTCAGTTACTGTTAACCTGAATAACCCTAAGAATTTATAAACCTTATTTATTAAATATACTTTTGTAGCCAGAAGGTTTCTCCAGTCCTGCCCAGCCCCACAGTCCCACAGCCACTTATAAAATAATCTGTCAGAGGCTTATTATCATTTACTAACTGTATGGCCTATGGCATGCTTCTTGCTAGCTGGCTCTTATAACTTAATCCATTTCCGTTAATCTATAAATTGACATGTGGCTGTAACATTACCAGTCTACTGGCATCTTGTTGCTCCTTCAGTGGCAGGTGGCATCTCTTCTCTCCTTTTTTCTCTCCATATATCTGCTTGGATTTCCCACCTGCCTCTAAGCTGCCTTGCCATAGGCCAATGCAGCTTTATTTATCAACTAACCAGAGCAACACATATTCACAGCACACATAAAGACATCCCACAACACATTTTATTCATCAAACATATGTTGTTTCTTGTTTAACATTTGCTGTTGAACAGTAGCAAAGATATAAGTAGTTAGACGTACTTAAGTCAGAATTTGTTAATCTGAGTAGATCTTTATAACCCAAGGAATTTAAACCTTATTTATCAAATATACTTTATTCATCAATTGTGTTGTTTCTTATCTAAAAATTTCTAGAAGCCTGGTATTGAGCAGTTAGCAAAAGCATAAGTAGTTAGACATACTTCACTAAGTCACTTTCTGTTAACCTGACTATACTTATATAACTTTAGGAATTTATCATTACACAAAAATTTATCCTAATTCAAAATATTTTGGTGACATGCTGTTGTCTCCTTAGTCTAAAAGGGAGATACAATGATAAAAGTGCTCAGTAAGACTAAGGAGTTTTATCATTGTTGCTTTAGTTGGTTTATGCCATGTGGTCATCTTAATCAAGACAGTGGTAAAGTTTTACGGCATGGATTCTCTTTTAACCTCAATAAAGATGGCTGTCAGCCAACACGGTGGTTGCTTCCATCCTGATGAGGCCATCAGCCAAGATGGAGGCAAATCACATTATTTGTTATGAAAAACATTTATTTCCCTAAACAAGAATCCAAGTTACAATTACAGTAAGTTAGTTCTATTTTTCTGAACAAGAATTGAATCACATACATAGTATGCTGTAGCAAATTAAGATTTACCTATGTATAGATTTTTAAAATATCAACCTTTTGTTACAGGTTTTAAACTAGCTTTTTGTTACAGATTTTTAAAACCATACTCAATGAACTTACAAATCCTGAGATAAAGAGTTTACACAATGGTTTCAGATTTCTTAAGAACAGAGAGCAAAGAAATACAGAGATAAAATATTTTCAAGAGTGGAAAGTAGAAAAAATTTAAAGATAAGAAACTTTTGAAAGTACAAAGCAAAGACTGTTTAGATATGAGAGACTTTGGAATCATTTGTACGGTGCCAGAAGTTATTACTATATGCAAGAACTTAGGAATTAAGTATGCCATTTTTGGCCATTGAGCAAGCAGGCAATACTGAGGCCAAACTGTTTGCAGTAACACAATGAGGCTTTAATGAAATCTCTCAGTCCGAGGAGGAAACTGAGTCTAAAAAGTAAAGGAGAAAGGGTTGAAAACTGAACTCCACCCAAGGGAAGATTCCAGTAAGCTTCAAGAGAGAACTAAGAGACAGAGAACAGGTTTGCCATGAGGATGAGGATCACAAGCAGGACCTCCAACCAAGGGAGGATTTTAGTATCATATAGGCCCAGGAGAGCATAGAGAAGCTGCAGGACTTCCAAAAGGGACAGGGTCTCAAACAGAAATTCCACCAGAAGGAGGATTCCAGTATTGTAGAGGCCCAGAGGGTGTTAGGAAGCTGTTTTGTTTACTAGGTAGCTCCTGGGGGAGATGAGGAGAACAGAGTAACAATATATAGGCCTGAAAAGGCATAAAGATAGATACAGCAGGGGGAGGAAGAAAAAAAGGGGTCACAAGCAGGAACTCCACTCAAGGGAGGCCTAGGAGAAAGTAGAGAAGCTTTGAACTACAGCTCCTAGGAGGAGGCAAGGAATCTCTAGGAAGGAGCTGAGAACACAGGGAACAGAAGAAGTAAGTGTTGTGGTGACAAGAATTTCAATCTAGAGCGTTCCCAAGAGGACTGAGAGACTTGCCAAATAGAAATGTCCCAAATCACAGAGCAAAGGCATCACTTTCCACATGATAAAGGCCCAGGAGGGCAAGAGGAGCTTTTGGCACACTGGTGTGTCTTTTGTAATAGTTCAACAGAAACAAAGCAGGAAGCTCCAGGGTGACACTTTCCAAGTAGAGGAGGGCAGACAAATGGCTAGAGCAGTTAGAAGAAAAACAGCTAAACATGTGGACTAGGAGAGGCTTTTGGGGAAAGGGAGCGTTCCAACAGAGGCAGAGGAGAAATTGTCTTAGAGAAATGCCCAGGTGACAGGTGCCCAGGAAAATGTAGCAGGCTCCAGGAGCTAGAGAGAATGAGATGACACTTACCACGTGGTCGAGAGACAAATGGTTAGAGCAGGTGAAGGGAAGAAGTAGCTGAGAAGATGGGTTCTAGAATTCAGAGTCAAATATGGTGTCAGAAACCAGCAGAAACAAATGATCCATACATACTTTTGGAGAGCCAAATTAGCAGCTTAGTTCAGTTAGGAGAGGCTGAGCTGCTTGGGAGGGGGCTCTTCTAGGCCCCTCCTGGTTTTAGTCACCAAATGAATTAAGTGAGAAATGACCGCTCCAAGGTATGGTTGAAGAGATTTTTATTGTAGATATAAGGGAAAGTACCACAGAGGCATCTGGATAAGTCCAGAGCAGGGAGAGAAAGTGCTAGACTGAACCAGGCCATGGGTTGGGGGTGGGGATGTGGTTAAGGAGAGTGGAAGACAAAGAGAGTGTGGGCTTAGGAGACCAAGAAGAGGGGGGTGGGGAGGGAGACAAAGGGGAGAGCATGGCCAAAATAGGGTTATATGGGAATGAGAAACTGGCAGAGGGAAGAGCCCAGCAGAACCACAGATACTGAGTCAGCCTGGAGACTAGCTTGTGCTTCACTATGCTAATAGGCACCATTGATAGCCATTTGTCCCTTAGAGTGGTGACCTCCTTTTGGTCTAGGGAAACAGGTGTCAGAATTTGGGGGGTGGAGTTTCTTTGGACCTGACAGTGTGAGGATTAACAGAATGTTTTAAATAGGTGTGCTGTGGGGAGCCGTGAACATTTTGGGCTGCTGTTCACTAGAATTTTAAAAAGTAGTGTTCTGGAGCCAGCTGCAGGATAGAATCTTCATCACCAAACAGACAAAGATCTTGGCCACATTACTTGCTCAACTCCCTCATTCATTTCCACAAACATGACTCCTGGCTGCCAGGGGCGTTACTAGACACGGGTTTGTAAAGGTGCGAATCAATGGGTTGGGGATGTGGTGTGTCTGATCCTAAAATGGCAATATGTTGGTTTCAAAAAAGCGGACTCCAAAGTGTTTAGTATTTAATTCAAAGGTAAATTCTGAATAAACGTAATTATTAGCGTTTGTTCCTTTCCACTCCTTACGAAACACAGGTAAACCATCAATAAAAGCGAGTTATTCTTTTGAGGTTTGCTGCGTAAAGTCAGCTTCTGAACGGAAAGGACCCTGATCTCCGAAATGATCGACATACCATTTCCAGGGACACACCAGCCCCTCGCCTAAACTCCTTTGCTGTGCAGCTGTTCATCCCCACCAGGCGAAAGACCACTCCCTCAACTGCTAAGACTAAGTGATGTGAGGCCTGTGAGCGAATCCTCGGAGCGAATCTCGCCACAATGGAAGCGAGGCTGCCAGTACGGCCGCCTAGCCGACAAGGGCGATGAGGACTAGGCGCCAGTCCTGAAGAGGCCCAGGTGACTCAGGTCTGGCCCCACGCCCCCAAGGCTCACAGCCTGCGCAGAGCGGTACGCGCCCAGATGACAATGGCGCTGGTGAGGGCGGGGCCCGCAGGAGGGCCCAGCAAGGATCTGCAGAGGCCCGGCCGACTGCCGGAGAAGACACGTGATCCAAGCCCCGCCCCCTCACTCCTGCCGCTCCCTCCGGCCGGGCAGCCAGAGCCGAGAAAGATGTCGGCTCAGATAAAGAAGGCGTTTGCGAGGGCCCGACCCGGCGCCTCCAGCCGACGAGCAGAGGGCGGAGGCCAGATCGCGCTTGGCGAGGTCACGTGGCGCCGGCCCCGCCCCTTAGGAGGCCTTTGCGGGGCTTCTAGGAAGGGGAGACAGCGGAAGTGACCACACGGCGTACTTCGCTGCGTGCGGCTACGTGGCGGAACCGGCGGAAGTAGTTTCTTCGCTGGACCCTGAGTGTTTGTGTTTTGGTTTGTGAAGGAGCCTGGCCGCCTGAGGGGAGGAGACGGAGGGAGGAGGAGGAGGAGGAAGAAGTCAGAAGTCGTCGGAACTCGAGTGCGGCGACGGCGGAGGAGGAGAGAAGAAGGCGGAGCGGAGAGGCGGAGACGCAGCCCGGCAGGGGCGGCACGGCGCTCGGAGCCCCGCGCCAGCCAGTGTGAGAAGCAGCGAGCAGGCGGCGCCGCTGCAGCTGCGGCGCATCCGATCTCCGGGCCGCGCGTGGCCTCGCTGCCGGGAGCCGCGCCCCAGGTAAGCCGCCGTCGGGGTGCGTGCCCTCGGCCCCGGGCTCTGCCGGGCCTCAGCTCTGGAGCCTGGCATGAGGAGACCCACTGAGGGAGAGGCGGGTGCCACCCTCTTCCCAAGATGGCGCCGTGGGCCGCGGCGGTGCCCGGCCCGGTTCTGGGGTCTCAGTCGTGGCCAGGCCGCGTCGGGGCTGAGTGGGTGGCTTAGGAGCACGGCCTCAGGGCCCGGCCGGGCCGCTGGCCCTGACACCCCGAGTTGGTTCTCGAGAGCTCCGGGAATCCAGGCCTACAGCAGGTGGGGTTTGGGAGCTCCGCCTACCTCTGACTGGCTTGGCCGAGCTATGCGAATGGTGGGATCCTCTCGTCTCTTCCGTGGGACATGGTCGAAGCCGCGGGGTTCTCTGCAAGCAGGTTAACATCCTGACACTTCCGGAAGTTTAAAGCTCGGACTGTCACACTTGGCATGTTTAGTTTTTACCTTGCTGAAGTGGGTTCAAAGTGTTGAATCAGTTGCCTTGCAGGTAACTAAACAACAACAAAAAACTCTGAGTGTACGTCTCTCGGTATACTCAGGACTGGCCAGATCATTTTTAATGTAAAATTTGAACTCGTAGGGTTGTGAGCAAGTACAGACAACAATTCCTGGCACAATTTAAGGACTTAGTAATTTTTTAAACCAAAGATAAGAGCCGTATAAAATAATTGCCATTTTCAAGATTTAAGATATGTATTATGCGAAAGTTTTGTTTTGCGGGATAAGAAGTACAAGCAGTGAGTACAAAGGATTGCGTGTGTCCAGGTGTGTGTGTGTGTGTGTGTGTGTGTGTGTGTGTGTGTGTTTTGCCAGGGATTGAATTCAGAGCGTCTGTGTGCTGTGCAAGGGCTCTACTGAACTAATCCCAGCCCTTGCACTTAATTTTTAACATTAATATCGTGGTCAATGTGTGTATGTTTATAATTTGGCTTATTTCCTATTTGAGGTCTTTGGAAGTAAAGATTCAGTAGCTTTGAACTTTAAAAGGCGCTGAATATGGAGGCACCCATCTGTCATCCCAGCACTCTGGAAGCTGAGGTAGGAGGATCCAGAGTTCTAGGCTATCCCTAACTTACCCCTGTGCTTGCCTAGGCTACAAGACTGTCTCAAAAAGATGAAGTGGGGAGGGGAGGGAGCACTTTTAAAAGCAAAACTAAGTATCAGTTTTTCTGTGAGAATCCTATGTTTCTTTGAAATTTTGGAAGTACCATGGACATTCACGGCAAGTTTTGTCCTGGATAAGTCATTTGTTTTGTAGGTAAGGAACTATTGGTAAACGTTCAGGCTGAAAATGTATCTGAAGGTGTGTTGGTGCCTTTTCAGTCTGTATGACAGTGTATTGATCTACAGCATTATCTCACCAAGAGGCCATTTAAACTGCCAATTTTAAACACTGTGTACTTAGTAGGTACTGTATTAGAGACTACGTGTGTTGTACTACTTAATTCTCACAGTAGCTATGCAATGTTAGAATATAATGGAGATTAAGATTTGGAAATTAAAACTTTGCCCTGGCAGAAGTTGGTATATCCAGGAATAGACTTCAATGTGGTTTTGTGGGTTGAGGAGAAATGGGAATTTTATTTATTTAGAGACAAGTACTGACTGTGTAGCTCTGGATAGCTTGAAACGTGCTTTGTAGACCAGGCTGTCCTGGAACTCAGATTCATCCACTTTCCTCTGGACTGTGAGTGCTGGCATTAAGATCTTGGACTGCCAAGTCTCTTTAGGGGTTGGGGGGCGGGGGTTATTGAGACAAGGTTTCTGTGTGTGGCTTGGCTGTCCTAGAACTGGCTCTGTAGACCAGGCTGGCCTTGAACTCAGAAATCTGCCTGCCTCTGCCTCCCTAGTGCTGGAATTAAAGGAGTACACCACTGCCAACCAGCAACCATGTCTGTTGTTTTGAGACAAGGCCTTGCTATGCCTTTTTGACTGACGTTTTTATCTCAGCTTCCCAAGTTCTAGGACCACAGGCAAGTTCCATCATGCCAGGGTAGAATGATAGTTTTGTGTTCTCTTGGTTATCTGTAAATGTGTCAGTATTTATTGGTAAAGATAAGGAACATTCAAAGGTATTAACTAGATCACACCAAAAGGAGGTGGTATCTTAAAAACTAAGCTGGGCTTGGAGGTGCATACCTTTAATTCCAGGTTTGGGAGGTAGAGACAGCAATCAATCTCTCTGAGTTCTAGGACAGCCAGGATTACATAGAGACACCTTGTTTTAAAACAAAAATAACACAAAGGTCTTATGGATATATTTATCAGTGAATTAGCCATTATCAAGAGTGTTTTAAGTATCAACTCAAGTTTTATGGGGAAATATAAATTTCTTACTTGAAGTGTAAATTAAATGTAGCTGCTTTGGGACAGAGAATATTTTCTTTAGGGAAGAAATCCTTAGTACGTTTTTGTTGTTGTTTTTTTTTTAATAAGCTTATAAACCACATTTATTTTAGTTTATGTGTGTGATTGTGTGTATGTGTTCCTGTGTGAAGGTGTATGGAGCATTTGTGTGGAGATCAAATGAACAACCTCGGGTCTTGGTCCTCACCTTTTCACCATTTCACAAGGTTCCCTGGATCCAAACCCAAGCTTACACTGCAAGGGCCTTACTCAGTGATATTTCTTCTTCTCTTTTGAAACAAGGACTCTGTATAGCCCAGGCTAGCTTAAATAATACTTCACAGCCCTCCTTCCTCGAGGTCCTTGGGTATGGGATTACAGGCTTGCCCCATCCATGTTCCATGTATTGATAAAAGGTTGGACTAAAGTATTCAAGTTGGCTTGTAAGTAAACTGAAAAGGCTGTTTCAAATATTTGCTGGTTCTGCTGAAATTAAAGACAAGATGGATGTCTTGCTGCATATCTTAAGAGCCTGACTTATGAAGATTACCATCCTGTGCTACTTTGTGACACCCTGTCTAAAGAGGAGGGGGGAAGACTGCCTGCCATTTCATGTTTTTTTAAATGCAATGTTAAAACAGATAATACACATATTTTTAGCCCAAAAGCTACCCCCCAAAATTACTGTAAGTAAATAGGTCACTCTTAATCCTTTTCTTTTCTTTTTTTCGAGACAAGGTTTCTCAGTGTTGTTTTGGTACCTGTCCTGGATCTTGCTCTGTAGACCAGGCTGGCCTTGAACTCAGAGATCGGCCTGGCTCTGCCTCCCAAGTGCTGGGATTAAAGGCGTGCACCACCACTGTGCGGCTCCTAATCCTACCAGATAGAGAAATCCTTATCAGCCAGGCATATAAACTTTGGAGTTAAAAAAATATTCGGTGTTTGGGAATTACTATTAAATGAAAAATGTATCATTTAATGGAGGCCTTCAAATAGTAAACTCTGGGATTTGTTCTAAAAGCTTTCCAATTACTAGCATAATTTTCTTCAAAATAATTTTAATCCAAGTAGTATGACAATAAGAACCTGATTTTCTTTTCTTCATTTTAAAGATTTTTGTGGCTATAGTTACCTTTATGTCTGTTGGTGTTTGCGTGTGAATGCCAGTGCCCAAGAAATCCAGAGGAGAATGTCAGATAACCTAGAGCTGGTGTTGCAGGTGGTTGTGAATCACCCTATAAGCTGAACTCCAGTCCCCTAGAATAGCAGTACTCAGGCTGCTATCTCTCCAGCGCCCACAACCTGATTTCTTGATTGACCTCTCAAGTTGCTCTGTCACAGTTGCTCTGTGATCTCAATGAAGTTACTTAACCTTTTGGTACCTGTTTCCTCATTTAAAAGAATTGTAAGAGTACTTGATACTATTGAGTGGCTGTATTAAATACTTAAAATACTAACTGGCACAAAGCCAAGTCTTATTTATTTATTTATTTATTTATTTATTTATTGGGCCTAGAGCCTGCTGTTGGCTGGGCAAGCACTATCCCAATCCCTAGTCCCAGAGTGAAATTGTTAAAGGTTAGTCGTTGTGTTTTGCAGTCGGGTCTTATGTGTTTGTGGTTTTGCGCTCCTGCTTCAGCCTTCCCAAGGTGGAATTGGTGTTGCTCCCACACCCTGCTGAAAGCTTGCCTCTTCCTTTCATTAAGTTTTTTTGGTTAACATACGAAGAGGTGGGTTACAGGTGATGTTTTCGTTTGTGTCATTCTTCCCTGTCTTCTCCCATCCCCTTCCTCTCTGCAGATTGTCTCCCTTCTGCTTTCATGACATACAGATTCTGTTACTTTCCTCTCTTTTTTTAGACTTCTCACCCTTCTTTTGAAGGTTAACTTGAGGTGATTTTAGTTCAAATCTTGTGCCATTATTTCCCTTGAAAAGTGCTGAAATCAACTAAATGACATTGGCCTTCTACTTGTCATTACAATACTCTATTATTACACTTAACTAATACTAAGTGACTAATATTCATTTATTTAGTTTTGATTTGTTTATTTAATTATTATTTGTGTCTCCACAGGTATTTTCTACAGAAAGAAAACTAAATTGATACCTTGCACCCTGGAAGTTCATTTAGGAATTTGAAATTGGGGACTTCTTTCAAATTTGGACATGGCTAATCGAGGAGCAACAAGACCCAACGGGCCAAATACTGGAAATAAAATATGCCAGTTCAAACTGGTACTTCTAGGAGAGTCTGCTGTTGGCAAATCAAGCCTGGTGCTTCGCTTTGTGAAGGGCCAGTTTCATGAATTTCAAGAGAGTACCATTGGGGGTGAGATTATTTTCTTTTAATCATTTAACTGAATCATACATTAATAAATATTTGTTCAAAATGTGATCTTGAATAGCTAAGTAGATAATACAGGGAAGGAAAAAAAACTTTCAAGCAGACCTTGGACTTTAAAATATATTTTAATTTGGTGTTTTGTTTGTAAACAAAGTATTGTACCCTTAAGCTATTCTGAAATTTCTATAAACTTATTATCCTGCCTCCACCTCCTAATTATTTGGATTGCAAATGTACATTACCAGCCCGGCATGGTTTGGGAGATTAAAAGAGTATTTAATGGGAAAACTTTGAAAAACAAGCTAAATGGGGTGGCCAGGTTTATCATTCTGGCATTCTAGAACCTGAAGAGGGAGGACTGTGAGTTTCAGACCAGTAGCTTTGACACAATGAGATCCTGTCTCAAAAAAGGACAGTGGAACACAAAGTTGAAATGTCTTATTTATTTAGGTAGGAAAGTCTTCTTATCAAGACAAGATCTTGCCCTATATCCCATGAACTTTTGGTGATCCTACTGCTTTAACCTACCAAATGCTGGAATTACAGGTCTAGTCACTATGCCTAGCCTATTTTGTTTTTGAGACAAGATCCCAAACATAGCAAGACTTAATTTCATGTTTTTCCCCCGGGGGTTGGGGTGGGAGGGAGTGCATTCATAAGATAGGTCTCATGTAGCCTAGGCTGGCCTGGAACTAAGTTAGGTAGTTGTGGAGGTCTTCTACCTCCTGAATGTTGAGATTACAGGTGGTGCTGGGGATGAAACCAAGGATTTTGTGCATGCTGGGAAAACATACCACGAACTAAGGTATGTCTCTAAGCCTCAGTCATTTTTCACACCGTGTTTTTAACTTAAATCCTTTCTCTGTTGAATACTACTTTGGTTAGCTTAGGGAAGTCACATGTTTATTTTCTTCTTACATGAAACAGAAATAACAGTACCTTAACTGAAATGAAAACAGATGTCTTAATTAATGTCTTAACTGGCAGAGAATAAATGCTTAGTAAGTGCATCTAAACAAATACCAGTGTAGCTTTTTGCTGAGTCATTTCTAGCATTGTTGATATGTTACATAATAATATTTTGGGTGATTGTTGCTTAGTTGATTTGGGGTTTTAAAATTTTGTTTGAGTAGGGGCTGCAGAGATGGCTAAGCCGTTAGGAACACTGGTTTCTCTTCCAGGGGTAAGAACTTTAAGCCCAAACCTTATTTAGACCAGTGGTTCTCAACCTATAGATGATGCTCATACAGCAGAGCAAGGAGTAGCTACGGGTTATCACATATAGATAAACAAGGAGGCAAGGTTTCTGCCATACAACTGGATCAAGGAAGTCCTTTCAGAAGGGTGGAATATCAGATATTTACATTATAATTCATAGTAACAAAATTAGACTTAGAGAGTAGCAACAAAATAATTTTATGGTGGGGGGGTCACTGCAGCATGAGGAACTGTATTAAAACATAGCATTAAGAAGGTTGAGAACCACTGACTTAGACAATAAAGTTTCTTACTAAAATTTACAGTTGCTAGGCATGGCAGTGCATCCCTTTAATCCTAGCACGAAGAGGTACCATTAACCATGTGAGAATGGAGTGTAGTCCACCTTAGAATCCCAACCCTCAGGAGGCTCAGACCAGCTACCACTGTCTTAGTTAGGGTTTCTATTATTGTGGCAAAACACTATGACCAAAAAGCAAGTTGAGGAGGAAAGGGTTTATTTGCTTTATATTTCAGCATTGCTGTTCATCACTGAATGAAGTCAAGGAATTCATAAAGGGTAGGTTCCCAGAGGCAGTAGCTGATGGGGAGGCCATGGAGCGGAGCTGCTTACTGGCCTGCTTCCCCTAGCTTGCTCAGCCCACCTTTTATAGAACTCAGGTCCAGCTGCCCAGGGATGGCACCACCCACAGTGGGCTGGGCCCTCCCCATTGATCACTAAATGAGAAAATGCCTGACAGCTGGTGGATCTCATTAAGATATTTCCTCAGTTGAGGCTCCTTTCTCTGATGACTCCAGCTTGTGTCAAGTTGACACATAAAACCAGCTAGTACAGAGAGCCTCTCTCAAAAAAAAAAAAAAAAAAAAAAGAGTAACTATTTACAATAACATACTTGTGGTGGTTTATGTCTGTTGTAACCCTGGTACTTGGCAGTTGAGAAATGAGGATTGCTTGAGTTTGAAGGCAGCCTAGGCTACATAAGATATGGCTCAAAACAACAAGAAAAACAAGAACCAAGTAAACCAGTAACAAATGAAATACAAAAATGTTAAAAATCAAATATTACCTAAATCTGAGACTACCTAAAGAAATTAATTCTGCAAATTCACTTGCACAAATGTATGAGCATTTTGTAGCCAAGTTTCTGGAATTAGGTCTGGTAAATTCTTGCAGTCATTTTAAGTTCATTTCCTTTTTTTCACAAGTGTGCCTAGTCATGTAGACTGCATTAAGTGGCTTTCACTCAACAGCAAATGAGTTACTTGTTAGATTACTTGCGGAGAAAGTGCAGGTAAATGGAGTATTACCTGTATATATGTTAAAGTTGCTTCTAGTTATTACAGTTGGTGATAATGTAACTAGAATATTAGTGGTGTAGATCTTTTGTGCTCACAATTTTAAAGTGTGGGTATGTTTATTGGTTTAATGTCTTCATTTGTTTTGTTTTAGACACAAGACTTTACTCTTTAGCACAGGCTGACCCAAATTCACTGTGTAGCTCAGCCTGGAATTGATCTCATAACCATCTTACCTTAACCTGCTGGAATTATAGGTTTGGGCCATCACACCAAGCACATTTTTTTTGTTTCTTAAGACAGTGTCTATGTATATTATCTCTGCTGGCCTTACTTTATTTATCATTATGTTTATGCATTGCATGAGTATGTACAGAAGTGTGCCACCATACATATTTGGAGGGCAGAGGACAACTTTCTGGAGTTGGCCTCATACCACTGTAGTTTTCCATAGATCAGACTCAGGTCATCAGGGGCTTTTTTTTCCCCCCCACCCCCCACTTAGCCATTTTGCCCACCCAAAATTAGTTTTCATTGATAGATAACATGATAGTTTGATTCAGTCATTGAACAGTATATGCATGTATCAAAACTGTCAGTTTTGTAAGTATACTTAACTTTTATTCCTCAGTTATACCTTTTGCTCTGTCCTTGTAGGGCTCCAGGGACATGCCTGGCTAGGTTAGTGAGGGATGAAGAAAAGACAAATGATGGACACACAAATTGCTAGGATTGAGTGAACTGGGATCTCTAATTGATAAACCACTGTACCCTAGAAGCTCAACGAAATTTATTATATAGAGTTGAACAGGGAGGCAGGGCTATTGCATACAGCAGAGCAAGGAGTAGGGGTTGTTACATATAGATAAATAAGGAGGCAAGGTTTCTGCCATACAACTGGATCAAGGAGACAGGTTTGGCTAATCTTGGTAATGATAGTGGCTGTATGGGAACCGTCCTCGGGATATAAAATCCCAGGGGAAGAAAGCTATGGTGGAATTTTCTGCACACACTGTCAAAACTCAAACTCATCCCTCTGAGCCTGAGGCTATGGGGTCCTGATGGGGTGTGTCTGACAAACCCATGTCAACAATACATATTGGATACCTTACACAATCAGAGCTTATTACAACACCTTAATAAAACTAGGGGGAAATAAGTTTATTCCAAAATAAAAAGAAAAGCTAACTGAAATTTTTACATTTAACTATGTTTGTCTTTGTTTTGGTTTTTGATAAAGGGTCTCTGTATTACAAGCTGGCTTAGAACTCAAAGCAGTTCTGCATTAGCCTCCTGAGGGCTGGTATTTATAGGTGTGTGCCACCATACTCAACTTTCACATTGTTGATGGTACTGTTTGGTTTTTTGGTTTGTTTTGTTTTAGATAGGATCTCATGTAGAGCAGACTGGCCTCCAACCTATTGAGTGAGCTAGCCTCAACTGATTGTCCTGCCTCCACCTCCCCAAGTTCTGAGACTACAGATGTGTGCCAGTACCATCCACTACTTTTTGTTAAAGCTACTTTTTAAGAAAATGGTAGAACACCCAAATGTCGGAAAGGGTGTTATTATTTGAAACAAGGGTAGCCCAGGCTGGCCTAGAATTCCAGGTCCTCTTGATAGCCGGACCTGGTTTAATACATAGTTTTTATACATGAATAAAGGGTGCTTTTAAAACGCTTTCACTGTTTAAAGATTTTTGTTGTTGTTGCTGTCTGGTTTCTTGTTTGGGCATTGAGATGCTCTTGATCTGTATGTAGCCTTGGCAACTTTTGGCTTACAGTGATCTTCCTGCCTCAGCTTCCCTGAGTACTGAGACTATAGGCATCAGCCACCACATCTAATTTATTGTGTTTTTTAATACAAAGATAAAATTGGTGTATGGTGTCCATTGGTTTTAAGTGGAAGAATATTATCTTTATGCATATTATTTCCTCTTAGAACATTTATCTCCATGGATTTGTAGGTTGTATTAGATGGTAGAAATTTGGTTTTTCATACTAGTTTGTTCCACTTAGGACCTTAGGAGATGATGTTTCAGTAGTTATAGTATCAGTCCTCACTCAGTATAGTTGAGATATTACTGTTGTGTGGTGATATATTGTGCACCCCAATAAAAGTAGGGATCAGAGGACAGAGCCAGTCACTAGATTAGACTTAGAGGCTAGACAGTGATGGCACACACCCTTAATCCTATCACTCAGAAGACAGAGCTGGATCTCTGTGAGTTCAAGGCCACACTGGGAACAGAGCCAGGCATGGTGGCACATGCCTTTAATCCAGGCACTTGAGATCTCATGCCTTTGCTAACAAGTATTTGGGAATCACACATGCCTTTAATCCCAGCACTAGGAAGGAAGGAAGATGGTAGGGCACAGAAAAGTATATGAGGCGTAAGTAAACAGTAAGTTTTGCTCTTGAGACTGAGGATTTCCTAGAGGTAAGAACTTGTGGCTGGCTTGTTCTACTTCTCTGATCTTTTGGCTTTTACCCCAATATCTGGCTCCTTTTTTTTTTTTTTTATTAATAAGACCTTTTAATATTTGTGTTACATCTCGAATTACAGAGTTGAGTAGGATTGATTGCAATCCTAAGACGTTTATAAACACTTGGGCCCTGTTTACACATCTTGCAAATGAGAGTATTGAACTGTCGGGGCGGTGGTGGCACATGCCTTTTATCCCAGCACTCGGGAGGCAGAGCCAGGCGAATCTCTGTGACTTCGAGGCCAGCCTGGTCTCCAAAGTGAGTTCCAGGAAAGGCGCAAAGCTACACAGAGACACCCTGTCTCGAAAAACCAAAAAAAAAAAAAAAAAGAGAGAGAGAGAGAGAATTGAACTGGATAAGGATTTCTAAAGAACACCTTTTGTTGATGTTCTGTTTTGTTGACAGTACTGGAGATTGAACCTAGTTCCTCATATATACTAAGCTAGTGCTCTACCACCATGCTACATCCCTAGCCCAGGTGTTCCTTTAAATTGCATGTGATGATGCACACTTTTTATTCCAGCAGTTGGGAAGCAGAAGCAGGCAGATCTCCTGAGTTTGGGGCCAGCTTGGTCTACGTAGTGAATTCCAGGACAGCCAGAGCTATATAGTAAGACCCTGTATTAAAAACAAAACAAAAAATATTGGGGCTATATTTAGTGTTAAAGTATTTGCCTAGCATTCATAAGGTCTTAGTTTCAGTCCCCCTCCCCACACACACACCACCACCACAGAAGATATGGTTACACATACACACCCCTGCTATGGTCAAGATTTTTTATTTTTTTTTTTACCCTCTTAAAATTGATTGCAAAGAATCACTATGAATCATGAAATTTTTTGCCCTGTCTCAATTTTGTTAGGGTCAGAGTGCTGGTACTGTTCAAGTATTTGAAGCTCCTCAGCCAAATGGGTTGACCAAGGAGCTCTAAGCTAGTATATTGCCTCTGCTGATTCACTTGACTGTTGTTGTGTACTAAGGCATAGTAGGTTGTCTGAAATTCATTACTTAACTGCAGACACTATTCTACCTGAAATCACATGTGACTTAACTCTGTTAGCTGAGTATAATGATACACACCTATAATCCTGGCACTTGGCAGTTGGAGGATAAGTTCAATAATAGCTAAAAGTATATATAGTAAGTTTGAGGTCATGTCTCCATAAAAAGGAAACAATAATTCAAGAATTTTTTGTGGTTGATATGTTTTGAGACAGGGTCTCTTATAGCCCAAGCTGACTTTGAAATCACTCTGTAGTGATGGCCTGATCCTTCTGTTTTTACTTTCCCAATGCTAGAATTATAGGACAGTGAGACTGGAGTATATAGTGCTGGGGACTGAACCCATGGGTTAGTATGTGATAATACAAACTACTACCACCTAAGTTACATTCTTGGCTCAATTTGAGAAATTTTTGTTTTTTTTTTATTATTTTGTATGTATCAGTGTGGGTACTCTGCATGTTGGAGGACTCTGGGGGTCAGAGGACTAATGTGGGGAGTCAACTCCCTTTTGCCATGTATTCTAGGGACAGAACTCTGTTTATCAGGCTTATGTGGCAGGCACCACAGCCATTTTTTGCTGACCCAAATTTTTGTTTTTAAGTAATCACCTAGCTTGATGTAAGCATAAATTCTAGCAACTTAATGGCTCAATCAAGAAGAGATTTTGGTTTTTCAAGATAGGGTTTCTCTGTTACAGCTCTGGCTGTCCTGGAACTCATTTTGTAGACCAGACTGGCCTCGAACTCACAGAAATCCATCCCCTGCCTCTGCCTCCCGAGTGCTAAAGTCATGTGCCACCACTGCCCGGCTCAAGAAGAGATTTTTATTGGTATTGCATATTGGACTTTTTTCTCTTTGTATTTTTAACATTAGGGATTGAACCTCGAGCCTCACCCATGCTAAACAAGAGCTCTCCCACTGAGTTATAGCTCAAACTACGTTTTTCCTCATTTTTATTTTGAGTCAGGGTCTCAGTAAATTGTTCTGGGTGTCTTTCAACTCACTGGCTCAGAGCAGGACTTGAACTTTGAATCTTCCTCCTACAGCCTCCAGAGTAGCTGAGTTTTTTCTTTTGTTTGTTTTGTTTTGTTTTAGATCTAGTCATATATTGGACTTTGAAATCTCTCTGCCTCTCCCTTCTTAATTTCTTTTTCTTCTCCCTTTCTTCCCTTTATTTTTTGAGACGGTCTTGCCATATAATCCAGGCTGGTCTTGAAATCACAATTCTCTTGCTTCAGTTCCTACTGAAATGACAAGACACTGGGGCAGGGTGGTTATGTTTGGAAAAAAAAAAAAAGATAACAGGAGTACATTTTGAGGCTTTTATTACATTTTTATCTAATTTGTAAATTAAATTTCAGAAAGATGTTACTTTACAGAAACAATTCGACTTATTAAGACCAGGTACCTTAAGTGTATACATGTACATACATGGGATTTAGACCATGTATTTCCAAGTTTCATCAGTGTATTAGCATGGTTGTATAAAACATTAATAGTTGAGGAAAGCAAGGCAGTAGCTTAAGTAGTTTGCCTCAGGTTTTTGCAGTTCACTCAAAGCAGGTCCTTCTTCAGTGCAATCATTGTTCTATAAGTGTGCACATGGGTTGTTTTTTGTTTGGTTTTTTGCAAGAATTTAAGACTAGAAAATCAGTACACATGACAAGCTTTGTGTTGTGTAATCGAATATTTGGAAGTTATTGACTCTTTTATGTGTCAGCTAAAGAAAATAATGTGAAAGTGTTTTCAAAAACTTTGTCTTAGAAAAAGGAGGTAAGAAGGCTGGGTATGGTGGTGCCTTTAATCCTAGCACTTTGGAAGTAGAGACAGGCAGATCTCCATGAATTCCAGGCCAGCCAAGACTTCATAGTGATACCGTCTTAAAGTAGAAAAGGGGGTTGGAGAATAAGAGATAATGGACTTAAGAAAGATGTCCAAGATACCACTTTATTGTTTGTCCTCGGAGGCTGCTCTTTTCCCTCTCATCTCTGTTTTGCAATTCTTAGAACTGTACATTATTTTATAAATTTTGTTTGCGTGTGGTTGCATATATGGGATTGGGGGATGACTTGCAGGAGTTGTTCTCTACTGCCACCATGTGGGTGCTTGAATTGAACTCAGTTGTAGCAAAGCTGGCTTTTATATTTATTTCAGCCTAGGTTTTCCCTGACAAGATAAGAGCTGAGTTCAGGCATGAATATTATGAAAGTACCAGGTAGAAGCTAGAGGCTTTTCTTTTTTCTTTTTCTTTTTTTTTTTAAACCCACTGAGCTAAATCCCTAACCCCTAAAGACTTTTTTATGACCAAGCTCAAGTTATAGTATCAGTGCCAGTTATGTTGTAAGAAAAATGTACTGTGACACCATTGCTGGTAGGTCTCCTGGAACATAGTCATTGGCTATAAGATCTTAACAGAAGAGCTTCCTTAGTTTTCTTTATAATGGTCATATGATATGACTGTTACCCTTTTTTTTTTTTTTTTTTTTTTGCTAATGATAAAATTTCTGTTCTCTTTGTCATACTTTCTTTAGTACCTTGCAGTCTCATTTTTGTGGTTTCTTGTTTTTCTTAGGCTACTTTTACACACACACACACACACACACACCCCACACTCAGACACCAGACCTAGCACTAAGTTATGCAAAACACCCTACTGCTACGTCCCCTGCTCAAGTGTTAGACATTTAACTCTTGCCTTTCTGTTTGTGGTTTCAGGTTATAGTCCTGTAGTGGATGTCATCTTCAAATGTTTGCTCCTGAGCTTATTTCTGTAATGTGATCCTTACACATGGTTTTAATGACTTGAGATTTGATGGGTTCCTGACTTTTTATAAATTTCCCCCCTTAAAACATTGCTAGTTTCTATGGGTGTCTTGGCTTAAATCCTATTAATCTGGGTGGATTTGGGAGGGTAATAATTTTTTGTTTTGGACTGGAACTCAAACCATCCCTCACATCTCAGCCACTCAAGTACTGATGTTATTAGGGGTGTGTGCCACCACCCACATCCCTTATCTATGCTTTGTTCCTATCTCTGCTGGGTGTGGTAATGGAATCTCAGCACTCAGGAGCCAGAAACAGGAGGATTACTGCCAAATTCAGGACAAGTCTTTTCTACCTAGGGAGATGTAGCCAGTCATAGTTACATAGTATGGTTCAAAGCCTTGGTTTTATTTATTTTTCGAGATTTTTTTTAAAAAATGTGTATGAGTATTTTGTGTGCTCAAATGTGTATGTCCACCTGCATGTCTGGTGGCTGAGGAGGTCAGAAAGGAGGGCATTGGATCCCCTCCAGCTGCAGTTACAGGTAGTTGTGAACTGCATGTGAATGCTGTGAAGCAAACATGGGTTCCCAGAATCCCAGTTTCCAACCTCATAATTTTTTCTTTGCCATTTCTATGTTGTAAAATTCTCAACTTTTAATAAAAAGTATGCTAAAGTGTTTTGTAGAATTTTTCCACATCCAGCTAAACCCTTATTTAAGCCTAACTTAATTGCATTAACTTTTTCTTTGGTGTGTACAGGACTCATGATACTACTAAGGCTTGGCTTTTGTTTGTTTACTATAAGGAAGAATTTTATTATCAGATGAACAAATCAGGAAGCAAAATATTATGAGATGTGATATTAGGCAGCAGATAAGTAATTAGGTGACAAGCAAAATCATTAATGCAGCATTTCAAAATATCTCCACTTTATTGATACTATCTCCCCTGTCCTGGTCCACTAAGAATTAACATCAAGGAACTTACTGGTGCTTCTTCAAAGTCTCTATCTTTTCTTGCTTCTGTTTTGTCTCCATTCTCTATCTTCCTTTCCCCTTTGCCATTTTTCTTATCTTCCCCCTTTTGTTCTCTTCTCTCTTTCCCTTTCTCATTTAGAAAAGAAATGACTGAAAATGCATATAAGATCAAACTATCAAGATAAGTAAATTGTGATTAATTCCTGGGATTGTGGTTAGAACCTTTCTGTGGGTGGGCCTAAATGGATAGATACATGGTGAGATATCAGTTGTCATGGGCTTATGTTCTTGCTGAACAGTGGAGAGGAAGGGGGGATGGTAAAGTGATATTTTCATGCTTATTTTGTGAAAAGGGGTAACGGGGACTGATGAGGCATAAATACTGCCACAGAAAGGAGAGTATTCAAAACCCAAATAGGAAATGAATGTGCCTTCCATGCAGCATTTTCTGCTGCGTCTGATGACTGAATTCAATAACAGATTCCCTGAAGAAAATAGATCAGTAAGTCACATAGTTGCTGTTGAATTTCTACTCTTAAAAGTACCTATTTGCTTAAGGAAGCCCATCTTACTGTGCTTAGGACCATAAAGATGTCTGGGTGCCAGAACTAGGATGTGGTATATAGTGTGAAACCAGGCATAAAGTCAGCACCTAGTAAATACCTATTGATGGTTGGGTAATTCATCTAATAGGAGAAATAATTAAAGCAAAGAACCTAATTTAGAAAGGAACAATCCTAAAAGTTAAAAGACATGAAGCATATTCTTAGTAAACTTTATAAAGGCAAAAGAGACTTAGGAAAGAAAGAGGAGAGGAAAGGAAATGTATGGATGTAGAAAATATGAGCAGTAGCATAAACATTTTCACCTATGAGTCAGTTCATGAAGTAGTTAGTGTAAAACTAAAAGTCCTGTTGTTGTCATTTCAGGAGTGAGGAAAGGACCAAAGAAAGAAAGCAGTTCATTTAACCTCATTAGTATTGAAGCTTTAACATTAGCATATGCCTGTGTACTCACATGGATAGCCTAGTTGGGTTAGGTTTAGTTTTGTGACAGGGTCATGTGTAGCCTACGATGGCCTTGAATTCTGTGCTTTAGGGTGATCTGGAACTTTAGATTCTATTTCCCTCCCCAGCTCTCACTGCTGGGATTACAAGTGTGTACCACTATACCCTGGTTTTTTGGGGGGTCGGGGTGGGGGACGTTTGGTTGATTGATTGGTTGGTTTTTTTGGTGCTGGGGATGGAACCTAGGCAAGCACTTTAGCAACACAGCTACATCTCTAATACCTAGTTAGTAAGTTTTAATAATCTCTTTCCTTTATTCTGCTTCAAATAAAGGAAATGAATTCTAGTCCTGTGAACAAAGACTTCATTAGGATTACACCCCTTTTTGAAGGTAAAAAGACAAGACTCAGGTGATTGTGGTGGCACACACCTTTTGTCCCGGCACTTGGGAGGCAGAAGCAGGTGGATCTCTGTGAATTTGAAGTCAGCCTGGTCTACAAAGTGAGTTCCAGGACAGCTAGAGTTGTTGTTACACAGAGAAACCCTATGGGGGTGTGGGGGAGGCAGGCACAAGGCTCACAGTGTAATCCTGGCTGGCTTTGTACTTGAGACAGTCCTGCCTCTCCAGTGCCAGGATGATAGGTCAAGTATAAGGAACAATGTTAAACTCCTAAGACTAATTTTAAAACCATATCCATGTACTAGCAGATTTCCTCCATATGGTAATAACATATGACTAGCTTATGTGTCCTGGCTAGTTGGCCTTAAAATACTTAATTAAAAATTACACAGTTTTAATTGCAGCACTTAGGAGACCAAGCTAGGAGGGGGAGATCCTCCCATCTCTGCTTATCAACTTCCAAGGTCATAAGCATAAGGTTCATACCTCTATTTTTCCTTTTTTCTTTTTTCTTTTTTTTCAGTGTGGAAGATTGGACCCAAGGCCTCAACTATTGAACCAGTCTTCAGCCTAGTCCATCCATCTTTCTTTCTTGAAACAGGGTCTTACTATGTAGCCTTGACTGATCTGGAGCTCACTGTGTATACCAGAATGGTCTTAAACTCACAAAGATCTACCTGCCTCTCTCCTTCCTAACATCTGGGACATCCATTTTTGATAACCTCATTACTGCCATTCTTTAGTAGCTATTGTGAACAATGCTGCCTTAAACATTGATATACAAATATTATTTGATACTCCTTTACAGAGGTCAGAAGAGTATATCAGGTGCCCTGGAACTGGAATTATGGATGGCTGTAAACTGCCATATGGGTGCTGGGAAGTAAACTCGGTTTTCTATAAGAGCAGTGACTGCTTCTAATCACTGGGTCATTTCTCCAGCCCCAACTTTGTGTTGTATGAAGAGTGGAAGTATTTTTGTGGACAGAACCAACTGCCAGCATATATATGGGGCTTTTGATGTGAGAAAGGGTCTCATTGTGTAGCTGAGATTGACCTTCAACTCTAACTCCTCTTGTTTAAACCTCCAAGTGCTTAGATTACAGGCTTGTGGCATCATGCCCAGCTTATTTTCTACACACTAAAAATCACTTCACATTCACCATAGGAATTTTTCTGAGTATATTCACCTGTGCATTTTGGATGTTTCAAAAACTTAGGAGTCTCAGGTTTTTGTATATTAAAATCCAATAGTCTTAAAGAGTGTGTGTGTGTGTGTGTGTGTGTGTGTGTGTGTGTGTGTGTGTGTGTTAATTCTAATAAAGTAATTTTTAGTTGAATTTAATACCTAACTTAGAAGCCTTGGCATGTAACTTAGTGATAGATTGTTTGGCCAGCAGGAGTCAGGCCTAGGGTTCTGTTCTCAGCATTACAAATAACCATCTCGGGGTGGAGTGGAATTAGTTCCTGTAGTTTTTCTGTACCTTCTGTGTTTAATTGGTGCAGTTGTAGGAGACATAAACTGTTTTTGTTACTCATTTCTCTCTCCCCACCCCCCACCTCAAACTGTTTGTCTGTGTTGTCCTGGCATTTACTCTGTAGACAAAGCTAACCTTGAACTCACAGAGATCTGCCTGCCTCTGCCTCTGCCTCTGCCTCTGCCTCCCGAGTGCTGGGATTAAAGACTTGCACCACTACCGCCCGGCTTGTTATTCATTCATTTGATGCCATTAGTTTGGATATTTTTTCCCTCAGTGCCTTTTTCTTATATATTATAGGAACTTGAGTATTTCCAGACTCAATGGTCATAGTTTCAGCCAGTATTTACCTCATACCTGTAATCCCTAACTTTTAGGAAGCTGAGTCAAGTCTGCAGTACAGAAGCATGTGACCCTATCTCTCAACCACTGAAATAAGTAAGTCAGTAAGACTGTTGGTCAAATGTAGAGCATATGCCTAGCATGTATGAATGCCTGTGTTGAGGCCCCAGCACCAAAAGAAGGAAGTGTGAAACATCACATAGGGAGCTTTGGGAGCATATAGCAAGAGTGACAGAATACTTATGCACAGTTGGCTAAAGAGTGTGGATGGTGATGTGCTCTTGCTGCCATTCATTGAATCCTTTCACAATTCAGGTTTCACCTGCTTATTATTCATGTTCCTTTGTACAACTGCTGGCTCAACACCAATCAAGAACTCATGTATTAATTAAGCCGATACCTCTGGGTTTAAAATATTTTCCAGTAAGAATTTTATTATGGAGATAATATTAAATATTAATATTAAATATTAATATTAAATATTAAATTATTGTGATGTGGGCATTATTGTTCACAGAGTCAGAATTCCTAAGAACCTTGCTATTAGGTGGTGTGCTAGTTTCATGCTTATGGATGAATTAGTTGCGGTGTTCTAAGAAAGAATTCTTAAGACTGAATATTTACTCCAATGCCTTTCATAGTTTATGTAGATTAAAATGTTATTTGTTTTTGACTATTGGTATAATGGTTTACTGCTTCTGAAAATAACTTTTAATTGAGTTATTGTTATGCTTTTATTTTTGTATGCACTTGGCATTTTTAGCATTGTCTTTTTAAATATTTTCCTTTTTAAAAAAAAATTATTTTTATGTGCATTGATGTTTTGCCTACATGTTGAGGGTGTCAGATCTCTTGGAACTAGAGTTACAGTTGTGAACTATGGGTGTTGGGAATTGAACCCAGGTCCTCTGGAACAGAAGCCAGTGTTTTGAACCACTGAGCCATCTCTTCAGCCTTTTTTTTTTCTTTCTTTATTGTATGCATGTGAGCATGTAGCACAGTGGGTATAGAGATCAGAGGATGACTTTTTCTTCTTCCTTGAGGGTTCTAATAATGGAACTCAGATTTACCTGAGCCATCTCACCTACCTAGATAAGTGGTCATTCCTTATAACATAACTTGTTTGATAATTGGACTGGACTTTTGTTAAGGTAACTTAATTGACAGTTATCTCCGTGGACTTAGAATTGATTCCTAGTTATACACATTGTATGTTTGTTTGCTTTGCCTTTTTGGAGTTTGGGATGGGGGCATTGAACAGGGTGTTATTCTGTAACCCAAGCTGACCTGAAACTCCCTGTGTAGCCCAGGCTAGCTCCAAGCTTGTAATAGCCCTTTTTATGAGTGCTAAGATAACAGGTGCTGTGCCTGCCTCTGCCTCTTCTTGGCTTTTTGAGACAGGATTTCATTCTGCATCTCAATAGATATCCAAAGCTTTGTCTTGAATATACAGCAGTCCTGCTGCCCCAGGCTGAATGTTGATATGATAGGGATGTGCCATCACACTAGGCTAAAATGGAATATACTATAGGATATATTATAGTACTAAAGTTAAAGTAGGAGAGGAATTGTAGGGTGCAGTGGAAATGGCTTAAAAGTGGATGGTGCATGGGTTTGATGGTTAATTAAATTGAGGGCACATATATGAACCAAACTAAATTGTCAGCCCTTGTTTATTGCTCTAAGGGCAGTAGGATACGATAGAGTGGAGCCTAAAAATGAGGTGGACTAAAGTCTCATGCAATAGCCTACTTTATTCAGAGCATCAGGCAGTTTATACTCTGAGGATCAAGAAAAATCACTTGAGTAAAGTTCTCATGAGTTCAAGCTGTATACAATAACAAAGACAAGCTGCATGTGGTAAAAACATGTTTTTCCATAGAAGCATAGGAACAAGTAGCAATAGCCAGTTGTAATTAGTAATCTAAAATCAACTCACTCCTATCTGCTATACCTGGGAGGGGCATGAAAGCACAATCCAAAAATAGTTCCCTGTTTTTTGAGGAAACATGTTAGAAATCTTGGCTTGCTTTCTTGGAGTTTTCTCACAAGTATTCAGACTTCTCATACAACTCCATTCTTGGACATGTTCTGACAAACCCTTAGGTTTATGTATGGATTTTAGTCCTAACTGGCCTCGTTCATGATTCTGCTTCCAGCGAATAAACACTGGGATTACAGGCTTGTGTCACCATGCCCGATTAAAGTACTCTTTTATAGTGGCACTTCTTGTTAAAATTAGAATCAGAATAAAAACAGAAGTCTCTCGCCACATAGCTTGACCTGAATTGAGTCCCACATAGTGGAAGGAAAGAACCAATTCCTGAAAGTTGCCCTCTGATCTATACACATACTGGGCACACACATACGTGCACAGAGGTTTTTTTTTTTTTGGTGGTGGTGGGGGTGTTTCAAGACAGGGTTTCTCTGTGTCACTTTGCGCCTTTCCTGGAACTCGCTTTGGAGACCAGGCTGGCCTCGAACTCACAAAGATCCACCTCGCTCTGCCTCCCGAGTGTTGGGATTAAAGGCGTGCGCCACCAACCGCCCAGCCACAGAGTATTTTTAAAGATTTTGTTTTTTTTTATGATGTGAGTATTAGCCTGCATGTATGTATCTGTACTTTGGATATCAAATCTCCTGGAACTTGAGTTACAGATGATTGTGAGCATCCATGTGGGTGCTGGGAACTGAACCCAGGTCCTCTGCAAGAGCAGGAAGTGCTCTTTACTGCTGAACCATCTCTCCAGCCTCATTTCTTATTTGTTTTGTTTTTTATGTCTACATACAGAGTTCCAGTACAGCCAGGGCTGCATAGTGATACTACATCTCAGTATAAGTAAAAAAGAGACAGGGGAAGGAAAAGTTAAAAAATCTTAAGATAAAGAAGGGTAGTAAAGAACTGGTGGCTCAATGATGCAAATGTGTACTGCTTTTTCAGAGGACCATGTTTGCTTCCCACCATCTTCTCACATAAACTAGCACACACAGTAAACGTACAGAGCATCGTTGCACACCTTTAATTCTGGGGCATTTCTCTGGCAGAGGCTGACATCTTTAAATTTGAGGCCAGCCAGGGCTACATAGTAAGAGTTTACATATTTGTGTGTATGTGTGTGTATAATACAATTTTTTCCCCTTAGAATGAGAGAGGATCTGGTGACTTGAGTTTAAACTCCTGTGCTCACAGTGGTCTTCTGAATTAAGTCATATACACACACACAAAATAATAAACTTGTTTTTAAGAACAACGTAGGAACTCACAGAGACAACAACATGCACAAGGCCTGCACAAGTTCAAATCATAACAATACGCCAGCAAAGAGAAGGAAAGTCTTATCCCTAACTACAAAGAAGCTATTTTCAATTGATACCTTCAGGGAAAGGGAAATGAATTCTATCCAGTAAGTGACACTGCGTATTATCAACCACTTTCTAGCACAGGCCCCATGCCCAAAAGTAGTCAGCCAATATGAAATGGACTCCATAATATTTGTGTACATGTGTACAAACTTAATGGTTTTTTTTTTTTTTTCTTACTGGATTTGTTTTGATTTGATTTGATTTTCATTTGTTGAGAAAGAGAACGTGAAGTTTGGGGTTATGAGATTTGGGGGTAAGTTGGGAGGGTGACTTAGTTAGGATGTCTATTGCTGCAACAAAACACCATGACCATAAAGCAAGTTAGGAGGGAAAGGATTATTTGGCTTAAACTTTCAGATCATAGTTCATCTTTGGAGGAAGTTAGAACAGGAACTCACGCAGAGCTGGAACCTGGAGGCAGGAGCTGATGCAGAGGCCATGGAGGGGAGCTACTTACTGGCTTACTCAGCCTGTTTTCTTGTAGAACCCAAGACCCACCTGTCCAGGGATGGCCCCACCCACCATGGACTGGGCCCTTCCCCATTGATCACTAATGGAGAAAATGCCTTACAGCTGGATCTCATGGAGATATTTCCTCAACTGAGACTCCTTCTCTGATGGCTCTAGCTGTGTCAAGTTGACACACAAAACCAACCTGTATGGACAGGAAATAAGATCAATATATTGTATGGAAAAAAGTGTAAATAAAAAGAGAGGGAGTATTGAATCTGTACAGAAAGCAATGATGAGTATGTATTTGTGCCTAGATAACAATAAGGGCTTGGTTTTAGGAAACACAAGTTCTTTATATGAAAGAATATTGTTTGTGTGTAACTACTTCTGTGTGAATTTTTTTGGGGGGAGGGGTGATTGGTTTTGTGATTCCTCATGTAGACCAGGATGGCCTTGAACTTACTATGTATCCAATATTGACTTTAAACTTCCTGCCTTCCACCTCTTGTGAGCTAGGCTTACCATCATGCATCACTGTACCCAGCTTACATACTACTTGGGATCTAACCTAGTTTTGTATATGCTAGACATGTACTCTACCTACTAAGCTACATCACCAGTGCCTTCCACTTACTTTCAGTCATTTCTAGATAATTATAATGCCTGAAACAATGTAAATGCTATATAATAAATTTTACCATAATTTTAAAAGAATAATGATGATGGTAAAAGTATTTTTTTTCCCCAAATGTTTTCAGTCTGTGTTTGGTTGAAAACCGGATGTGTTAGGTTTCTCCCTGTTTCTTGTAAAGCAAATTAAAAATATGGTCTTAAACTTTTTTTTTTTTTTTTTTTTTTTGTACTGTTGGACACTGAACTGAAGTTTGGAGTGGACTAGGCAAACATTACTTGCCATATAATTTTAAAATGTAAGAACTTAATCTGATTTCACTACTAAGGTTTTCTATGAAGAAATGTATTTATCTAGCCTTCAAGCAAGTTTGCTAGGTCTACAGGGTTAGTGCTGCCAGTTAGATGGCTTAGCAGGATCTGAGTTTGTTCTCTGTCTCCCACAGTGGAATAAGAATACCAACTCTTGAATGTTGTCTTCTGATATCAATGTATATCCATCATTCACACAATAAAAAAAAATTTGAAGTGGTAGGCTAGGATTTGGTTCCATTGGTAGAGCACTTGTCTAGCATGCATGAAGCCCTGACTTCCATCCCTGGCACCATGTAAACTTGTTGTGATGTGGCATCAGTGGAGAGGAAGAGGCAGGAGGATCAAAAGT
The DNA here is from genome assembly GCF_903995425.1 of Onychomys torridus. Classification (NCBI taxonomy): domain Eukaryota; kingdom Metazoa; phylum Chordata; class Mammalia; order Rodentia; family Cricetidae; genus Onychomys; species Onychomys torridus. The sequence continues at coordinate 803,710 of NC_050460.1, read as the reverse complement.
TCAAGGTCATCCTTGGCTGTGAAGTGAATTTCTGGTCAGTGTGGCCTTCATGTCTTAACAAAAAGTTGAGAAAAAAAGAAACTTATTACAGATATTTTCTTTTTCAGCTGCCTTTCTAACCCAAACTGTGTGTCTTGATGATACAACAGTAAAATTTGAAATATGGGATACAGCTGGCCAAGAACGGTACCATAGCCTAGCACCAATGTACTACCGAGGAGCACAAGCAGCCATAGTTGTGTATGATATCACAAATGAGGTGGGTATAAAATCTTACTATCCTGACTGAAGCCAGTTGGAATAATCATTTTTTTGTATTCAGAATTCAGTTAGAGATTTTTGGAAATTCCTTTGTAGCCAATCATAACATTTCTGCCAAAGCTCTTGTGAGTTAGATATAAGATGCAGGAGTCCTAAGAATTTTCTTTCCAGGAGGCTGGAGAGATGGCTCAGCAGTTAAGAGCACTGGCTGCTCTTCCAGAGGTCCTGAGTTCAATTCCCAGCAACTGCATGGCAGCTCACAACATCTATAATTAGATCTGGTGCCCTCTTCTGGCCTGCAGACATATATGCAGGCAGAATACTGTAAACATAATAAATAAAATACATCTTTAAAAAAAAAAAAAAAAGAATTTTCTTCCTACAGGGTCATGCTAGACCAGTGGTCTTCAACCTGTGGGTCCTGACCCCTTTGTGGGTGTGAATGACCCTTAAGGGGTCACCTGAGACCATCCTGCATATCAGACATTGACATTACGGTTCATAAGAGCAGCAAAATTAAAGTTACGAAGTCACAACAAAAATAATCTGATGGTTGGGGGTCACCACATCATGAGGAACTGTAATAAAGGTTCACAGCATTAGGAAGGTTGAGAGCCACTGCTCTAGAGTCTTTAAGCCTTGTTTCATAGAAGATGCTTCATAACTCTATTTTGAGCCTGTGCCAAATAGCTTTTTCTTTGTTTAATAGGAGTCCTTTGCAAGAGCAAAAAACTGGGTTAAAGAACTTCAAAGGCAAGCAAGTCCTAATATTGTGATAGCTTTGTCAGGAAACAAGGCTGACTTAGCAAATAAAAGAGCTGTTGACTTCCAGGTATGTGGAATTTTACTTTAACTTAAAAGCTTATTTAAAGCAAGAGGGTCGAGAGTTTAAGGATAGCCTGAGCTACTTAAGACCCTGTCTCTTTCCCAAAAAATAATTTCATGAAAAATTGTACCTTTCACCCCTCCACTCATATTCACACCTGAGAAAGGCTAATGTTCTTCCTACTTTCTCATGTACATGCATGCTTCCTATATTACTACACACACACACACACACACACACACACACACACACACACACACGCATGCATATTTAGATAGCAGTCCTTAAAGGGAAATTTAAAAATAGAAGCTCAGCTGCTCTTCATTTGAGGCCCAGCAATGTGGCTTAGCATATAAAGGTGCTGAGTTTTATGCCTAAAAATGCAGATTGTCCTCTAACCTCCATATGCATACTGGTACATATACACCCCAAACATATACATATACACACATGTTCACACACGTAAATAAATTATGTATGCAAAAATAACAATGTTTGAGCCAGGCATGGCAGTTCATCCCTATAATTGTGCTGCTTGGGTGACAGAGGTAGGAGGATTGCCGTAAGTTTGAGACCAGCCTGACTTTCTGCATTGTTACATGGCAACCAGGGCTACACAGTAAACCCATCTCAGAAGAGGAAGAAGAAGTAGAGGGGAAAAGGCCTTAAATGTAAGAGAGGCTTCATGGGCAAAGGTGCTTTCAGTCATGACAAGTGACAATCTGGATTTCCAGAACTGAATAAACATATTGATTTGTCATCTGACCTCTAGTGTAGGCTCCTCTATCTTCAAATAAATTAATGTAAAAAAAATTTTTAAGACCTCCAGTTTATGTATATTTAAGATAATTCTGAATGTCCTCTACTACAAAACAGTGTATGAGTGAATGCTAGTCTTTTAGAAACAAAACAGATCTTTCTAGATTTATGAAAACTGTTTCTATTCCTCTTGCTCAGAAAGCTCTAGCTGTGGCCTAATATGTAAATCAGTGATGAAATTCTTTCTTCTTGACATTACAGGAATAGAGAGAAAAGGAGCTACTGTTGCATATTAAGCAGAATACTTTGCACTGTGACTTCATTTAATTCTTAAAACAGCCATGTGAAGTTTTGTTATCTGCTATGCTGTCCAAACAGTTAAGTTCTCCAGCAAAACATGTTAGCTTCAATTATGTTCAAAAGTGGCCCTGTGCTCTAACAACTCAAAGGGGCCTCAGTTGTTCCTACTCAGAAGAGCTGTGGGAACCAAAGGCAACAATATAGCAAAGCTAGTAAGTGTGACAGAAATATAGGGCAGTTTGTAATTTTAAAGGAATTGTTCATAATATAGTTAGATTTTATTTATTTATTTATTTATTTATTTATTTATTTATTGCCAGAGCTGAGGATCGAACCCAGGGCCTTGTACTTAATGCTGTATGCCATTGAAAATTAAACATGAGGGTGTAATTCCAGAGTTGTTGCCAATGTTCAGACATTGGATTTCCATATTTATTGCAAATTCTATCTTTAAAAGGCATAATAAAAATTGCCATTGAAATTAAAGAGTATTATGAAATTAAAGAGTAAAATAATACCCTGTCCCCAGTTATTGTGATTAGATTTAATATTAGACCTGATGACCAAAAGTGGAATAGGCAAAAAGTTAAGGTTAAAAAAAAAATCTGGTGAATTATCCCACTCATTGATTTTTCCTATGCCACAGCATATTCTCTGGCTGTTAGTAATAAGTAATCAAATAAGGAAATCTATAAAATAAAGCAGGTATACAGTATATGTTCAAGGGATAAATCTTTTTTTATAAACAGGAAGCACAGTCCTATGCAGATGACAACAGTTTATTATTCATGGAGACATCAGCTAAGACATCAATGAATGTAAATGAAATATTCATGGCAATAGGTAAGATTAATAATAACATTCTTCAAATGATAAGCAAAATACATTGAATATTTGGTTCATGCCCTCTAAAACATTATGTGGTTTTCTTAACTGATTATACTTTTAGATCCTTTCCACTAAGCAATATTTTGTTAGTAATACTGCAAAGACTGGTTGGGAAGCAGGACATAGTAGCCAGCCTGGGCATGAGACCCTGCCCCCTGGATAGGAAGTTGGGTGGGGGAAAGATGGAAGGTGGGTGGGAGCAGCGGGGCGAGAGGGAACTGTGGTTGGTATCTAAAAAACTTTTAAATAAAAATAAATAAATAAAAAGATTAAAAAAAAAAAAAAAAAGACCCTGCCTCTTAGTGTGGTCTTAGTGGGATCTTAGAACGGGGAAGAAAAGAAAAGATTGATTGATTGTCAGAGATCCCTTCTCTTCTTCTTTTTTCCCCTCTTCTAATTTTATGAATTAAATCCAGGGTCTCCAGCATGCTAAGCAATCTCTGTACTTACCACTGTACTACATTCCCAGCCCCAGTAATGTCAGACTTATATTGATTCATGAATTCAGGGTTATATAATATATGTGAATTAAAAGTTGATCTCATAGATAAGAGGTAGATTGTCCAAAGGTTTCACTGAAAAGCCTGAGCAAATGAAAGTTTTCCTGTGTACAGTAGTACCTCTTACCTGTAGGGACTATATTCCAAGACACACTGTAGATACCTGAAACTATGAGTAGTGTTGTAATGCTTTTTGATACTTTTTCTGTCCTAAGTATACATAGAGATGGAATAGCAAAACTAGCATAGATTTCCTTCTTCTTCCCATGTATAGATTCTTTTCTGCCTGGGAAAGGGATCAGACCCCAAACATTAAATATGGTAGGCAAGTGCTGTACTATTGAACTACAACCCCAGTGTTGAAGATTTGTTTTCCTGAGTTTGAGTTTTGTTGATGCTGAGTTCAAGTTTAGGCTTGGTTTTTATGTAGGCTGGGCTAGAACATGAGGTCTTTGTGCCTCAGACTCTAGAGTACTGGATTTATTAGGAGTACCAACAGGTCTGGCTTGGAAGTTTCCTTTTCTAAAAAAATTCATTTGTTTGTTTGTTTGTTTATATTTGTTTTGTTGTTGCTTTGAGATAGGGTCTCACACACCTGAGGATGACCTTGTAGGGCCATTCTAAGTAAAATAAGGGTTATCTTAACATGAATACTGTGATACCAAGGTAATCTGATAACCAAGCTGGCTACTAGTGGGTAGGTAGTTGGTACATATTGTTGGTATGTTAGACAAAAATGATCCATTCCATGTTCAAGGCATGAAAGTGGGGACAATGTAGGATTTCAGCATGTGCCTTAGAACAGCCTACACTTATGTTTCATATACACCTGCACACAGGTACTGTTGCTAGTATGAGTATACATGGAAGCCAGAGGTTGACACTGAGATGTTTTCCTCCATTGTTTCTCCATCTTTCTTTCTTTCTTTCTTTCTTTCTTTCTTTCTTTTTTTTTTTTTTTTTATAGATTTATTTATTGTGTATACAGTATTCTGCCTGCTTATATCCTTGCAGGCCAGAAGAGGGCACCAGATCTCATTATGGATGGTTGTGAGCTACCATGTGGTCTCTGGGAATTGAACTCAGAACCTCTGGAAGAGTAGTCAGTGCTCTTAACCACTGAGTCATCTCCAGCCCCGTCTTTCATTTTTAAACATTTATTTTATGTGTGTTCCCAAGCACAAATGTGGAGGGCAGGACAATTTCTGGGGCTCTACTCTTTATACTAGATATGAAACTGAACTCATAAAGCTTGACAGCAAGAACCTTTAACTCCTGAATCATCCTACTATCCCATTATTTTGACCCTGAGTCTTTCAGTGAACTCTGAGCTCATTGAAAATCCCAAGATCTATTCCTACATGATCCACCCCAGTGCTGGAGTCACATGCTCATGTTTTTTTAACATGGGTACTGATAATCCAGACTCAGAACTTCATGGTTATAACAAATATTAACTGAACCTGGTTTTTTTGGTTTTTGTTTGTTTGTTTTTGTTTTTTTGTTTTTGTTGTTTTGTTGTTGTTTTGTTTTTTTCAGACAGAGCCTCACTGTATGGCCAAGGAACTCCAGATCCTCCTGCCTCAGTCTCCAAAATGCTGGGATTATGGGATGGAGCAACCATTCCCAGCTAGGCTATACTTTAGACTTGTTTAAGACTTGTAGGCTAGGGAAATAGCTCTATGGTATAGCACTTGTGTTGCATTCCTGAAGCCCGATTCTGTTCCCAGCTTCCAGGTTCTGTTTCAAATTAAACTCTCCCTTTTTTAAAGAAATCTCCAGTATAAATTGGGAATATGGTCTTTCCTTAATAAAGTTGGCACCTCAAATCACATAGTGCAGTCCAGTTAACAAAAACAGTCCTTGGCACTGTTTACGTCTTTCTTCCTTCTGATTTCAGTCAGATATGATTCGAGAAAGCTCTTAGAGGAGTAGGCTATAGGGAGAAATTCTGCACATTCCAAAACCCAACTCCGTATAATACAGGCTACAGTGCCAGCTTATTCTCTGTCCCTAGTACAGTTGTTAATCCACTTACTGGGCATTGTTTGTAAATAAATATGACTGAACATTTTTCCTTATTGTACTTTATGGTACCATCTCTAGAGCCATTCCTAGGGTGGCCCAGTGGAAGCTGTCATTCCAAACATCAGTGCTCATTGGACCTGCTTCTAACATCTGAGATTCTAAAAATAAATAATATTAATGTGGGAAAAGTAAGGAAAATAAAAGGGTTAAAAAATGCAGGATGAAAAAAAAAATACAGGATGAGGGTGTGTGGCTTAGTGGTAGTTGTTAATTTGTGTAATGTGTAGGGCCCAGGATTCGGGGGGGGGGGGGGGGGGGAATTGGGCATAAAGTACTACTCTTAGGAATATTGCTACTTTGTCCTCAGGATTAAGCCATGGATCTAGCAGGTAAAGTTTTAGTGGGAAGCATACTCCATAAAACCAATATTAATTGTAAACTCACAAAGCTAAAGCTATTAGTGTATATTAAGTATCACTATTTGTAGATCAGATTGAGATTCTCAGCCCAAGAGGGAGCAGCTTAGATATTTGAAGGTGTGGAAGCCAGGAAGAAAGTAGATGCTGTGTGTCATCTAGTTCAGTTTCTGATTAGGTTGCAACAGTAATGCACAGGTTTGGTTGTGTTGGTGTGGTGGTTATGTTGATAAAATTTGTTCATATCCTGTCTTGTTCTCAGATTATTTGGGACAACCCAGAGAATGTTGCTATAATGTGAGCTTCTTTATAAATTGTGTAGTTGGCCTTGATCTATTGACTGGATTTTATGTCTGTCTTGATGATTTTGTTTTTCAAAATGGAGTCTTGATGTGCTTACTCATAGTGTAGTTTCAACCTCCTGGGCTCAAGTAATTGTCCCAACTCATTCTCTAGAGTGAATCATGGGAATTAGTAGATTGTATATAGTAGAAATTTAATGAATATAAAACAGTCTGAGTGTAGCTAAGTTGTAGTGGACTTGCCTAATTTGCATGTGGACCAGCACAATGCAAAGAATTAATAATTAAGTAAAATATGTTATTTCTAAGGGAATTGATGTAAAAATTGTGTATAGTTCTAGTTAAATTTAAGTTTAAATGGTATGCCTACAATTGGCCTCTTTGCAAACACTAAGAAATTAAACTCCTTTAGTACAGCAACCAGTAGGGTGTTTCTTGTGGTTTATTTTGGTATTATGTTTTGCTTTTGGCATTTAATAGATGATAAACATTTGAAAAGAGCAAACATAAGTCAGTCACATAAAATTTTGGAGATAGCCCAACTGGGAAAAGTGTGTTACAAATAAGCAGGTCTAAGTGATTTTAATATGAATATTATAATTTTATTTTGGTCATTTTTTTTCTTAGCTAAAAAGCTGCCAAAGAATGAACCACAGAATCCAGGCGCAAACTCGGCCAGAGGACGAGGAGTAGATCTTACTGAGCCTGCACAGCCAGCCAGAAGCCAGTGTTGTAATAACTAAATTCCAGTGTGAACTTCCTAAATGGCAAAAACCTGGAGTGGGAGCATTTAGCCGGCCCAGTGTGACTTCCAAAAAGAGACTTATGGTAGAATCAAGTTTCTAATACTGAATTATTTTGAGTGTTTTGAACTTAATTTTTAATAACATGCATGTGTTCTTCCAACTAATGTTTCGGCAGTAGAAAGGGAAATGAGAAGTGTGTACAATTTTTTCCATGGGAAAGTACAGGGGAACCATTTGTCTCCAGTTGGTATGGACCCACACTTAACCCACCCAGTCTCCAAACTGGGATAATAGTCAGGTGTGAAAGATTCAAAATTACTAATGTGAACTTTAGAGAAACATTTTTAGAAGACTAAAAATATTTATGCTTAGCAACAGAAGCCAAGCAAATGGTAATTTCTTCTATTGTCTAAAAAGTGTACATTCCACATATTAATAAATAATCCTAAGAAAACAGTCCTACATCTCCAGAAAGAATGAATATTAGTGACATCTTACTCGGTCCTGTTATTTCTTAAAATTTGATTGAAAAGAAGTCGTGTAACCCCATCTTGTTTTAGGAATATAAAAACTGATAAATGCATCTTAATGGATAGTGGTCCCTTCGTGGGAGCTCTTCAACAAAGTGACAACAAACCAGGCATCTGATTTCTCTTTAATCACTGTTGGCCATTACATAGAGGTCTGTCTGGAGCAGGAAGGGAGCTCTGGTTCCCTTTGGACATGATTAGTCAACGCACTAACAATTATGTACATTCAGACTTGATGATTTTAAATATGATCTTCAGCTGTACTGTAAATAGAGTACTGCATTGTAGTCTCCATGTTTATTTTCTGTAATATTTAAGAATTGCCTAAGCGTATACAAAATGTACAGTTACTAAAACAGCTAATTATTTCTCTCCCTATGAAAGGAAGGGGGCTTTGCTGTTCTTTCATGGCTAGAACCATAATAAACACTGTACCTGTAATTTGTAACATAAGTATTACAATGTTATTAGTAATAATCTTGAAACCTTGTTTTTCAAAGTCCATTTTATTTTGATCAGTATATTGCACTAATTATTTTAGGTATTTTCATTATATGAAATCTACCATGTGTCAGATGACTTAATCTATTTAAGTGTTGATCTGCTAGCAGAACTTGTACATTTTACAGTAACTCAAAATTAGTAAGGAAAACAGTTCACCAGTGTTTAGTTTTATATTGAGGTGCTCAGGTTGGAATAAAGTGGTATAAAAAGCAACATTGAGTTTTCTTTCTCTTCAACATAAAGTAGTGAACATAACACACATGGTATATAACTGGAAGCTTTTGTGTTTTCTTCCTTTTCTTAAGAATGATTTGCATAGTCATTGTCTGTCCTAGAGTCTGATGCACTGAAGTCTTTGTGGTACTGTTTGCTACTCTAGGTCTTCAGAATGTTTTTATGACAGCAGCTGATACTCACTGCCATTTAGAAACATTACCATAACAGTAATGCTGTCTCTGGAACCACCTTCTAAAGCAGTATTTATAAGTTCCCAGCCAATGTACTCAGCTGCACCTTCATAGAAATTCTTAGCATATAGTTCATTCTTGCTGCAAGGGTCATAATTAGTCACTTCTGGAGGAAATGTTTCTGTATTTTTAGCCTGATAAATGCAAGCTTCAGAAAATACTGAATTAGATGACTTTTCCGTTAGATTAGTAGTTGACATAACTTCTTCATATTCAGGTTTGTACTGGAACAGCACTCGGATGTTACTGTCTGATGGTGAAAGAGGCTCTTTAGATGACCAGGATTTGTTTTTAGTGCTAGAAGCACATGTTTCTTTATATGCATGAAACAAGGTTAATACCAGTGCAGTGACTTCCTTCTTGTCCAGAACTTCCCAAAGCCCATCAGTGGCTAAGATGAGAAACTGACATAAATCATCTATAGGGACAGAAATTGTTTGGGGTGCTGGAATAATGAACTTCTTCAGTGTGAGGTTTCCATGGAATCCAAGACCTCTGGTGGTTTTTATGTGCCCTTCCAGGAGGCCATTTGAACTGATGACTGCTCCTCTCTGAAGGACTCTTCTTCTCTCTTTGGTGTTTCGTGTAGTGTGTTCTTTGGTCAGGCAAAACCCTTTTCCATTTCTGCATAAGATGGCTTGCACATTGCCTAAAAGGGAGGTTTGTTTGTTTGTTTGTTTGTTTTTAAAGAGAGAGACCTAATTATCAGTTTGTGTTAAAGTATGCTACTTACTAATTCTGTTTCAATACTAAACACAAAGTATGCCATGTAAATATATTTAGAATATATAAGCTGAACACTGTACAAATATGATTTTGAACTGGGAAACCACCTAATTCGATTATCAGTGTTAACCAGTAGAATTTAAAATACTTAACTAAAACTACAGGTCATGAAAAATAACTTCTAAATCAAGTTTTTATGAAACTTATCAAAATGATTTTTACTATTTCTTAACATCTATGCAGCAGATTTTTAAAATATTCAAATAAAGTTTTTTATGACTAAATTGTGTGTATGTGTGGGTATGTGCACATGAGGAGGGTAGAGGCCAGAAGAGAGTATTGGATACCCTAGAGCTGAAGTTATAGTTGGTTGTGAGCCACCCAGCATGGGTACTCGGAACTGAACTCTAATCCTCTGGGGAAGCAGTAAGTGTTCTTAAACACAGAAACATCTCTCCAGCACCAAGGTTTTTGTTGTTGTTTTAATTATTTGTTTTGTTATTTAAAAAAAAAAAAATGGGGGGGGGGGGTTGGAGAGATAACCCAGCAGGAAAGAACACATACCGGCAGAGGACCTGAGTTCAGTTGCTAGCACTCACGTAGGTTGATACACAACTGCTTGTAACTCTAGGTCTAAGGAGATCTGATGCTCTTGTATTAGTGTGCACAGACCCACACACATACACATAAAAATAATAAACACTTAAAGAAATAAAAGCTCTTTGGGGTTGGTAAGATGGTTAGTACGTAAAGGTACCTGTTGCCAAGCATCATAAACCTGAGTTCCATCCTTGGATCCCATGTGGTGAAAACAACTGGCTTCTGCAAGTTGTCCCTGTGTGTATACATAGGTACACACATGGACACACAACGTTTAAAAAAATAATTGTAACTCGTTAAAGTTAAAACGAATATATTTAGGACATGGATGATAAAATTGGTTTCTGTAATGTATGATTAAACTAAGTTCTGTGAAAATTCCTATTATATTAGGGAAATAGTCACATTAAACCCTGTAGTTGAAAACTGAAGTCTTTAGTAAATGATGGCAGTATAATATGATCATAGTTGAGATGAACCTGTGATGTTGGCATCATATTGCTTCATGGATGTTTTGAAGTCTAAACATGGTCTGAACAGATTGAGATGCTGTATATAGAGGGGTCCCCCCACCTCTAAGATTTTAGAATCATCATTATGTTTAAAAACAAGCAGTGGTTCCTGGTACAGAACTGTGATTCACAAGTTACTTAAACTGGCATTGGTATCTGAATACTCTTATCCTTGAAAATTAAAATTCCTACTTTAATATATATGCCAATTCTAAAAGTAAAATATTGTGGGACCATTGAGATGATTCAGTGAATAGAGGCACCTGATGACCTGAGTTTGATTTCCTGGAACCCATGAGGTGAAAGGAGAGATCCTACTTCCAAAAGCTGCCCTTGACCTCAACATATATGCTGTGGCATATATACACATGTGCCACACATTTTAAAAATAAGAATATTTGTTGGGTGGTGGTTGCAAGCCTTTAATCCCAGCACTTAGAAGACAGAGGCAGGTGGATCTCTGAGTTTGAGGCTAGCCTTGTCTGTCTACAGAGCGAGTTCCAGGACAGCCACGGCTACACAGAGAAATCCTATCTCCAAAAAAAAAAAAAAGAATATTATGGTCTTAAACCTAGAACTATACTTGGAATCTGAATTTTGTTGCTAATGAGTTTAATTCTATTCCTTCTACATTTCACTTATTTTTGTTTTTTGTCTTTTTGTTTTGAAATAGAATCTCAATGTATAGCCCAGGCTGACCTAAACTTGAGACCTTCCGGTCTCTGCCTCATTGCTGGACAAGCCTTCAATGTTTATTTAGGGGGAAAAAAAAAATGAATCTAGGCTTAGGAGGCTAAAATACATCAAACTGGTATGATTGGACAGATATACAATGGAATTGGCTCATTAACATTATGGAATGAATAATATTTGAGCTCTTGGGTTGGTTGCAAAATGTGGCCCTAAAGCTATGCAAATGATGTTTCTGCAACTGCATGGCTTTGTGTTTTGGTTATTGTTCTTTTATGCTTACTTGTGGACCTTCTGCTTTGATTCTGTAGCAGGTAAGTCAGTAATTCTTGGATGGGGGTGGGAGTTATTTTGGGTTTTTGTTTGTTTTTCGATTTTTCCAGACAGGGTTTCTTTGTGTAACAGCCCTGGCTGTCCTGAAACTCGCTCTGTGGACCAGGCTGGCTTTAAACACACAGAGATCAGCCTTCCTTTGCTTCCCAAGTGCTGGGACTAAAGGCATGTGCCACCACCACCCAGCTTTGTTTTTGTTTTGAAACAAGCATTATGTAGCTGAAGCTGGCCTTGAACTCCCTTTGTAGACGAGAATGTCTAAGCTCCTGCTTCTGCTATCATGTGCCATCATGTCCTGTTCGCCTGGGTCTTATGCATGCTGCAAACTGAGCTTTGTCCCTGGCTTTTATTTAGTAGTTGGATCCTATCAGGTTATAAGTAACTGTCACCAGCAGAGCAACACAGAGTGGCACTTAACATGGCAACTTGGATGAACTATTAGGATGTAGTACCTCTTTTAAAATGGGGGAGATAATGTGTGTGTGTAAATAATGTTACCATAGCTTTAAAACTATGGAGGCCATAGTTCTCCCTAGTGTTGATTACCATGTGGAATTTCAAAACTCACTCAGTACATGAAGGCATTGCTCCCTGATGTTGCAGAAGAGTTTGGATTCACATACCAACTTATAAGGGAAGGTAGTAGGCAAGCATTTTGACTTGACTTCTGTTGAGAGAGGGCTTGGTAAATTTAGCCTTATACACATACACAAAATCTAGATAAAGTTACTGAAATGGCAGATAGATGAAAAATAATTTAACTATTTAAAAGGAGTAGTAACGTGGGAGGTTAAGGCAGGTGGACTGTGAATGTGAGGCCAGCCTGGGCTTAATATGAGACATTGTGTCCAAAAAATTAAAAGGGGGCAGTAGTAGTCTGGGTCAGGGACTAACCCATCTCACCAAACAGGATCCTGAATAATGTACTGTTAAGTCCCCCATATTGATGAGCTGATGAAGAAAGTACGAAGTTCTTAAGTCAGAAAGTAATCATAGATTTCAGAGATGGATCGATGGCTAAGAACACTTGATGCTCTTCTAGAAGACCCTAGTTCAGTTTCTAATCGGGTGGCTCACTAACTCCAGCTTCAGGGGATCCAATGCACTCTCTTCAGACCCGCTGGCTACATGCACATGGTGTATTAAATTAACAAATTTTTTAAAAATTTTTAAAAAAAAACAACAACAACCCTGGTGCAGGGTGGTGGTGGTACACGCCTTTAATCCCAGCACTGGGGATACAGAGCCAGGCAGATCTCTGTGAGTTAGAGGCCAGCCTGGGCTACAGAGTGAGTTCCAGGAAAGGCACAAAGCTACATAGAGAATCCCTATCTTGAAAAACCAAAAAGGAAAAAAAAAAAAAGAAAAGAACCTGGCAACTGACCAAATCTCAGAAAATGAAAAAAATAAAAATAAAAGGGAGGAGGAAAGGTGAGGGGAAGAAGAAGAAATGGTAGGTGAATTTGAGAACAGTCAAGGAGCCCTGTGTAGTGGTGCACACCTTTAATCCATGCACTAGGGAAACAGAGGCAGTGGAACTCTGAATTGTGAGTTCCAAGCCAGCCATGGCTACATGTGATATCCTGGTGATGGCGGTGCTCAAGGTTCTAATCTCATATTTGGGAGATTGAGACAGAAGGGTTGCCACAGGTTGAAAGCCAGGCTGGGCTACAAAGTGATGAGATCCTGTCTCACAAAAACAAGGGTTGGAGAGATAGCTCACTGGTTTAAAGCACTTGTGCTTTCAGAGGATCTGGATTCAATTTCCCACACTCACAACTGTTCATAACTCCAGTCCAGAGGATCTAAAACCCTCTTCTGAGTCTACCAAGTATGCACAAACTGCACATGCATACATCCTGTCAAAACATTCTTACATGTAATTGAATCTTTAAAGGTTTTAATTTTTTATGATTTTAAAAAAAGAAAGAGGAGGGAGGGAAAGAAAGGCCAGTGAGATGACTCAGTGGGTAAAGGTGCTTGCTGCAAGCCTGATGACCTGAGTTCAATTCCCAGAAGCTACATTGTAGAAAGGAAGAATTAACTCCTGAAAGTTGTATGGCCTCCACTTATGTACTATGAACAATGAGCACACACAAACACTGAACTCAGGCTCTCTTCAATATATATATATAAAGTCAGTTGAAAGAAAAAACTGAAAAAGCATACAGCGAGAAATGAAAAAGCTGTGGGTGGGTCCCAGTGCACTCACACAAACAGATGAATCACAGTCCAATGACTTAAAACCAGAGAAAGAAATACTCTAAAGCAGCCACAAGGGGGAAATACTTTGTGAACAGAAGAGCAAAAGTGACAGACAGCAATGCCAGCCAGGCCAAACGGAAGCAGGTTCCAACAACACAGAAAAATCTCCAGTCTGGAATTCCACACCAAGTGAATATTTCCTTTAAAAATGAGAGGCAAATAATACCTTAAGAATTCATCACCACCCTGTGTGATGGTGAGTGCCTTTTTGCCTAGCACTTAGAAGGCTGAGGCTGATCTCAGTGAGCTTGAGGCCACTCTGCATTACATAGTGTGTTACAGGACAGTCAGGAATACATAATAGGCCCTGTATCAAAAAAACAAAAATTCATCACCAAAAGACAGACATCACAGAGACCAAGGAAATTTTCCAGGCAAGGAACACACCAGATGAACAAGTCTGCACAAAGAAGTTAAGAACAGGAGTATGAGTTCCTGAAAGATGCGGCATTTTTTTCTTATCAAAATATATAAAAGATGATTGACCGGGTTGGGGATTTAGCTCAGTGGTAGAGCACTTGAAAGTGCAAGGCCCTGGGTTCGATCCTCAGCTAAAAAAAAAAAAAAAAAGATAATGGACTATTGTGGTAGTTTTAATGTAAGTGGACCCCATAAACTCATAGGGAGTGGTATTATTAGGAGGTGTGGCCTTTTTGGAAGAAGTGCTTCATTGTGGAGGCAGGCTTTGAGATCTCATATTGCTGGAGCCATGCCCAATGAGACAGTCCACTTCCTGTTGCCTGCAAAATGTAGGATTCTCAGCTACCTCTCCAGCATCATGTCTGCCTGCATGCCACCATGCTCCCTGTCATGATAATGGATGGAAACTTTGAAACTAAGCTACCACCTCAATTTTAAATTTTTTCCTTTATAAGAGTTGCTATGGTCATGGTGTCTTCACAGCAATAGAAACCCTAATTAACACAACTGTTAAAAAATATACTATGCAGAATATACAAATATACATCATTTACAAATAAATGTATCGTGTAATCAAAATAATGACTGAGCCAGGTGTAGCTAAACACACCTGTAATCCCAGCATTCTTGAGTTGGAGGGAGATTCCAGGTTAGCCTAAGCTACCTAGAGTCAAAAAACACAAAACAGGGCTGGAGAGCCAGATCAGGGGTTAAGAACACATACTGCTATTGCAGAGGACAACAAACAGCATGACAATGTTAAAGGAACATGGACAAATAGGAATTTTAGCCATTGCTAAGTGGATAGTGTCATGGTGTCACCATTCTGGAAAGCTGTGATAATTCCATCCCCGGTATATGTATGTGTGTGAGCATTTTAATCCCATAAGGATTTAATGAATTACAGAAACAGAAGATCAAGAAAAATGGTAAGATAGAATATAAATGATAAGAACAAAAACTCAGCCAGGGCTGATTATAGGCTGGTACCCCAGTTTGAAGAGGCTATGGTAGCAGGATTGCAGTCAAGACTGTAGGTCAAGTTCAAGACCACCCTTGAAATGTAATGAAACCCTGTGTTAATGTGAAAACAACAAAGTGGGCTAGAAATGTAGCTTAGTAATAGAGGATTTGCTGAGCATCTTAGCTAGTAGAAAACCTGGAAAACTGAAGGAAAAATTGTTATTCTACTCTTAAGAAATTGATAAAACAAGGGTGCTGAGCATGAAAACAATCTGTTACACATGTATTAGTCTCTTGTTGGGAATGTAGCTCTATTAGACTGGTTGGCCAACATTCACAAAGCCCTAGGTTACACTCCCAGCACCAAGAGTTAATGGCACATGTCTTCAACTCCAGCTCTCAAGAGGTGGAGGCAGGAGGATTGGAAATTCAAGAAGATCTTCCTGGGCTACATAGTGAGTATAGCCTGAGATACAAGACTCTCGGCCTCAAAAGTTATCCTAGCAGTTATAATGGATCAGTCTGAACAAGTATGCTGAGAAAAATAAACTTTCCAGTCTCTCAAAAGGAGGCAGTGGACTCCTTATGTCAGTTTTTGTTTGAATCTAGCTACCATAGGTACTGTATTCACTTTTCACATGTATCAACATTGCTATTATCACCTTATTTGGAAATTTTTTAATTAAAAATTTTAATGTGTATACATATATTAAATAATACACATATATTAAATTTTTGTATATATGTATATACAAATATAGGTGTACAATATATGAGAGTGTGTTATGTATCCATCTGAAGAAGTCAGAAGACACTTTCTAGGAGTCAGTTCTATTCTTCCAACATGTGGTTTCAATCAACAGCCTTGGCAGCAAGTACCTTAACCCTCTGACTCATCTCACCAGCCCCGTTTGGGAAATGTAATGCTTTGTCACATTCAACACAATGTGTAACAGTTTCCTTCAAGATTGAGACATTCCATCCTGCAGGGAAGTTCCTTAGGCAGAAAGGCAACAACTCAAAATAGCTTCAGGAAGTCCTTAAAACTGACCAGAATCATTAGGTTCCCCTCCCTCCCAGAGTAAGCTATAAAGCTGCTGAGAGTCACTCTCTGACAAGCCAAGCAAAGATGACTCTCAGATGAAACAAGCTACAAAAAAGGCCCAGAGGCCAGACCAGCTACTTAGAAGAAGCAGAAACGACCCTCTGCCTGGGAGAGGATTAGGCCAGAGTTACTTGGAAAGGATACTCTCCAACCTGTTGAGCTGCCTGTAGGCTGTGCAGTGTGCTCCAGGTTCCCAGCTGTCAATCATGCTGGTGTGGACTTTGGTGATGCAGCTGCCTGTGAGTCATTTCTGCCCCTGTAAGTAACCCTTCATCCATATTCCTATAAGTTACCTCAATAAAACTAATTGGTTCATCAAGTTGGACTTTGGTAGTATCTGTACTTTGGTCTATCATGGGCTCCTTATCTGGGGTGAGTAGATGTGTGTGTGTGTTGTGTCTCCCCAAGAAAAATTTGTCACATAACTAATATCAGTGCCTATAAAAAACAGTTACAATTATTTTTGTGCCTTCAATCTATATTTAAGCTGGCGGTTTTTGTTTCTTAATTGTTCAGTGCAATGTCTAGACATTAATAAATCACTAAATGACTGACTAATTGTGAAAGCAGGGGAGTTTTTCTGCAGGTATTTACAATATTTAGGTGTCATGGATACACACCAGCATTTGCAATGTGTAGTACTCCAGAGATGATCTGTGGGATCTTTTGGGAAGGAAAACAGTCAGCACACTGCTGATCCTTATTAGTGTATGGGTTCTTAATCACACCCTCCAAGATACAAGTGAGCGCGGAGCAGCCACTCCACCAAACCCGGGAAACCTCGTTCCTTCCGAGCCGTAGAAGCCTATCCATTCTCCAAAATGCCTTTGCAAAGACTTTGTGTATTTCTTCATACTCTCGTCTATTGGTTCTGAAGGTTTTGTATGTGGAAGAGAAGGCCTCTTCTGAGGCTCTGTATTCTTCCCTGAACACAGTCTGAAAGGAATCAATCAGTTGCTGCTGCTCAGCTGTCATTTGGTAGGAAGGATCCTGTTTAGACAGTTGATGGAGAAGTAAAACCTGGAACTCCTTTGATGCCAGATCTGCTGCTGCATTGCCATGATGGCCATCAAACAAACCAAAAAAGCACACATTGGCTTTATCACCAAAATCATTCATGATCGTAAATTTACCATCTGGGTCAGCTTTCCAGGTTGAATTACTGTTGCCACAGATGGCTACACCTTTAATCAGCAGATGGGAGATATTTGGACAATGTGTAAAAGTCTGACCAACCTTATCACAAAGTCTGAAGTATGATGGGACTTGTTTCTTCCAAAGCAGCTCAAATGCGTAATTCAAACTCTGAAGAACTTTTTCACTGAACATAAAAGATGTCAATAGTTTAGAAATCACTAACTGCCTCTGAATACTGACCACTGAGGGCTTCGGTTTCTTCCCTCCCATCCACTGGAAACCCAGCATACTCAGAGCATTGTGATGTTTCTTATGAAGAAAAGTTTGAGCTGCATTGATTTCTTGGTGGCAGACAGAGCAGGGGAATGTGACTCTTTGACCATAACTCAGCTGCTCATTAGACTCCGCAGGGTCACTTGGGGTTCTTTGTCTCTTGCGCTTCCCCCTTTTTTTACCACTAATCTTTTTCTGTTGAGCCAGCGACTCATCCGAAGCAAATTTTGAAGCTTGGTTATCCCACTCTTTTGATCTCCAAAATACTCTGGAAAAAAGGTGAAATATGTTTACTGATCAGAAACTAGAGAGATGGCTTAGTGTGTAAGAGCACCTACTGAGCCCGGGGCGGGTGCATACCTTTTATCCTAGCACTCGGGAGGCAGAGCCAGGAGGATCTCTGTGAGTTAGAGGCCAGCCTGGGCTACAAGAGTGAGTTCCAGGAAAGGCTCAAAACTACAAAGAGAAACAGAGAAACCTAACTTTTTTTTTTTTTTTTTCCATTTTGATCACTACAGGACCCAGGACCTTGTATATGCTAGGCAAGTGCAGTATTTCTGAACTACAGTTATAGCCTGTAATTAACTATTCATTCATCCTTCCAAATGAATGGATGAAGAGAGTAGAGGAGGAAGGGAAAGAAGAAAGGAAGGAAGAATGTCAACCCAACGCATTTATAATACCAGTACGCAGGAGGTAGACTGAGCAGAGTTCTCCAGAGAACACCGCCAGACTGCACCATACCTTTGCTAGACCCAACAACCTATCTCTTCATTTGTAAGTTACCCCACAAAATAAACCTCCCTTTTAACTACGTGGAGTGACCTTAATGATTTCACCAATATTTGACTGTGGGTCTCTTCATCTGCTCCCATCAGCTATCTGAGGCAGCTTCTTTAATGATGATTAGACTATGGCAGAATATCATTAGGAATCATTCATTGATTTTTTTTTTTCTGGCTGTCATTATTTGGTTCTACTGTAGGTCTCTGGGCTAACCTCCTGCTCGTCTAACCATTGTTAGGTGTGTGCTCCCTCTGGTGGTATGGACCTCAAATTAGACCCTCAAACTAGTCATGGTTAGCCATTACCACAAGTTCTGTAGCAACATTACCCCAGCACATCTTGTAGGCAGGACAAATTGTAGGTTAAAAGTTTGGTGGCTGGGTTGATGTCCCAGTCCTAACACTGACTGCCTTGCCCGGTTACTTCAGGCTTCATATCCTCCATTACTAGGAGTCCTTGCTGGGGTTACCCTTGTAGATCCCAGGAAGTTTCTACTACACAAGATTTCTACATCACCTCTCAAATGCCCTACAATTCCAGTTGTCCAGCTGGTATTCTCTTCCTCCATCCCTCCCACCTGATCTCTACTATTCCCATCTCCACCCGCCCCCAGTCTACCAGCAAAATCTACTCTATTTCCCTTCCCTAGGGAGATCCATGAATCCCTCCTAGAGCCCTCTTGGTTACTTAGCACTTCTGAGTCTGTGATTATAATGTACTTAACAGCTAATATCCACTTATAAAAATACATACCGCTGGGCGGTGGTGGCGCACGCCTGTAATCCCAGCACTTGGGAGGCAGAGGCAGGTGGGTCTCTGTGAGTTCGAGGCCAGCCTGGTCTACAGAGCTAGTCCAGGACAGGCTTCAAAGCTACAGAGAAACCCTGTCTTGAAAAAAAAAAACAACAAAAAAAAGTACATACCATGTTTGTCTTTCTGGGTATGGATTATCTCACTCAGGATAATTTTTTTCTAGTTCTATCCATTTTTCTGCAAATTTTATTTTATTTTTTTAATTGCTGAGTAGTACTCAATTGTGTAAATATACCATATTTTCTTTATCTATTCTTTGAGGGACATCTAAGTTGTTTCCAGTTTCTGACTCTATGAACATAGTTGATCAAGTATCCTTGTAATAGGATGAAACATCCTTTGGATATATGCCCAAGAGTGGTATATCTGGGTGCTGAGGTAGATCAATTCCCAATTTTTGATGGAACTGCCATATTGATTTCCATAGTGGCTATACAAGTTTTTACTCACATCAGCAATGGAGGAGTGTTCCCCTTTTTCCACATCCTCGACAGCATGAGTTATCCTTGTGTTATTGATCTTAGACTTTCTGACAGGTGTAAGATGGAATCTTAAAATAGTTTTTCTTCCCATTTCCCTGGTGGCTAAGGATGTTAGACATTTCATTAAGTGTTTTTCAGCCATGTGTGATTCCTCTACTGAGAATTCTCTGTTTAGGTCTGTACCCCATTTTTAATTTTTTTTTTTTTTTTTTTTTTTTTTAGTTTGTTGATGTGTAGTTTCTTGAGTTCTCTTTATATATTGGATATTAGCCCTCTATAGGATATGGAGTTGGTGAAAATCTTTTCCCATTCTGTAGGTTGCAATTTTTTGCCCTTTTGACAGTGTCCTTTGCTTTACAGAATTTTTCAGTTTCATGAGGTCCCATTTATTAAGTGTTGATTTTAGTGCCTGCACTAGTGATGTTTTGTTCAGAAAGTCATCCCTGTGCCAGTGCATTCAAGGCTATTCCCCACTTTCTCTTCTATCAGGATCAGTGTATCTGGTTTATGTTGAGGTCTTTAATTCACTTGGACTTCAGTTCTGTGCAGGGTGATAGGGACCTATTTGCATTCTTCTACATGCTGACATCCAGTTATGTCAGCACCATTTGTTGAAGATGCTTTCCTTTTTCCACCGTGTCTTTCTGATTTCTTTATCAAAAATCAGGTGTCCATAGGTGAGTGGAATTATGTCTGGGTCTTCAGTTAGATTCCAGTGATCAACATGTCTGTTTTTATGACAATACCATGTGGTTTTAATTACTATAGCTCTATAGTACAGCTTGAAATCAGGGATGGTGATACCTCCAGAAGTTCTGTTATTGCTCAGGATTGTTTAAGCTATCCTTGTTTTTATTTTTCCATATGAAGTTGACTATTATTCTTTCAATGTCTGGGAGGAATTGTGTTGGAATTTGGATAGGGATTGCATCTGTAGATGGCTTTTGGTAGGATGGCCATTTTTACTATGTTAATCCTACCAATCCATAACCATGGGAGAGCTTTCCATATGCTGACATCTTCTTCAATTTCTTTTTTTTTAAACATTTATTTATTTATTATGTATACAATGAGTATTCAGCCTGCAGGCCAGAAGAGAGCACCAGATCTCATTGTAGATGATTGTGAGCCATCATGTGGTTGCTGGGAATTGAACTCATGACCTCTAGAAGAACAGTCAGTACTCTTGACCTCTGGGCCATCTCTCCATCCCCAATTTCTTTCTTCAAAGACTTGCAGAAAGACATTTGATTGTAAAGGCTGCTCAATTAAACCAATATGTATATTTTAAATGTATCTTGACTTCAAAATTTGGATCTAAGGTTATGTTGATTTGGAAAGGAGGCTCTGCTTTTGTTTCTACAGGAAGAAAGAGGCTATAGGTTTGTTCCAGGTTAAGATAGAAAAGAGTTCATCAAGCCAGACCTCCTGAATGTATGTATCAACAAAGGTTATAGCTGGTCTATTGGTGAAATTATTAAGGGCACTCCACGTAGTTCAAAGGGAGATTTATTTTGTGGGTTAGCTTACAAATGAAGGGATAGGTTGCAGGGTCTGGGAAAGGTATGGTGCAGTCTGGCGGTGTTCTCTGGAGAACTCTGTTCAGTCTACCTCCAGTGTCCAGGGTCCTGGAACCAAGAGAAGCCTCTCCTCTCGATCCTGGGTCTTCAGTTTCCTCCCTCAGCCCTGCCTTGTAGGCGTGACCATTACCGAAGCCTCAATGGGGGTTGGAACTTCCAGGCCAAGGATGGAATGGCTACCCACTACATCTCTCCCTTTTGTCTAAATAAGAAGGTTCTAACCTAATACAAGACTATATACCAAGAAATGGTTATCAAATATTGTGCAGGAGTAATGAGGGATAATGACCTAGATAAGTTAGAACTACAATCAGTGCAAACAATATCAAGCAAAAAACACATACTAAAATCCAGGGAAGTCTAAAGCATGGGTAGGTGGCATGTTACAAAGATCATTCCAAAAGGTATCCTATCCTAAAGAACCTGAGTCAAATATTTAATATATTCTATCTAAGATATTATATAATGTACTAATTTGTAACTATAACTGGTCTTCCCAGGACTTGACCATTATCTTGAATTTTCTCAAGATCCCCACAACACTACCAGCACCCCCTATCAGCAGAAAGTAGCTTAGAAAACTATGCCCACATTCCCCCCAAAAATGGATTATGGATGTTTGTCTTTGTTTAGGTTGTTGATTACAAATTGTTATTTGTCATAGTCAATCTCTTTCAAAAAAAAGAAAGAGGGATATGATATAGAAATATAGGATATAGATAGGATAAGATAAATGAGTAGATTATTTACTTTTAAAGAGCAACAACTTGTTTGAAATGTTTTATATTGCTATGGATTTTAGTTCATTGATACAAATTTAAAGTTAATTTAAAATTTAATTTAAAATATACTGTATGTATATTTCTACTCTTGTTTAAGGTATTGTTTATGTAATTCATTTTAATTATAATGGATAATTAAGAAATACAGATTAATAATTAGACACCTATGATAATCACACTTGTAATCATGTTAGTTTTCTAGATACACATAGATATATTTCAGTTAGGTAGGTAATCTTCAAAAACTTCAAAGACCTACAGAACATGGCATTTAAAATGTTTTAAGAACTTAGACTTTTCTGGACAATGAGATATGTCTGCTCTTGGCAGCACTGTTTTACTTCAAAGAGAAAGATGGACATTGAAGACACTCCATGTGCAGTTTATCTTCTTGGCAAAAATAGCCATTAGGGCAAGAAGTTGTTCTTGCCTGGACTGCTTGACAAAATGTTGTATTGAGTGGATATGCAGGACCCATAGGAAGGTGACCACTGAATTTGCAAGGTGAGATGGTCCTTTAAGTTCCTGCTTCACAGAAGAAACTGCCAGACATTCTACAGGACACAGAGAAAAGTGACTGAGAGACTAGACCTATGGGCTGAAGATGGATGCCCCAATGCTGCAGAGAAACTTTGGATGACTCTCCAGGCAGGCAGGTGTTTCTGTCATTTCCAGAGTTTTGGAAGTTGCTTACAGTCCTCCTCCTATTTACTTAGGTAATATTATACCTTCTGAAGTCTTTGATGTAGTTGAAAACTAAGTAGTTATAATTATGGTTTTTCTTGGTTATGATAAAATTAGATTAGACATGAAACTTTAGACTCATAAATATAGGGTAGATAGAATATTTTCTTTAATTTTGCCAAATACAAATAGACTAGTATTATAACTGTAATTCTTGCTTGATACATTCTATTATATGTAATTTTACTATGTTAAAGTTAAAACCTTCCTTTTTGATTAGACAGAAAAGGGATGCTGTGGGATGTTTTGTATGCTATGAAAATGTTGCTCTGATTGGTTGATAAATAAAATGCTGATTGGCCAGTAGCCAGGCAGGAAGTATAGGTGGAATAAGCAGACAAGAAGAATTCTGTGAAGAGTTAGGCTAAGTCAGGAGATGCCAGCCTGCTGTACAGGGGGCGGCATGTAATGGCACACAGGTAAAGCCACAGAACATGTGGCAACATATAGATTAACAGAAATGTACTGAGTTTAAATCTAAGAGCTAGTCAGTGGTAGGCCTAGCTAATGGCCGAGCAGTTTTAATTAATATAAGCCTCTATGTGTTTACTTGGGTCTGAGCAGCTGCAGAGTGGACAGAACACAGGAAAACTTCCAACTACAGACTGTGGTAGCATGTACATGGCCTGCACAAGTCCAAACCAGACAGTGTCCCAGTGCTAAGAGGGAGAAGTAGCCAGAAGCCCCCATTCCTAAGCTAGAAACTATTTCCAGTTGATAACCACTTGCAAAGGGAAAGTTAATTTTTGCCAATGGAGTATCTTGCTAGGTATATAAGCCACACATCAGGGCAAGCCTCAGGCCAAGCAGTAGATGGCCAAGACAAATTGAACTCAAAGGTATTTCTGCTTTTTTTTTTTTGGTTATAAATCCACGTTTTTTTTGTTGGGTGACAGAGGGCATAGATGGTGCTGTACAGAGCTGGTATAGGCTTGGGGCTGAACGCCTCCTCATCTCCTTGATGAGGTCCAGATGCAGCCACTGGCACTCACCCTGGCAGCAAAGGATGCCATCTTCCTTTAGTGCTGTCTTCATGAGCTGGTAATAGGACTCCTTGAAGAGGCTCTCAGCAGGACCCATGGGGTCTGAGGAGTCGGTGATGATGACGTCGAAGGCATCTTGGTTCTGTTTCATGAACTCAAAGCCATCACCCACATGGAGGGTTAGCTTTGAGCTGGAGTAGCCGATGGCCATGCCAGGCAGGAACTTCTTAGAGACTTCAATGACATCCTCATTGATCTTACACTGAACCACAGACCCTACAGAGGGGTGCTTCACCACTTCCCGTAGGACGCCCCCCGTCTCCACCCTTGATGATCAGCACCTTCCGTGGGTTGGTGTGGTTGCAGAGCGGCGGGTTGGCGATCATCTCCCGGTGGGAGAACTCGTCCCTCTCAGTACACTGGATGACGCCATCCAGAACCAGCACGTTGCCGTAGGTTTTATTGCTGATGAGGATGTCTTGGTAACGCGAGCGCCGGTGGTACAGCAGCTGCTCCACCTGCAGCGACAGGGCCTGGCCAGGCCACAGGCTGCAGGTCTCTCGGAACCAGCCCTCGCAGATGGCGGCGGGGCCGGGCGCGGCTGTGCGGTCCTGGCCAGGCTCCATGGCAGGCAGCGTGCGTCGCGGGCCACGACTGCAGGCTGCGTGGAGCTGCAGCACCACGGGACCAGCCCATTTTTAAAATCTTATTGGTCCTTTCCTTATGCATTATGGTTTCTGATTTTCTGTTTTTATGAGGTTTGTTTGTGTGTGTGTGTGTGTGTGTGTTTCTTGAGATTTTGTTTGTTTGCTTTTTTTCTTTTTTTTTTTTTAGTTCATGGGATTTTGTTTTCTTGGCCTGTTTTCTGGAGATAGAAAGAGAGTGGAATTGGGTGGGTAGTAGGGTAGAGAGGATGTAGGAGAACCCAAAATCAGAATATACTGTATAAAAATTATTTTCTATTAAACACTGAAAAAAAAGAATACTGTGGATATAATTATCTATTGATGATATTTCTTATCTAACCACGATTGTTGTTGTTTTTTGTTTGCTTTTTGTTTTTAGTGTAAAAAATGTATTATGTATGTTTTATATATGTGTGTGGACATGCATATAACACAGCCTAAGTGTGAAAGTTAGAGTAAAATCTATAGTAATTTCTTCTTCCACTATGTAGTTCTTGGGAAACAAATTCGGACAGACTATCAGGGTTGTTGGCAAGTGCTTCTATTCTCTGAACCATCTTAGGCCCTTTTTTTAGCGTAGGGATTGTGCTTGTTTTGCTTTTGTTTTTGCAACAGGATCTTATACAACACTCCCTTGCCTCTAACTTGCTAGGTAGTCAAGTTTGGCTTGAACTTCTGATCCTCCTGTGAATCACTATGCCTGGCCTTCGACTTTTCATTTCTTTTTTTTTTTTTTTTTTTTTTTTTTTTTTGTAAAATTGCCAGGCGCCACCAGTGGCTCATATCTTTAATCCTAGCACTGAGGAGGCTGGGGAAGGTGGATTACCAGGATGTCGTCCCAGGCCTGCCTAGCTAATAGAATGAGGAATGCTGGAAAGATAGCTCAATAGTTACAAAGTATCCAGTGTTCTTGTGTAGGACTGGAGTTCAGTTTCCAGCACCCATAATGGGCACCTCACAACCCTCTATAATTCTACTTCTAAGGACATTTCCTATCTCTGGTCTTCATGGGTACCTGTACTTATGGGCAAATACACACACATACACATACATAATTAAAAATGTGAACTGGGCTGGGTTAGGCACTGGTGGTGCACACCTTTAATTCCAACACTCAGGAGGCTGAGTTCAAGGCTAACCTGGTCTACAGAATGAGTTTCAGGACAGCCAGGGATACACAGAGAAACCCTGTCTCAGAAAAACAAAAAAACAAAGAAAAATATGGTCTGGACATAGTGGAACATATCTCACACTCAGGAGACAGGCAAGTATGAGTTTGAAGCCAACCTGATCTACATAATGAGTGAGTACAAGGTCAGCCAGGGTATCATAGTGACACTCTGTTTCAAAGGCAAACAAACAAACAACAATAACAATGAAATAAAATAAACTATAATAAGGGCTGGAGAGTTGACTCAGTAGGTATACTTTATACTCTTGCAGAGACCCTGGGTTCAGCTCCACCTACATGGCTCTAGTTCCAGGGGATCTGATAATCTGTAACTCCAGTTCCAGGAGATCTGACACCCTCTTCCAGTTTCTGAGGGCACCAGGTATGCACATGCCTGCCAGCAAAACAGCCATACACATTAAATTAAACAATAGAAAATAAGTTAAAATAAGGCAGGGGTAAAAACTGCAGCTAGTGAGAACACTCAGTGGTTAATGGTACTTACCACACAAGCCTAACCTGAACTCCATTCCAGACATGCAAAGGTGGAAGCTGTCTTCTGCTGTCCACATGTGTGCGCACACACACACACACACACACACACACACACACACACACACATCATGAGCATACATATATAATAATACATTTAAATGGATGGGCATTGTGGGACATGCCTCTAATATGGCACTCAGAGGCAAAGGCAGGAAGATCTCTGGGTTCAAGGCCAGCCTGTCTATATAGCAAGTTCCAGGAAAGCCAGAACTACAGAGAGAGACCCTATCTCAAAAAACCAAAATAATACTAATAATATATTTTTAAAATCTTTAGGGGGCTAGAAAGATAGCTCAGTAGTTAAGAGTACTGCTTTTCTAGAGAGTCTGAGTTCAATTCCCAGCACCCATGTTAGAGGCTCATAACTGCCTGTAACTCCAGCTCCAGGGATCTGATGTCTTCTGGATTCCTTGGGCATCTGCATTCACAGGTATGTACACACACACACACATAATTTAAAAAATAAATCTTGGGGCTGGAGAGATGGCTCAGAGGTTAAGAGCACTGGCTGCCCTTCCAGAGGTCCTGAGTTCAATTCCCAGCAACCATATGGTGACTCACAACCATCTATAATGAGATCTGGTGCCCTGCAGGCATACATGGAGGCAGAACACAGAACATAATAAATAAATCTTAAAAATAAATAAGTAAATCTTTAAAATATTAGAACAGATGATTCAGAAGTTAAGTGCACCCGCTAAACAACTGGGTATCACATGCATACCTGTAACCCCAATGCTGAGCAAAGTGGAGACAGGAAGATCACTGGGGCTTGCAGACTTACCGTCCAGCCAAGAAAGTCCCAAACTCAGGGTCGGGAGCAGTGCCTCACAAGCAATAGACAAGGGGTGATAGAGGAGGACATTGGTGCTCTCTTTTGGTCCCATGAATGTGTGCACAGATCAATCAATCAAGAGTCAAAACAATTAAATACCTTAAAGGACCACTCAGTTGCCAGTCCATGTTCCTTTGGACGTACTATTTTTCTCTGTCCTTACTTTACTCCATTTGCAGAGCCTTTGTTCTTCTATATTGAACACAAGTGGAGGGAAGGGAGGGAGAAAGTGGAGGGGAAGGAGGAGGGGAAGTAGAGGAGAGGAGGATTAAAGTGGAAGTTGCTATGGTAAGCAGTGAAGGGGGTGTGATGGAGGAGGTAAGGTCTTCTCTGATTGATGGATGCTCCCTGTTAGAATGTTGACAATCTCACCTGGAATTTCAGCCACAGCAACCTTTGTGATCCAGGACTTGAAACAGTAGGTCACAAGAGTATTAGTAAACTTCGCTGAGGAATTTCTAAAGGAGGGCCCAAGCTTCAAATGCACCATATAACACCTATTCCACAGAATAAAAGTATCAATTGTGGGTTTTCTTATTTCTTTTCTGGTTAATTGTGGAATTTTGAAAACAATGGTTATAGGGGCTAGAGAAATGACTGGGGGCTGGGGGTTAAGAGCACTGGATCCACGTTTGATTCCTCTTACTCAAATGGTGGCTCACAACCACCTGTAACTCCAGTCTCAGGGGATCGGACACTCTCTTCTGTCCTCTTTGGACATCACCACGCAGGCACTCACAGACAAAACACACATACACAAAAATACCTTGACAAAAGTACCATAAAGAAGAATGGTTCATTTGGCTCATGATTCCAGATGACAGTCTATCACTACTAGGAAATCTAGGCAGTAGGAACTTGTAAGAAGCAGAGAGCTGGCCAGTGAGATGGCTGGCTGGTCACATTTTATCACATCACACTCACAGTCAGAAGGGAGAGTTGGCCAGAGATAACTTGGTAGCCAAAGGTTTTGCCAAGCCTGACAACCTGAGTTGGATCTCAGAATCCACATAGTAAGAGAGCTGACCCCACTACATTGTCTCTGACCATAAACACACACACACACACACACACACACACACACACACACACACACACACAGAGAGAGAGAGAGAGAGAGAGAGAGAGAGAGAGAGAGAGAGAGAGAGAGATCACAGAGAGAGGTTGGAGAGTTTGTTGTTTTTTGTTTGTTTGTTTGTTTGTTTGTTTTTTAGGAGAGATTAGTGATTTATAACATGTCTTTTTGCTTTTGGTCATGGAGTTTTATCACAGCATTAGAAGCCTTAACTAAAACAGATAGATTTGGCTTGTAGACACAGGATCTGCCTCAATAGTCCATTCTATCCTACAACTTGCTATTCTGCCTCTAATTGAAAGGGATTATACCACCTACTCCCTATTTCTTTTCTTTCTCTCTCTCTCTCTCTCTCTCTCTCTCTCTCTCTCTCTCTCTCTCTTGGCTTTTCAAGACAGGGCTTCTCTGTGTAGCTTTGCCCCTTTCCTGGATCTCACTTGGTAGCCCAGCCTGGCCTCGAACTCACAGAGATCCGCCTGCCTCTGCCTCCCCAGTGCTGGGATTAAAGGCGTGCACCACCACCACTGCCCGGCCCTATTTCTTGTCATGTGATGCCCTGGACCACCCTGGGACTCCACCAGCAAGAAGGCCATTACCAGATGCAGCAACTTGATCTTGTGTCTCCCAAATGGAGAGCCAAGATAAACTTCTTTTTTAAAAGACAAGTTCTCATTGTGGCCTCACACTCAATTTATAGCACAGGTTGTCATTTGAATTGAGGTAATCCTCCTCCCAGGCTACAAGAATACACCAACATGACCGGTCTGTAAACTACTTTTCTTTCTGGGGTTAAAAAGAAAGAAAAGCAGAAGAAATCACTATGATATTTTCCAAACTGCTAATTTGAGTTCTATCTTTTGGACTAAAAGATGAAAATCAAAGACAGCACTTACTACCAGATGTGAGGCTCTCAAGTTTATTCTAAGCAGCACATTTTTTAAAATGTAGTATATACACCTCTAACCCTATAACCCTAGCAGAGAGGCAGGAAGACATCAAGAGTTCAAACCCACTAGGCTGCACAGCTACATAGAGCCATCTCAGTGAGACCCCTCCTCAAAAACAAATGAATAAACAAACAATTCCTGTAATCCCAGCTCCTCGGAGGTAGAGGCAGGAAGATCAGCTCATCCTTGGGAGAAAATAAGTCTTAAAATGGAAAACAAAACCAAAAACAGGCTGGAGAGATCATTCAGTAGTTAAGAGTGTGCACTGCTCTTGCAGAGGACTAGAGTTTGAATTGCCAGCACCCATTTTGGGCTCATAACTACCTGTAATTCCAGCTCCAGGGGATGCAATGACCTTTTCTGGCCTCCATGGGCACCTGCACACATGTGCACATATATACAATACATAACAAATAATAAAATAAATTTTTACTACTAAATGTCATCTCCAATCATTAGTTTTGAGATAGTATCTTGTAATGTATCCAGACTGGCCTTGAATTCCTGTCCTGATGTCTTGGCTTCCACTAGTCAGGTTTGCAGGTTATAACACCATGTCTTACTCTTTCAAATATATTACATATAAACTTTAATGAATTTGTCTTTTGAAAATAACCCATGTTGGCTTGGTAGTAAAGGCCTGTAATCCCTATAAATGGACTGTGCGTACAGGAGAATGTCAAGTTCTAGGCCGGCTTAGGCTATGTTTCAAAAATAAAAGTGAGCCAGGTGGTGGTGATACCCACCTTTAATCGCACCACTCAGGGGAAGCAGAGGCAGGTGGATCTCTGTGAGTTCAAGGCCAACCTGGTCTACAGAGGGAGAGCCCAGGACAGCCAAGGCTACATACAGAAAAACCCTATCTTGAAAAACCAATCAATCTACTAGGTGTGAGGGAAAGGATAGGCAGACTACAACCCACAGCTCCAGAGAGGCTAGCTAACAGGGAAAGATCCTAGGAGGGACACATGGATGGCCCAGTGAAGGAGAAGTGGATGAGATATACATGAACAGACTGGGAGGTGGGGGGTTGGGGTGGCGGGGGCGAGGAGTGGGAGATGAGAACATAGGGAAATGGGAGAGTTGAGCTGGAACAGGGACAGAGTGGGAGGGCAGGGAGGGAAATACCATGATAGAGGAGGACATCATGGGAATAGGAAGAGGCAGGGTGCTGGGGAGGCTCTCAGGAATCCACAAGGATGATCCCACCTTGGACTGCTGGCAGTGGTTGAGAGGGTGCCTGGACTGGTCTACTCTGGTCATCATAGAGCCTTTGTCCAGTGACTGATGGAGGCAGATGAAGAGATCCATGGCCAGGTGCCAGGCTGAGCTCCAGGAATCCAATCAATGAGAGAGAGGGGGAATTCTGCAGGCAGGGGATGTCGAGATCATGATGGGAAGATGTGCAGAGATGACAGTCTACACTAGTGGAAGCCCATGAACTGTAGACTAGTGGCTGTGGAGCCCCCATGGGACTAGACTAGGTCCTCTGGGTACTGAAGATGGTTGTTTGGCTTGAACTGTTTGGGGGGCACCCAGGCAGGGGAATCGGGATCCATCCCTGGTGCATGGGCAGGTTTTGGGGAGCCTGGTGGCTGCGGTGTGACACCTTGTGCAGCCTTGGTGCAGTGGGGAGGGACTTGGACCGGCTTAGGCTCAGTGTACTGGGCTCTGCTGACTCCCCATGGGAGACCTTGATTGCGGGGATGTGGGGTGGCTTGGGAGGGAGGGCTGGGGAGTGGGAGGAGGGAAGAGGTGGGATCTGTGGGTAGTATGTAGAGTGAGTAGAAAATTTCTTAATAACGAAAAATGAAAAAAAAATTGATATAAAAAAAGAAAAACCAACCAATCAATCAATAAGTGAATAAGTCACTGAGGATGTAGAGTACTGGCCTTTGGTTTAATTATATAATTCATATTGATATATTTTTAAAGTTCAGTTTTAAAATCTTTTGAAAGGGGCTTGCTCACTTGCTGTTCTTTTAGAGGACCTGAGTTCAGTTTCCAGAACCCACATACAACTTCAGTTTCAGAAAACCCAGTATCTCTGGCCTCTGAAGGCACCTGAACACAGATACACATATAGACATAGTTTAGAATAATTAAAATAAATTTTGTTAGGACATAAAATTCAGGTGATTTAAACTGGATCAAATCTGAAAGCTTCCTTCCTGTAGTCTAGCTTCCATAGTACCAGAAGGTGCCATGCAGACAGCCAAGAGAAGAAAGCAATCCATAACCCTCTGACTATGTTATTTATGAACCACAACAATGACCAGCATGGCAAGACATCCTTAAAGATGCAATTGTTGGTGGCGACCAACAGTTGTCAAATTGTACTTGAGTCCCAGTCAACAGAAGAGAAACTGCCAACTATTCAGAGATAGTGAGTCATGGATCTAAGAAGTGAACCTGCCACTTTATTAGACCAGCGTAATTCTTAACTACATTCTAAAAATCATCCTTATACTCACAGATAATTATAGCTTTCACCCTTCATCAAAGAAGTTTCTCTTTACATCAAATAGAGATGATTACAAAAAACAAAAACAAACAAACAAAAAAACTGGACACAATACAGAGATCAACCAATCTTGAGCAGCCTGGCCCAGCGGACACATCTACAACAACCTATATCTGAGGCTCTAGGAAGAGAAAGCAAAAGGCTGGATGTGGTGGCACACACATTTAATTACAACACTTGAGAGGCAGAAGCAGGCAGATCTGAATTTGAGGCCAGCCTGGTCTACACAGAGGGTTCCAGGACAGCCAGAGCTACATAGAGAGACCCTGTCTCATAAAACCAACCAAACAAACAAACAAATAAGATGATTGTAAGAGCAAAGGGGTTGAAAAGTCTGTTGTGAGACTAGGTGTCCTAGAAATGACTGTCTTAGTAACATTCACCAGAGAAGACTGCTCAGACATGGGTTTAAGCCAAAGTCTTTATTAGATGGCCAGCAACTACACTGGGTGTTCAGGATCCCAGTGTAGCACTGAGCCTGTCTCAGGGTGAGCTTTTAAGCATTCATACACACACACACACACACACACACACACACACACACACACACACACACAAAACAATAAAACAAACAAACAAAAAACCCCACTGTGTTCTGGGTTGACATACTTCAGTTAACAAGAACAGTTAGCCAGAAGTGGATCTGCAGAAGCAAAAAACCAAGGTTAGTACATTTTGAGAATTTCCCAGAACTATATGGACTTTGATGGATTTGACCTTTTAGTTTTGGCAAGTGGAACTGTCCATATACTGAGTTTTGTAGCCTGAATGGTACTTTCATCATGAAATCAGTTGTGCTAAGATTTCGGAACCTACTAAGGTCTAGGGCCCTGTTATAGTAATACCCAAACAGTGATAATATCAATAGAAATGCTAACACAGAAGGAAGGAAATTTCACAAGCAATTAGACAAAGATACACAGATAACTAATGACTCCTGAGAGAAGAGCAATTAATTTCTTCCAGGAATGAGGCCCTTAATTTGTTATCCAATACAAAGTGATTGGCCCTGAATTAGTATACATACAACCAACAAAAATGGACTCGGCAGGCTGTATTATATATGTATGCATCTCTCACTATATATGAAACAATAATGAAAAAAAAGGCCATCAACTTAAGGGGGAGCATTGGAAAATTGGAGGGAGGAAAAGGGAAGTGATGTAATTATAGTTTAAATTTTAAAATATATATAAAAACAAATTTTTTTTAAAGAAAACACCAGTTTTTGATACAGATCTCATGTAGCCCAGTCTGGCCAAGAATAGACAAGGTCTCATCTAATCCAGTCTGGTCTGGAAGACACTGTGTTTACTGCTCTAGTTATGCTAATCCCACTGAAAGAGAATAAAGACCACGATCCAAATTCTTTTGGTCAAATTAAGCAAGCTTTATTTTCTGTCAGACAAGCCTATCTCCCTAAAGCAGGATTTGAGAAACTAGCAGTGACCATAGGAGACAGTGGAGTTTATATAGCCTCAAAAACTGTAAGGGGTTTTCAAGGGTTGGAGGGTTTCCAGAGGAATTTTGGTTACATAGGAACTTGACTAGACATTTCAAAAGTACTTAACAGAACATCTTCTAGGGGTAGTGGTTGGGGTATGGGACTGGAACATACTAAATTCCAGAAAATGGGTCAAGATCTGGTCCAACCCAAGTTTTAGAAAAAAACAGAATGAATGTATTTTGACCTTGTAACAAGATGGCTTTTAACCTTAATGTGGAGTCAGGCTGGTCATCAGTTGGCAGCGTGAACCCGGGAGAGTGGAGCCTAAAATTAAGGTGGACTAAAGTCTCGTATGATAGTCAGCTTTACTCAGAACATCAGACAATTTATACCCTGAGTGTTAATTAAGAAAGGTCACATGAGTAAAGTCTCATGCGTTCAAGCCATAATCAGGCTATAATCACAGGGACAAGCTGCATGTGGCAAAAACATGTTTTTCCACAGACCCATATAAACAAATAGCAATAGCCAGTTGCAATGAATAATCTAAACTCACTCCATCCACTACACCTGGGAGGGTCATGAAAGCACAGTACAAGAACAATTCCATATTTTTAGAGAAACTGAGGTCACAAGACTTGCCTTGTGTTCTTGGAGTTTTCTCACAAGAACTCAGAATTCCCTTCACATGACTCCATTCTAGAACCATGTTAACGACTATGTACTTCCAAGGATCACCTTGACCTTCTGATTGATATACTTTCTCTTCCTGGCATGTGTCCCCAGAGGCTTTGGAATGGTTAAGGGAGTCAGACAAGCAGAAACCCAAACGTGAGAACTCTGCTGAGAGCTTGGCTGCCACGTAGTGTTACTCTTTAAACCTTATTGTTTGACGTGGACCTGAAGGTGCAGCTTCTGGGAAGTCTGAGCTAGGAAGTCCCCCAAGTTCAAAGCCTGCCTGGATTACAGAATGAGTTCAAGGCCAGAATGGGTAATTTACTGAGACCCTGTCTCAAAATTAAAAATTAAAAAAGGCCAGGGATATTTCTCTGCGGTATGCATTTGCTCCATAAAGTGCACGGAGATCCACCTAGTTCAACCCCTGATGTCACAAGAAAGCTAAACAAACACAAAAAAATATAGTGAGGGTGTGTGTTGTCTTGGCTGAGGGTGTAGTTCAGGGCAGTGCTTAGCACATGCTGGGTTTGATCAGAAAACAATACAACTGCAATACCCAACAGTGAAAGAATTCTGTTGTTTAGGTTATTGTTAGAGAGCTTGTCTATCACGTGTGAACTCTACAAAACAAAACAATCACAAGAAAATGAAGCCTTAGTGATGGAGAGATGGCTTGATAGAAAGATACACACTGTGGCACAAGTTAGTACACACTCACATACTGACATTCAATTAAAAAAATATTAAGAAGCATTATGTTGTGGCTGGAGAGATGGCTCAACAGTTAGCATTTATTATTCTCAAAAAAGACTGGCTGGGCGGTGGTGGTGCATGCCTGTAATCCCAGAACTTGGGAGGCAGAGGCAGGCGGATCTCTGTGAGTTCAAGGCCAGCCTGGGCTACAGAGTGAGTTCCAGGACAGGCACCAAAGCAACACAGAGAAACCCTGTCTTGAAAAGCCAAAAAAAAAAAAAAAAGGCTGGAGTTCAAATCCCAGAATCCACAGGTGGCTTACAACTGCCTGTAACTCCAGTTCCAGGGAACCTTGCATCCTCTAATGTCCTCTTTAGGCACTGCATGAATGTTACACATGTACATGTGTGTACTCTGGTACACACACAAACACAATAAACAAAACAAATCTTGTTAAAAAGCACCTGTTAAGTTAATTCCACAAAGATCTCTTCTATCTCTGTCTGTCTGTTTAATATCTATCTACCTACCTATCTATCTATCATCTATCTATTTATCTATGTGTGGAGGGAACCAACCATCAATCAAACTTCCAGCACTTTCCTGAGTTGTTGCCAACAACTGGCAAACCAACATGAAGCCACACTGTCTGAAAAGAATTAGCTTCTCCTTTGCCCTGTCTGAGCTTTAGAACTCACGAGGCCTAGAAGTGCCTGGTCTGTGTTGGAAGTCAGAGCTCTGCTAACAAGAGTCAGCTGGCTTGGTTAGACAGCTGTGCTGTCTTCTCTTCTCAGACCTGTTTTGATAAAGGAAACTCAGTTCCAAACAGACTATGTGTGTATGTATGGAGGAAGGAAGAAGACAAAGAGGAAAAGCTGTGTTTGAGCTGATTTACTGAATATCCACTATTTCTAAACATGGCTCTGATCCTTATTTGTTGGTTTGTTTACTCATTTTAGAGATGATTTTTAATGAATTAATTGAGATATGGTTTCATATAGCCCAGGCTGGCCCAAACTCTATGGAGATACGCTTGAAGGACTGTTTTGATCCTGCTGCTTCCACCTCTGCTTGCCATGATGGCAAGTGTATGTCACCACAGCTTATACAGTAATTGACCATTGAACCCAGGGCTTCATGTGTGCACTCTACCAACTGATATACTACTGTGTGTGTGTGTGTATGTATGTGTTTGTGTGTGTGTGTGTGAGCATGCATGCTGCATGGGTGTGTGAGGGTATGTGTATGTGTTTGTGTGTCCTGTGTGCGAGTGCATGCATGTGTGCTGTGTGTGTGCTGTGTTATTGATGTTGTTATTGATATACTGATTCTCAAATTCATGGGCTCAAGAAATCCTCCATTCTCAGTTGTCTGAGCACACCCAGAGTTAGCCTTTAAAAACAATAGATATTCTTTGTGTTTAGTTTTTAATTCAAAGTAATAATGTGCATGGTTTACGTGTTACTACATTTAAATGGCTTAAAACAATTATAGGCTGTGTAGGGCAACAAATACTTATAGTTTCAGTATTCAGGATCCAGGTCACGGATGGGAATGTAGCTCCTAGGCTGAGCACTTGCTTAGTGTACACAAGATTTGATCTGCAGCAGCACAAATAAAAACAAAAGTGAAACAGAGTTTGTGAGGTGTGAGTAAGATTTACCCCAACGGCTCATAGGTGTGAATGCTTAGTCATCAGTGAGTGGCACTATTTGAGAAGGATTAGGAGAAGTTTGTGGCCTTGTTGGAGGAAGTGTGTCACCAGGAGTGGACTTTGAGATTTCAAAAGTCTATGCCACTTGGTTCACTGCTGCCTGCAGATCAGGCTATAGAACTCTCAGCTACTTCTTCAGCATCCTCCATGTTACCCAACATGATGATAACGGCCTAAACCTCTGAAACTGTAAGCAAGTCTCCAGTTCAATGCTTCCTTTATAAGAGTTGTCTTGGTCAGGTGTCTTGGTCAGCAATAGAACAGTGACTGAGACAGTATTTATGGTCAGCCTGGACTCTGTAGTAATTTTAAGGCCAGCCCAGGCTTACTAGTGTAGATTACTGGTCACAGTGTAACTTACATCAAAAAAATCAACAAAGAGAAGTGTTCTGAAGTATTCAAAATCAGGACTTGGGAATTAGCTCAATAGCAGAGCCCTGGCCCACCCTGGCTCACCCTGGAATCTTTCCCCAGCAAGTGTGTGTGTGGGTATGGGTGTCAAACTCACAAAAAGGTCAAACAAAACAATAAAAAATACAAACCAGGGCCACCAAAATATTTAAAAAAAAAAAAACTATTAAAACTCTAAAAACAAATGGCAGAATAAAATTGTAGTTAAGTACTATCACACTTTTAGTTCAATTAAACCATAAAGAAAAATAATGAATAAAAAATATAAAACCCTAGAATTTTGAGTCAAGTCACAAGGTATTTAAGCACAGCTGAACACCACTGGCTTTTACTACAGCAGCTCTACAAAGATAGCTGATCTCACAGTCATCATCTCTGGACTTGTCAAGGACTCCTACCATGCTTCCCTTATGAAGGTTTGGGTCTCTGTGTATAAGAAGCTGAGGGTGAAATGAATCCATCTTACCAAGAGTTTTCCAATCCCACTCTATTCAATCTTACTGCTTGAAGAGGAGTTAATTCATAAGATCTGCAGGACCATGAATTGAGTACAAAGAAAAAAAGGAATAAAAAAGAGCTGCTTGGCATGCTGGGAACAATACTTTGTTATGCAAGAGTCTTTCACATTCATGTTAAGAAGGAGGATTTGACAAGTTAATTAATTTGTCTTTTTACTTACCTAAGTACTTCTGCCACTCAAATCCTTTATGCATTTCCAAGCCAGGCTCTTGCCAGCAAACTGAACACATCAATGCAAATATGTCTTTTGTCTTGACACAGAGATGTGAGTGGAGGAGTGCCCACCACCTGGGGTGGGGTGGGGATGGGCTGAAAACACCACTTGGGTGGGAGGGTGAGTGTCTAGATTTATGAGGTCACCCTGTCTGAAAGGAATGACACCCCCACATCCACTGATTTTTTTCATGTAATACAAGGCACTCTCTGAACTATGTCTCCCAGAGGAGGGTCCCACTGTCTGAGTTCCAGACACAGCTCTCTAAGTAATAATTCTGAGCAGGGCCCAGGAAGGCGCACCCTGTAACCACAGCTTTGAGAAGTGGAGGCAGGAGGATCACTGAGTATTCCAGTATAGCTTTGGTTACAGAGTGGTACACTGACACCCAAAGCCAAAAGGAAAACAAAACAAAGCAGCTCAGTTTGGGCTTGGGGGTGGTCAAAGTGATTGTCTACCATTCTCAGTCTCTAAGTTCCACCCTAGCACCCTAAAATAAAATAAAACAACCAATAATGGGGCTGGAGAGATGGCTTAGTGGTTAAGAGCATTGAATGTTCTTCCAGAGGTCCTGAGTTCAAGTCCCAGCAACCACATGGTGGCTTACAACCACCTGTAATGAAATCTGGTGCCCTCTTCTGACCTGCAGGGACACATGCAGGCATAGCACTATATACACAATAAATAAATAAATTTTAAAATAAAATAAAATAAAAAACAACCAATAATCAAAGGCCTGTTCCTGTGGATCCAATCCAAGGCTTCACGCACTTAAGACAAGCGCCTTACCACTAATCTATACCTTAGGACACTCTTTACATTTTTTCACTTTTTAGACAGTGACCTTAAACACATTCTGTAGCTCAAGAAATGTCTTGAGCTTTGAATTCTCGTATCTTACCTGAGTAATTGGAATTACAGGTCTGAAACACAGGCTTAGGCAGACTATTTATTTTGCTTTGTTTTGTTTTATTAAATGGGGAGTGCAGCCACCATGGTAAAAACATATCCTTAATCTCATCACTCAGAGGGAAGACCTCAGAGGCCTCTAAGTTTAAGGCCAGTCTGCCTACCTAACAAGACCTTTCCTTTATTTTTCCTTTGAGACAGGGTTTCTCTGTGTAGCCCTGGCTGTCCTGAACTTTGTTCTATAGACCAGGCTGAACTCAGATCTGCCAGCCTGGAGATCAAAGATGTTGCATCACCATGCCTGGCTAAGTCTCTTTCCAAAAAAACTAGAAAACAGGGGGGGGGGGGGGGATATGAGTTAGATGGCACAGTGGGTAAAGATGTTTGTTGCCAAACTATATGACCTGAGTTTGAGCTGGGGACCTACTGATGGACAAAGAGAGCCAAGACAGTGAACAAATAAATAAGGAAATGTTGGAGCCTGATTTAATGGTGCATGCCTGTAATCTCAGCATTTTAAAGGTTGAAGTGGGAGGAGTTCCATAAATTCCAGTCTAGATTGGACTGCCTAGTGAGTTGCAAGCCAGCCTGAACTACAGAGCTACATCCTTTCTCAAAAATAGAGAAATTGACAACATTCAAGAGGCAGAAGAAAGAGGATTGATGCAAGTTAGAGCCCATCCTGTTCTACATAACAAGTTCTAGGCCAGTTAGGGCTACTTGAGAAAACATTCTCTCAAAATGCAAAAATGAGGCCAGTGATACAGAGCTTTGGGTAAAGGTACTTGTTACAAGACCTGACAACTTGAGTTTGATCCCCAGAACTCACATGGTAGAGGGAAAGAACAGACTCCTGAAAGTTATGCTCTGACTTCTATGTGTGGGTGTATGTCCATATATGCACAAACACCAGTACTCAAAATAAATAAAAATATGTAATCAAAATAAAAAATACATAGTTTTAGTAGTACAAGGAGAGAACTGACTCCCTTAATTTGTCCACTGACCTCCATACATGTCATTGCATTCATGATGCCCTCATATAAATGAATAAATTGTAATACTTTTAAAAAATATTTAAAAACAAAAATTCTAGGACTGGAGATATATTCAACAGAGAGAGCATGAGCTTAGTATGGGCAAAATCCTGCCATTCCCAGGTACATGAGTTAATTAATTAAAAATTTTAGACACTATTAAGAAGGAACAAGGGGGCTGGCCAGTATACACCTTTAACCCTAGCACTTGGGAGACAGAGATGGTCAGATGTCTGTGAGTTCAAGACCAGCCTGATCTATAATATAGTGAGGTCCAGGACAGGAAGAGTTGCATAGTGAGACCTTGCCTCAAAAAAACAAAACAAAGCCAGGCAGTGGTGGCACATGCCTGTATCCCAGCACTCAGGAGGCAGAGCCAGGTGGATCTCTGTGAGTTCGAGGCCAGCCTGGGCTACCAAGTGAGTTCCAGGAAAGGCACAAAGCTACACAGGGAAACCCTATCTCAAAAAAAAACAAACCAAAACAAACCAAAACCAAAACAAACAAACAAACAAAAATAAAACAAGAACAAACATAGGGATGTTTGATGGGATTGAACCCCAGTGCTCTTAAAATCAGCCAGTTGTTATGTAAGTTTACTCTGAGATTGAAATATTCCACCTTGTAACAAAACTCCTTAAGGAAGGTAAACAACTCAAAATAGATTCAGAAAATCTCTGAAACTGACCAGGTTCACTAGGACCCTCCCTGCCAGAGTTGCAAAGAAGACTCCATGATCAGGCCAGCTGCCTGGAAGAGGTTTGGACCAAATAAAGTACCTGAAAAGGACACCCTCTAACCCATTGAGCTGCCTATAAACTGTGTAGTATGCTCCAGGTTCCCAACTTTTTGAACCATTGCCCATGCTGGAATGGGCTTTGGTGATGCATCTGTCTTGAGTCATTTCTGTTAGGGACCAAGATTTCAGGAACCAAACATGAACCATGGAAAGTAGTAGCTAAGCCAGAGAACAAGTCATAAACCCACCACCCTCCCTTTAGAGCAGTAACACCTGTTTGCTAACTGGAGGCTCCCAAAGATAAGAACATTCCACAGTCAGGTACCATGGCAACCAAATGTAAAGAGCATTCCATGGTCAGGTAGCCTAGCAACAGAACAAAAGGCTCGAGACCAGTCACCTTAGCAGACTTCCTGCAGTTGCACAACCTGGCACATCTCCCACGCTCTGCACACCTTCCATGTCCCTTCTCCTTCCCTCCTTCCTGCCCCTTCCCCTCTTATGCTATATAAGCCATGTGGAGGAAAATAAAGTTTGGTGGCTTGATCAGAATACTGCCTTGCTGCTGTCTCTTGTGTCCCCTGTCCTTTCATTGGCTCCCACAGGTGGGTTGCCCCCATTGAAACCCCGCTGGCCGCCAGGACACATTTCTGCTTCTGTAAGTAAACCCAATAAAACTCATTGGTTCACCAAATTGGACTTTGGTAGTATCCATAGATAGGTTCCCTATCTACTATTGCATCTCCCCAGGAAAGGTTTTGTTTCAAATCTCAGTGCACTTAACCACTGAGCCATTTCTCTAGCCCCTATTTGTTTTTTGAGACAAAGTCTCTCTGTGTAACCCCAGTTAGCCTGGAACTTACTATGTAGCAATGTGTTATCCTGTAATTCACTATGTAGACATGCTGGCCTCTATCTGCCTACCTCTGTCGCCCTGAGTGCTGGTATCAGAAGCATGAATCTGTAGTAGAAATCTTAAAAGGTACTTGTTAATGAAAACAAACCTGAGGCCAGTTATTGGGGTGAATTCTGGAAGATCAGAGACACAGAACAAGCCACAGCTATCTCACCTTGCTAGTTCCTCAGGTGATCCTGTTTCCTCAGGCTGGAAGCTTCTGAGTCCTCATCCCAATGGCTCTCAGCTGAACTGTGTTGCTCCAAAGCCTGAACGCTTAACCAACCAAATGCTTAACTAACTACATGCTTTTTTTCTCCCTTAATTCCTGGTCCTCACGCCTTATATACTTTTCTCTTTCTGCCCCCACTCCTTGGGATTAAAGGTTGGGTTTCTGGGATTAAAGGCGTGGGTCACCATGCTTAGCTGTTTCTAAAAGTGGCCTTGAACTCAGAGATCCACCTGGCTCTGCCTCCCAAGTGCTGGGATTAAAGGTGTGTACCACCACTGCCCAACTTCTGTTAGGGCTTACTCTTCCTATTTTCTAGCCACCATTTTTGGCTTTATTCTAGTGGCTGTCTGTTCTCTGACCCCAGATATGTTTATTTCAGGGAACACAATACCCACCACATGAATCCACACTTGTCTGATGAGGGTTTTTTGTTTGTTTGTTTGTTTGTTTGTTTGTTTTGTTATGAGACCTAGCCTCTCTAAGCTCAGGCTGCCCTTGAATTTCTGATCCTCCAGCTTCTGACTCCCCAAGGCTAGGTTACATGTAGCTTTGGCAAGTGTAACCAAAAATTTTGAAATTAGGTATATTCCATCTGCAAACTCAGAACTCAGGATGTAGAAGGATCAGGAGTTCAAAGTCAGCCTGTGCTGCATAAATAAGACCCTGTTACAAAGAAAGGAAACAGGTAAGGGGGGGAAGATTTTACTTGTATAGCAGGCTTGTAATCCCAGTTTCTCTGCTAAGGCAGGAGAGTTTCAAGGTCAAGGCCAGCCTACTCAACTTTGTGAAGCAGGACAAGCATGGCCCTGGCAGGCCTTTCCTTCCTCTGTTCCCTCTGCCTTGCTGCAAACCTTTATTCCCAAAGATAGCCACCAGGTTTCCCTGTTTACCCTTATAAACTGCTGTTTGCCTGTGGGCCACATCTGTCTCCTCTCTAACCAGAGGCAGTCTGTTGTCTCTCCTGGACAAATATCCCTTT
Organism: Onychomys torridus; assembly: GCF_903995425.1. Lineage (NCBI taxonomy): Eukaryota > Metazoa > Chordata > Mammalia > Rodentia > Cricetidae > Onychomys > Onychomys torridus. The sequence goes on along the minus strand of NC_050460.1, from coordinate 761,729 downwards.
CCTACATTCCTTGTTCCCCTTCCCTTCTCCCTCATCCTCTATTTCCTGTCTTTGTCTCCCTTCCTTCCTTCCTTCCTTCCTTCCTTCCTTCCTTCCTTCCTTTTCCTTCCTTAAGTCAGAATCTCTCTATTTAGCTCTGCCTGACCTAGAACTCACTCTGTAGCCCAAGCCAGCCTCAAACTCCCAGAGATCCACTTGGCTCTGCTTCCCAAGTGCTGGGATTAAAGGCGTGTGCCACCACTGCCCAGCTAATATTCTACTCGTTTTTCCCCCTCATTTCTCTATCATATCTCCCTTTCTTCTTTTAGAAAGAAATTGACTATGACCAATAACAATTTGTAACCAACCCCCTCTTAAGTGAAAAAGAAACATTTAATAATAATTTAATAATATTTTGGGAATGTGGGCATAGTTCTCTAGACTACTTTCTGCTGCTTGGTGGCACTGATAATCTTTGGGAGACCCTGAGAAAATTTAGGATTATGGCCGAGTCCTGACTGGAGTATTCTGTAAGGCTGGCTCATCTCAGTCAGCAGTGTTGAAGCTTTTCTGAATGCAGAACTCAGAGGAAACTGCAAGAGAAGGTGCTTTGAAATGCTGGATCATCTGGGCCATCCATTCCCAGAGATTTTTCAGGGGTTCTTCCTTGATCAAACCTCATTTTTCTTAACTCAGATGAATCCAGAGCTCCTCACTTCCTGTGGTAATAAAAGCATATCCTCTTTCCCAAAGTAACATATCTTTTGACTTAAAATTTGAAGTCAAGATATTTTAAAAATATATAGGTTGGTTTAATCTAGCAGCTTTCATAATCAAATGTCTCTCAGTATTTATCATTTGTTCATTAGTCATCAAAAAAATTAAAGACAACAATAAAGATACAGCATTCAGACTGTGTATTTTCCATCTTTGTGTGGCTTATTGTAGTTTTTATTACTCTATGTTTTTTTTTTTTTTTTTTTTTTTCTGGAGCTGAGGACTGAACCCAGGGCCTTGCACTTGCTAGGCAAGCGCTCTACCACTGAGCTAAATCACCAACCCCTCTATTTCTTTTTAAAGGACTTTCTTTACCCTTTTTCTTTTTTCTCTTCTTAGCCTACACATATTTTTAAACATACTGTAACCTGGTTAGAGTTTTTTTTGTTTTGTTTTGTTTTTGTCTGAATCTGTCCTTACTGCATATCTTTATCTTTTTGAGACCACATGAACATTTAAACTGCTAAACATCATGGCTAGGACTAAAGTGGCTGGCTCTGCCGCACTCCTTGGCTTCATGGCAGAGGTACTGGTGGAAGCCACACACATTGCCCCAACTCTGGGGAGTTTCCAGATCCATGCCGCCACTGAGTAGCACTGCTCATAAACACCATATAAGTGTTTGGTAGCAGGGCCTCTTAAAAAAGCCGCCTGTTTTTGCCGCCAACACTGAGTCAGGAAACTATCTCTTTAAGGAGCTGTGCCTCTACTTACCGTCAGCAAATAGGGCCCAACCAGAAAAAAAAAAAAAAAAAAAGTGGTTACCAAGAAGCTGAGTTTGACTCCATTTTTGTGTGTTTAGAATTCTTTTTCAAGCTTTTTCAGGCATTATGTGGAAATTCTTGCCAAACATTTGGGTGCCATATATTAACAGAAGTTTCTGTCCTACCAGCAACTCTCAAATACCCAGCAGCTGCTTCCTAAATTACCACACAGAGGCTTATGTTAATTACCAATGCTTGACTGGTAGCTCAGGCTTATTACTAACTAGCTCTTACACTTAAATTAACTCAAAATTCTTATCTATGTTTAGCCACATGGTTTGGTACCTTTTCTCACTACAACATTCTCATCTTGTTTCTCCTGTGTCTGACTGGCAACTCCCAGCTCCACCCTTCTCCTTCCCAGAACTCTGTTTGGCTTTCCCACCTACTTCCTGCCCAACTACTGGCCTGTCAGCATTTTATTAAACTAATTCTCGTGACAAATCTTTACAATGTACAAGAGGATTATCTCACAGCAATACAAAGTTTGATTCTTTAATATTTAATTTGTTTGTATAATTTCCAGGTTGCTTAAGAGGTTCTCACATTTGGCTTTCCAAACGCAGCAAAGTCTGTCAGCCAAAATCAGAAGGTATGGGCTTCATTTCTTCTACTTGCACAGCACTTTCTTCCCAGATAGGAGATACACTGGTGTTTGCATTTTACATAGGAAGACCTGTCTCAAATGATATTTAATAGACCTAACTTACAGAACACCACAGAAAAACACAGCCTACTTTAGGCATGCTTAGAATAGTTCACACTAGTCAGCCTGGTGGTGCAGGCCTGGAATTGTAGCTACTTGGAAGGTTGAGGCAGGAAGATTGCCAGATTAAGATCAGCCGAGGTTAGAGAGCAAATTCAAGGCCCACCTGAGATAATTCTTGAGACTGTCTCAAGGTATAAAATACATGGGCTGAGGCTATAGGCTGTTGCTGTGCTCCCCTGTCCTTGGCCCCCAACCCAAGAAAAATAGAACATTAACCTTAATTTACTATTTCACAAATCATCTACCATAAATCCTGTTTTAATTAAAGCACTGAATAGCTCATGTAGAGCTGTATTCAGTGAGATGGTTCAGTGGGTAGTGTTGCTGCCAAGACAACTGGAATTTAACCTCCAGGACCCATGTGGTAGAAGGAGAGAACTGACTCTGGCAGGTTGTCTTCAGACCTTTACATGTACAATGTGACTTTGGAAAACACACACACACACACACACACACACACACACACACAAAGGGGTGTGTAATGAATAGTTTATGTAACTCATCCAAACTTCATTGAAGATGAAAAGCAGATGGATGTATGGGTACAACTTTACACCATGGTTGTGATGACTAAAGAAGCTCCATTTTATGCTAGCATCTATCTTGGTACCCACTGGCTGTTTATCTCTGACTCCAGTCCCTGGAAGATAAGTTCCAAGTAACACTGACTAAGTGACCCAAAAGTGTACAGCCATGACATTTATATATCATACAGTTAGGATATGACTAGCTGATTTTTTGGCTTCTGTAACTTGTGTACACAGATACCCAAAGATTATTTTGAGTTGCCTTAACCACTTAACTTAGCAAAATAGACCAATTTTTGCTTACTTGCAAAGATAGTGAAGGTCTCCTTGTGGTTTTTGCCTTTAAAAAAACCCTTCCCCATAGCCCTCCTTCACAACATGCCTGAGAATTGGCTTTAAGGCTAATGTCCTGCCAGAAGCTAATCAATAAATCTTTTAATTATACTTGGATTGAGTCTAGGCCTTTTCCCAGGGGTTAGAAACTCTATAACATAGTGAAGAAGAGAAATCAGAAAGCCACCTTTTTTTTCTCTTTTTTTTTTCAAAGATAAGATGAACCTTTGAGTTTGGGGATTACAAGTGTGCACCACCATGCCAGGTCTAAATTATTTTCTTTTCCTTTTTTTTTTTTTTTGTATCATGGAACTCATTATAAAGATGAGGATGAACTTTGACTCACATAGATCCACCTACCTCTGCCTCCTGAGTGATGAGATTGAAGGTATGTACTGCCACACTAGGCTAAATGATTTTTGAGTAGCTAATTTCTGTGGTTTAAAAAAATTATTTTTAGAATTATTTTATTTTATGTGCATGGGTGTTCTGCATGAATGTGTATATATGTGTGCTAGGGACAGAATCAAGGTCCTCTGCAAAGTCATTACATGCTCTTAACCACTGAGTATGTTTAGCTCCATAATTAATTTGTTTCTTTTATTCATTGCTCTCCTAGGAGTTGATCCCATGGTTTGCTGTATTCTAACTGAAAACCACATCACCAGTCTGTTCCTCCTCTCCTTTTTTTCATTTATGAGACCAAATCTCATGTATCGTAGAATGGCTTTGAACTTGTGACCCTTCTCCCTCTACCTCCTAAGTGTCATACTTATAACCCCAGCACTGTGGAGACAGAGGCAGAAAGATTACCATACGTTCTAGCTTTCCAGGGTCTATAGCAAGTTCATGGCTATAAATGAGGGCACAGTAAAATTACCAAACTGGACCTCTCCATGGGTAGAAAGAAAGGCTTGTTGGGAATCAAACTGTCAAGGCTATCTCCTGGGGGAGGGGGCAGACTAAGATGCACCGTTACAGTCAGTTTTATACAATGCTGGGAGGGAACCCAGGTCCTCACCTCCTGTTTGCTAGTCAAGTACTCTACTGACTGAACTACATCTCCTAGCTCCCTGATTTTTGCTTTTTCTGTAGGATCTCACTCTATAGTCCTGGGTGACCTTTGTTAGGTCCAAAGCAGGCCCCCCAAAAGTGGCAGTGCTGGTGACAATGTCTTAAACTGAAGGACTCTGACTGTGTAAACACAAACCTAAATTCTGCATTCTTCAGGATCTCCTAAAACTGATTTCTATTTACCAGAAGATTCCTTTAATCTGACACCAAAGATCAACTACCTAGGACAAGGTCATCTAGTTCTTGATTAATCCTAACAGCCTGCATCAACTCAAAGAGTCCCATCCCACTGACTCCCCACCATGCTGTTTCTCTCTGCCCACCCCATCCTCCAGAAGATAGCCCTGTCAGTTGGGTCCCCAGTAAGCCTTTCCTTCTACCCATGGAGAGGTCCAGTTTGGTGATTTTGCTGTGCCCTCATTTATAGTCTTTGCTATAGGACTCTGGAAACCTAGAATGTATGGCAATCTTTCTGCCTGTCTCCAAAGTGCTTGGTTTAGAGGTATGAGAAGCCAGGGACTGTCAGTCCTGCATGTTTTGAGAAGGACACGGAGAAGATGGCTTTTCAGCTTAGCAGGAATGTAAACATGTATTTCATTTACCCCTCTAAAACTTGAAACTATGAAGAGTAATGTGAGACCGAAACAGGAAAAATATACCTTGCAGGTTAGAGTTCTGTTTGCAGTTAAGAATTAAGTCCTTGTTTGTTTGACCCATTTGCATCAAATGTGCTTAATCACATATGAGTAGAAGGTACATGAGTAGGACATATGTCAGCATGTATATTTACCCCTGATTGGATGTAGGCAAGAGGTACATAGGCAGGAAATACATCAAGATGTATGCTTGCCCATGATTGGACTTAATGGGAAAGTCAGTGAATTATTGATTTTTCCTTTTTAAGTCCTTGCAAAATGTGACTTGTGGCCATTTTCTGGGAGTCCAGTGATGGACCTGGACAGAGTTCACCCACCTGGCCAGTATTTAAGTAAAACCTGTTTCAAATTTGGCTTTAAATTGTGGTAGTAGTTTTATTCTTGACTGTGGATTAACATTTTCTGAAGGCCCCCAGTGAGATTCATCTCACCTGTAGCTGGAAGTTTTCCTGTGTCCTGCCCAGCCCTGAGGTCCTGCAGCCACTTGCAAAATATTCACTCAGAGGCTTATATTAATTACTAACTTATATTAATTAACCTAAGGCAGGCTTCTTGCTACCTAGCTCTTTCATCTTAAGTTAACACATTTCTATTAATTTATATTTTGCCATGTGGCCATAGTGTAGATGTAACCATCTTGTTAAATAAGAAACACAGAGCCAAATACAGAGTTAATAGCCAAGAGGTCAGAGCAATAGCTGAGAGCCAAAAACCTTACCTTTCACTGCTGCTGCTGTCTTTCCTCTCTGCAAGAGCCCTACTTCCTGTGTCCTGTCTTTTTTATAGACTTTCTGTTCTGCCTTCTCATTGGTTGTAAAGCCAACCACATGACCTCCTCGTCACTGCCTATCTGTACAGACCTCCAGGTCTTCTATGGTTGGTATTGAGATTAAAGGCATGTGTCACCATGCTGGCTGTATCCTGGAACACACAGAGATCTGCCTAGCTCTGCCTCCCAAGTGCTGGGATTAAAGACATACAACCACCACTGCCCAGCTTCTGCTATGGCTTCCTCTGATCCCAAGGCAACTTTATTAACATACAAATAAAATCACATTTCAGTACAAATAAAATATCACCATACCATAGTGTTACCGATCTGCTGGCATCTTGTTCCTTTGGTGGTGGCTGGCTCGCATCTCCTTTACTCACCCTTTTTCTCCTCTCTCTGCAGTTTGAATGTACTGCCTAACCTTATTCTGTATCACCATTGGCCAAACAGCTTTATTTATCAACCAATCAGAGCAACACATATTCACAGCATACACAAAGACATACCATAGCACTTCCCCTTTTCTTTCTAATAAAAAAAGAAAGTTTTCACTTTAACATAATAAAATTACATATAACAAACAGTTATCAAGTAAGAAAATTACAGTAATATCTAGTCCATTTGTATATGACAAAATTAAAGAAAATATTCTATCATCTATCCTATTTTTGAGAGTCTAAAGTTTCATATCTATCTTTTATCATAACCAAGGAACATTATAACTATCTAGTCTTCAACTCCATCAAAGTCCCCAGAAGCATATAATATTACCTAAGTAAACAGGAAATACATTGTAAGCAACTTCCAAAATTCTGGAAATGACAGCTGGCTGCCTGGACAATCACTCAAAGTTCTGCAGCAATGTTGGGGAATCCATCTTCAGCCTATAGGTCTAGAGTTTCTCAGTTGCTTCTCCCTGTGTCCTGCACAATGTCTGGCAGTCTCCTCTGTGAATCAGGAACCTGAAGAAGCTTGTTTTGGCAAAATTCAGTGGTCATTTCCCTACGGGTCCTGTATGTCCAGTTTTTACAACATCTTGTCAAGTAGTCCAGGCAAGGGCAGTTTCTTGCCCAAATGGCTAACTTTTGCTATAAAGAAGGCAAACTCCATGTGGAATTGCTTTGATACCCATAAACTTCTCTGAAGTAGATTGGTGTTGCCAGGAGCAGACATGTATCAATGTCTGGAAAAGTCAAAGTTCTTAAAACATTTTAAATGCCATACTCTGTAGATCTTAAGTGTTTGAAGATTACCAACCTAATTGAAATATATCTGTGTATACCTAGAAAACTTAGCTAACATGACTATAAGTTTGATTATCATAGATGACTAATTATTAATCTATATTTCTTAATTATAGATTACAATTTTAAATGAGTTGCATAAACATAATATTTTAAACAAGAGTAGAACCCTGTCTCAAAAAACCAAACCACCAAAAAAAAAAAAAAACAAGAGTAGATTATATGTATAGTATACCAAAATTAACTTTGAATTTGTATCAATAAACTAAAATCTATAGCAATGTAAAACGTTTTTTAAACAAGTTGATGCTCTTTAAAAGTAGATTCACCGGGCAGTGGTGGCACAGGCCTGTAATCCCAACACTCGGGAGGCAGAGGCAGATGATCTCTGTGAGTTCGAGGCCAGCCTGGTCTACAGAGCTAGTCCAGGATAGGCTCCAAAGCTACAGAGAAACCCTGTCTTGAAAAAAAAAACCAAACAAACCACCACCAACAACAAAAAGTAGATTCAATGATATACCCTTTTTTCTTATCATATCTATATCCCCTTTTCAACTTTAGAAAGAGATGGCATTTATAATCAACCCCCTTTGAATAAAAATAAATATTTATAAACAATGGGAATTTGGGTGTAGCTTCTCATACTACCTCCTGCTGGTTAGGGGTACTGGCAATCCTATGGGGATCCTGAGAAAATTAAGAATTATACTTAAATCTTGGCTGTAGTAGTCTATGAGGCTGAATCTACCTCTCAGGGTGTCTTGGTTGATCAAACCATATTAGTCTGGAAACAATCCACAGGTTCTCATCTTCTATTGAAACAAATGCAGAACCTCTTTTCCAAAGAAACATATCCTTAGACCCAAATTTTGAGGTCAAGATACCTTTATATATATATATATATATATATATATATATATATATATATATATATATATATATATATATATATATATATATATATATTTAACTCAGCAGCCTTTATAATCAACTATCTCTCCAGTTAAAATTCCCAAAGACAACACAATACAGATATTCTGTTTAATCTTCATCTTTTTGTGGCTTAACTTTTATATTATTCTTATTGTCTCTTTAAAGACTTTATTTTGTAACTTTTTTTTTTTTTTTTAAGCTTTGGAGCATGCCCTGGAACTCGCTTTGTAGACCAGGCTGACCTTGAACTCAGAGATCCAGCTGCCTCTGCCTCCCGAGTGCTGGGATTAGGGACATGTGCCATCACCACCCGGCTAAGAGTTTATTTATTTTATTTTATTTATTTATTTATGTTAAGGGTACTGTCTATAGTTAAGAATAAGTGCCTGAGGCTAGAGACATGGCTCAGTGCTTAAAAGCACTGGTTGCCCTTCCAGAGGTGTGGGTTCAATTCCCAGCACCCACAGTGTGGCTCACTGTGTGTAACTCCAATTCCAGGTGATCCAAATCCTTCTCTGACCTTCCTAGACAGCAGGTGCTCATGGAATACACAGACACACATTACAGGCAAGAAAAGGAAAAGAGTAAGAATAAGTTCTTATCTGTCCTATGTTTATTTGACCCATCTGTACTGGGCGTGCTTAATCACATATAGGTGGGAGGTACATGGGCAGGAAATATGTCAGGATATATGATTGGACCTGATGGAAAATGAGATAAATTATGAGTTTTGCCTTTTTAAGCCTATGCAAAATGTGACTTGTGGCCATTTTCTGGAATGCAGAGATGGACCTGGCCAGAGCCCATCTGCCTGGCCAGTATTTACTTAAAGCATGATTAAATTTGGCTTTAAGTTGTGGCATTGGTTTTATTTTTCGACTGGTGGGATTAACAATGGGTGTTGGTAGAACAAAGGGTTAAAGCAAAAACACACCATCCATCTAGGAAACAGCTTCATGGTTTTTTGACCCTAAATTGGGTTCTTTTTCCCTTTTGCAATTGTGGGACCTCTTACAAGGTCAAGGAGACTTGTTCTCCCTCAGTTATAGAAATGGGCAATAGACCATTGTGATATTTCCTGGAATTCCAGAACAAAAGAGGGATGCTTGGTCTTCAAGGACCACTGTGTCATATTTCTGGATCTGTTCAGAAAATAATTTTAGGACCAGTGACATGGTTTAGTGTATATGCTGCCAAGACTGAAGACACTCGTTCAGTCCCTAGGGTCTGCATGGTGAAAAGGAGTGAACTAACCTCTGAAACTTATATTCTAATCCCCAAACATGAGTAATAACATTCAAGTACACACAGACACAGACACAGACACACACACACACACACACACACACACACACACACACACAAACGGTCAATTAAAATTTCATTTTGAATGAGGAAGACAAGCCAGGTGTGGTGGTGCATGCCTTTAATTCCAGCAATTAGAATGCAGAGGCAGGCAGATCTTTGAGTTGGAGGCCAGCCTGGTCTAGAGTGAATTCCATGACAGCCAAGGAGACAGAGAAACCATATCTTGAAAAACAACAACATCAACAACAAAAAAAAAGGGGGTGGGGAGACTAGATTAGAAATTTAACCTGTCATTAGTGCAGTAGTTATAGCCACAAAACAAAAGAAACAAGGGGGAAGGCAAGCTAAAAGAAAGGGAGGAATATTTGCAGCGGTAACATCCGGGCTACCACTGCCATGTCCAAGAGGCTGTGGATCAAAAAAGAGATGAGACAGTAGGTCATTCACCTCAGCAGAAAGCCAAATGTTTATTGAAGGAGGGAGGAGGCCTTAAATACATTAGGCTTACAGCACAATGGGAGAACCCTGGAGAGCAGAAGTTTGCTAAGGATGTTTTACAATCTTGCATCTAAGCAGTTAACACCCAATATGCAGGACCCACAAACAAGGAACTTCCGGTAAGCATTCAGGAGGGTGGAAACCAGCAGGGGATTAGCATTGGGAGGACATCAAGGTCAAGGATAGCAAGAAAGGCAAGAGCTACCCAAAAGGGGTGGGGGGTACAAATATTCATGCTGTCATGGCACCAGGATGTATCAGCCAGCATGTAGCTGGCATTTCATAATGGGAGTCTATCAGTCTCTCTAGCAGTAAAATTCAATCTCACCTGCACAGGGACTTCAGCCTACAAAGACAAGCAGGTCACATTATCAACAGACAAACAAAGAATGAATGGTCTTGGTATTGCACAAAAGAACACACAAACAATTCAGAAGTAGCTCCACAAGGAAATTATTTTTGCAAAAAGAATGTGCCAATACCCAAATAGGGCTAATAAGCACACAGACAGGAAATGAACTTGATTTGTATTCTAACACAGATCATGACAGTGTCTTTTCCCCATTGATTGGAGTCTGATTAATTTTCTTTCCTGATTGGCTAGTTTTAAAAGAATATGAAGGAAAGCAGAAAGCTAGCCAGTTAAGACCTAAATCACTCACTGGGCAATGGTGGCACATGTCTTCAATCCCAGCACTCTGGAGGCAGAGGCAAGTTGATCCCTGAGTTCCAGGCCAGCCTTGTCTACAGAGTGAGTTCCAGGACAGCCAGGGATACACACAGAAATTCTGTCTAGAAAAAAAGCAAAACAAAAACAAAGTTATTTTCAGAGCCTGAGCTGTAATTCCAGTCATGAACCACTCTGCGAACCCTTACTTTCTCAATATAGCAAATAAATGACAAAAGCTTTGTAAACTGAAACAGTAGCTTTTATCTGGCACTCCCTGCAAATGCTCTATGGAGAAGAAGACCCCTTCAAAGTGTATGACAGCCCATTATGAAGAGGAACAGGCCTGAGATCTTTGCCCTTGAGATTTCTCTGCCTGGTGTCATCACATGTTTTACAGAGACCTTGAAATGTTGATTCTCTGGCCTAAGGCACTATGTCATTTGGGTGTTCTGAGCAGGGAAACGATGAAAAAGAATACTCAATCAATGTTAGAAGTCATTCAACATTAAAACAGTGATAGTTTTCAAGGAGGAGACAAATAAAGCTGGCAAATTTCTCCTCAGAGCTTGGAGAAGCAGCTTGTCTTCCCAATTAAGAAGGGGAATGGGTCTGGAGGGTGATAGACAATTACACGGTTGGGCTTGCCCGGTGGACCGCCTAACTATTTCCGGTGTAGAATAGCCATCTCCGGGTCAGACATCTCGCGGGACCGGGACTCTGTGGCCTTACGCGGTTGCGTAAAGCGTGCGCGCAGCCATGTAATCTACACGCATGCGTGGAGTACCCACAGGAGTCCCTGTACGCATGCGCGGCCCAACCTTCAAAAAGCCGGCGCCATCTTGCGCGAGGCTCTCAGTCTCTCTCTGTCTCTCTCTCCCCACGTGTGTTTCACCCAGGCCTGTCACCTCTATCCTCTTTAATAAAACTCTCCAGTGGTTCTGTCGTGTTCGGGACGTGTTCCTAGCGCCTCATATATACTAACAGAGGGGAGGTGAGTTAACATCAATTCTTAGCCTCCCCCCCATAAAAGAATATTTCAAACACATAGGAAAGCTGAAGTAATCATGACTCCATAGTTACAGTGTTCTGCTTCCTTTGCTCTCTCTGTTTACTTACCCATGTTGTTTTCTATGACATAGCAGTAAGACATTCCACATGAAGATATTGTGTAAATAGACTATGCATAGCAAACATTCAGGCTCTAGCAGTCCTGGCAAGCTACCCTGAGATACATACTTTAATCAAAAAGATCAAGAATATTGAGAAGCAGAGAGTTTTACCCAGTTTGATTTGTTTTGGGGGTTTTTGTTTGCTTGTTTTGAGATAGGGTTTCTGTTGCGGTAGCGCCCGCGCTACCACCACCCGTTTAGCGAGGGGCTGTGGATCAAAAAACAGAGACAAAAGACAGCGGGTCATTTGTGCCAGGGGATGCTGAATGCCGTTTATTGAAGAAGGGAGGGAACCTTAAATACAGGCTTACAGCACAATGGAGGAACCCTGGAGGGCAGAAGTTTGCTACTGAAAGTTCTACATTCTTGCATCTAAGCTGTTTACACCAAATGCAGGATACACAAACAAAGAACTTTCCTTAAGCATTCAGGAGGGTGGAGACCAGCAGGGAATCAGCATAGGGAGGACATCAAGGTCAAGGTCAGGCAAGCAGGGTGGCAATTACCCAATTTGGGAGTTCCAGGGCACTACAGGTTTCATGTAATCCAGGCTGGCCTCAAACTCCCCAAGCAGCAGAGGATGATCTTGAATTTCAGATCCTCTTGCCTCTTCCTCTACAGTGTTGGAATTACAGGCTTGTGCCACCACATCCTATTATGCAGTGCTGAAGATAGAACCTAGGGCTTTGTGCATGCTGGACAAGCACTCTGCTAACTAGACTACAGGCCCCAACTCCAGGAGATTAAAAAAATTAAGACATTAACCTTTCCTTCCTTTTCCTTCCTTCCTTCCTTCCTTCCTTCCTTCCTTCCTTCCTTCCTTCCTTCCTGTTGTGGTAGCACCCGAGCTACCACCCATTCACCATGTCTGAGAGAGGGGCTATGGATCTGAAAAACAGAGACAAAAGACAGTGGGTCATTTGTGCCAGAGGATGCAGAATGACTTTTATTGAAGAAGGGAAGAAACCTTAAATACAGGTTGACAGCACAATGGAAGAACCCCTGGAGGGCAGAAGTTTGCTACTGAATGTTCTACATTCTTGCATCTAAGCTGTTTACACTAAATGCAGGATAAACAAAGAACCTCTGGTAAGCATTCAAGAAGGTGGAGACCAGCAGGGAATCAGCATAGGGAGGACATCAAGGTCAAGGTTAGGCAAGCAGGGCCTCAGTTACCCAACTTGGGAGTTCCAGGGCACTACACTTCCTTCCTTCCTTCCTTCCTTCTTTCCTTCCTTCCTTCCTTCCTTCCTTCCTTCCTTCCTTCCTTCCTTCCTTGCTTCCTCCCTCCCTCCTTCCTTCCCTTCCTCCCTCCCTCCCTCCTTCCCTCCCTCCCTCCTTCCTTCCTTCTGGCATGTCTTTATGGGATGTGCATACAGGCATTTCACTTCACATGTGTGGAGGTCAGAGGACAACTTGTATGCCTATATACTTTCTTTTTACTAAGTGGGTCCCAGGAATTTTACTTGGGTCATCGGGTTTGGTGGCAGGGTACCCTTACCTGTTGAGCCACTTCACTGGCCGCCTAAAGATTTTTCAAGATTTATTTGTTATGTGTACAGTGTTCTGTCTGCATGTATATCTGCACACCAGAAGAGGGTACCAGATCTCATTACAGATGGTTGTGAGCCACCATGTGGTTGCTGGGAGTTGAATTTAAGACCTGTTAGCTTAGTGGTAGAGCACTTGCCTGGCAAGCACAAGGCCCTGGGTTCAATCCTCAGCTAAAAAAAAAAAAAAAAAAAAAAAAAAAAAAAACAGAAAAGAGAATTTTTTTTTTTAAACATTAAAAAAAAAATAACAGGGGACTGGAGAGATGGCTCAGTGGTTAAGAGCACTGACTGCTCTTCCAGAGGTCTTAAGTTGCTGTTTTACATTGTTAGGGTCGGCGTCCAAAACAGAGAGCTTCACTCCGATATCGGGTCACAAAAGAAGCTTTATTAGCATGAGCTTGTGGGACACCAGCACGAGAAGTAGCTGGTGACCCCGAGTCTAAGGCTCACAGGCCTTTTATGAGGCGGTTCCATCAGGGCAGGGGAGTGGGGTCATCCAGAGCTGAGACATCTGGCGTCCAGATGTCTCTGCGGTCTTTCTCAGAGTCTGGGTGAGTAAACGAATTCCAAGCTTATCTAGCAAGGGGTTATTTTGCAAGCATTCTTCTCAAGCAATTTATCTTGCGAACGCAACCGCAGGGGTCATCCTGCAAGCACCCTGTTAGCACAGCATGATGGGCTAACTTTCTGGTATGGGGCGTGGGGGCAGAGTGCAGTATTTTCCACTGAATCTACAATTAGCAGACTAGTGGGGGGGTCTCCTTATTTCTCTTACAATGGTCTTTCAACATCTGTTTCCTGGGGCCTGACCTGGACTTATTTCTGAGAACACTCTCACCCTCCTAATCACCTATGGACCATATGGTGGTTTGCTTGTAGTTGTTTCGTTTTTATTTTTTGCATTTCCTTATTGCCCCATTGTTGCTCTTCTGTAAATGTGCTTCGCAACTACTTGTGATTTTACTCCTTAAAAGGACCCCAGGAAATGGATTCCATGTTGTTCTCTTTAATCTGATGACAGCAGTAGCCAAGCTTGAGTCAAATTTGGCACTCAATTGTGGTAGTGATCCTATTCTCACCTTATGGGACTGACATCCACTATCCACATGGTAGTTTGCAACTATCTATAACTAGTTTCAGGACGTCTGACACATTCTGCTGACGTCCTTGGGTATCATGTGTGCATGTGGTGCATATATACATGCAGGAAAACAAACACATAAAAATAAATCTTTAAAAAAATTATTGTTTGATTTTTGTTTAATTTTGTTAATTTTTATTACATTTTATTATTTATTTATTCAGTGTGTGTCTCTGTGTGTGTGAGGGCATGTGTATGAATGCCATATCACATTAGTGGGGATCAGAGGACAACTTGAAGGAGATGACATTTTTATTTTGTATATAATTTTATGTATATATGTTCCAGAAGACAGCTATCTTTGTTAGGGTTACTATTGCTGTGACTACTGGTCACATGACCAAAGCAACTTGGTGAGGAAAGGATTTATTTGACTTATACCTCTATATCACTGTTTGTTATCAAAGCAAGTCAAGACTGGAACTCAAACAGGGCAGGAACCTGGAGTTGGGAGCTGATACAGAAGCTGTGGAGGAGTACTGCTTACTAGCTTGCTCCTCATGGCTTGTTAGGCTGCTTTCTTATAGACTCTAGGACCAGCCACCCAGGGATAGCACCACCCACCCTGGGCTGGGCCCTACCCCATCACTAGTTTTAAAAAAAGCCCTATAGGCTTGCCTGCTGCCCAATCTTATGAAGACATTTTCTTTTTTTTTTTTAATTTTTAATTTTTTTATTTTATAATCTAATTTAATTTTACAAATCAGCCATGGATTCCCCTGTCTGCCCCCTCTTGTCCCTCCCCCCTTCCTCCCAACCCCCCCCCCCAATTCCCATCTCCTCCAGGGCAAAGACTCCCCTGGGGATTCAGCTCAACTTGGTAGATTCAGTTCAGGCAGGCCCAGTACCCTCCTCCCAGGCTGAGCAAAGTGTCCCTGCATAGGCCCAGGTTCCAAACAGCACATTTCCTTAATTGAAGCTCCCTCCACTCAGATGACTTAGCTTGTGTCAAATAGACAAAACTATCCAGCACAACACCATTTCACAGTACTCTTCCCCATCTTCTAGTTCTTAAATTCTTTCTGGACCATCCCCCTCTTCAACCATATCCCTTGAGCTTTGAGGTGGAGGGTAGTTAATATAGATGCCCCATTTAGAGCTGAGTACTCACAGTCACTTATTCTCAGCACTTTGATCAGTTATGTCAAAGTTATGAGTCTCTGCAGGAACTGCTTCCCAGTGTTAGACACTTTCCTGTCTAAGTTTGAGAGCACAAATATTTAGAAGGTAAAGTTAATAGCATTTCTGGGCTGGGCAGTGGTGGCGCATGCCTTTAATCCCAGCACTCGGGAGGCCGAGGCAGGTGGATCTCTGTGAGTTTGAGGCCAGTCTGGACTACAGAGTGAGTTCCAGGGAAGGTGCAAAGCTGCACAGAGAAACCCTGTCTCAAAAAAAAAAAAAAAAAAGAAAAAAAAAAAAGTTAATAGCATGTCTGTTCACTCAGCAATGCAACAGTGAAAGGAACCTCCTTGGGGCCTGTGACTGAAAGACCATTGTAAGAGAAATAAGGAGACCCCCCCCACTAGTCTGCTAATTGTAGATTCAGTGGAAAATACTGCACTCTGCCCCCACGCCCCATACCAGAAAGTTAGCCCATCATGCTGTGCTAACAGGATGCTTGCAGGATAACCGCCTGTGGTTGTGCTTGCAAGATAAATTGCTTGAGAAGAATGCTTGCCAAATAACCCCTTGCTAGATAAGCTTGGAATTCATTTACCCACCCAGACTCTGAGAAAGACTGCGGAGACATCTGGCGTCCAGATGTCTGCACTCTGGATGACCCCACTCCCCTGCCCTGATAGAACCGCCTCATAAAAGGCCTGTGAGCCTTAGACTCTGGGTCACCAGTTACTTCTCATGCTGGTGGCCCACGAGCTCGTGCTAAATAAAGCTTCTTTTGTGACCCGATATTGGAGTGAAGCTCTCTGTTTTGGACACTGACCCTAACATGACCTCCAAGCCATGTGCTTTCTTCTGGGTTTATAATACCAAGCATGAATTCCCTCCTGTGGAATTTCTCCAAGGAGAAAGTAGTTAACTGTGGAGGCCCACAGAGGCTGTCTAGTGAGACCTTACTCAGGGTCAGAGAATCTGAGCTTGCTTTACCCAGCAGGGCTGCATAATAGAATGATTTGGCCAGGGACATGTTTACCAGGTGTTTGGCAGGGTCTACACTTAGCTTTATGGTGTGTTTTGATCTTGCAAGTGGGAGGTCTTTTGCCTCTCCCCTTGGCATCTTATAAAAAGCCCTTTTGAATAAAGCTCTGGGCAGCTGGGTATTGGCCCAGGGCCCGCCCAAAGCTATCCTGTGTCTCTGACGTTCTTATCATCTCTTTTTATCTTTCTATCTAATAAATTCTCATTTCCTCTCTCCTCTACCAAAGAACCCTTCAAAAGATGGGAGCATATTGGAGCTGGACTCTGACAGACTCCCACATATGGTGTCCAAATAGGGACTTAAGTATGGAGGATAAAAGAGAAGGAACCTCAGGTTAAGGAAGCATGCTCAGAACTAATTAATTGGAGGCAGTGAAATTCTTTTCTTTGGGAGTAAAATTGTAAATATAAAGCAAAGTAGTTCAAGTTAGGCTGCAGCAAGTATCTCTCTGTTTCTCTCTATATATCTATTTACTAAGTTAGGTTTAAAGTTGTAAAAAAGTTTTGGTGAAGTTGAGAAATATAGGCTTTAGGTATAGGGATATGGTGACCATTTAATAGAAACTTAGAGTAGAGTAGGTTTTCCCCAGCACAGGACCTGGGATGCAGAAAGTAGCATCCAGGACCAAGCTGCCACTGCAGACTTATCAGTCTGAGAAAGAGTAGCCACTTCAGAGACTGCCAGCTTCAGAAAGCATCAGTAGCACCATGAGTGGCTGCCCTAGCCAGGCATCAGTGGCTGAGACCTATGGGGTATTGCAGCATTGCAGATGCTGAGACACAATGCAAGAAGTGGGGTTCTGCATGCTTTCTGCCATGAAGGAGCAGTGCCAGGGAGAACATGGCTGGAGGCTATGCTCAACCTTGATGAGCCCAGCAGAGACACTTGGGGGGGGAAAGGTGAACAGTAGAGAGCAGTGGAAGCCCTACAGAGATGAGGCTACTGCCCTGGGTGGAGAAGCAGTGTTGGTGGCTCAAGCAGAGGTAGCAGCCAAATGAGCAGTTGTGATGTGACCCTGCATGAAAAGGCAGGCATGGGAACTACTGAGTGAGGCAGAGCCAAGTTCTAGGATGAACAGTGGAGACACTCTGGAAGCCAGGGCTGCCCTGAGGACCACATTCAGCTGTGCAAGCAGGGCAGTATATGGAGGCTTCTGGGACCTAGGGTGCTGAGTGTAGGAGAACAGGTAATGGGGCCCTTGGAAGCCACAGATCTTAGTGGCTGGATTTCCTCCCTTGAGCTCCTGTGGCACAAGGCAGTTAAGAGCCATTGGGCCTCAGGACACAGGGGTGTCTAGGCTGATGGACCAGAGATGGGAGGCACAGATAGACTGGGACTGTAAAAGCTGAATGAAGCTAATAGCTAAAGTCACACAGCTTCTCTTTGCTGGCTGCACAGAAATCATTCAATGGAACTTTAAAACTGGTATCAGAAAGCTTCCAGTGGAATATTAAGACTGGTATAAGAACTGACTTTTTGAACTTTTCAGACTTGAGAAATGGGATGGACAAGAGTGGTTCAATTGCAATAGGACAATTTTTAATTCCCTTACACATATAGACATTATCAACTGTGATCATTCACAAACTTTGTGTAGAAATAGAACTGTTTGTATAAAAATGGAGCTGTGCTGGGCGGTGGTGGCACACGCCTGTAATCCCAGCACTAGGGAGGCAGAGGCAGGTGGATCTCTGTAGGTTCGAGGCCAGCCTGCTCTACAGAGCTAGTCCAGGACAGGCTCCAAAAGCTACAGATAAACCCTGTCTCAAAACAACAACAACAACCAAAAACAAACAAACAAACAAACAAACAAACAAACAAAAAACCAGGGGCTATGTAGGAATAGAAAATTTTGTTTTTTTCTACCCAGGCACAAGATGCAACTTAAAAAATTATAAGGGAAAGTGAGAGTTGATATTCCTCAGTCTCTTTAATTAAAACAAATACTTTCTTGTCCCTTGAGTGGATTAATGTTAACTTGTGTTAATGTACCCTGTTTTGTTAGCAAAAAGTGTAAATAGTTCTATTAAGAGATTGCTTTTGGATGTTTGCTAAAGTTTGTAAAGTGTAAATAGTGGTATTAAGAGTTTGCCTTTGGATGTAAATTTGTGAGAATTGTAATTATGTAAAGTAATATTTATGTCACAATTATTAGGTTAACCTGTTAATGTTAATGGTGATGCTAAGGATTCCTTAGATTTAATGTGGATGCATCAGGAGTTTACTGATTTAAAAAAGGTCCTGGTGCAGCTAAGACTGCTATACTCATCTTAGACCCATTCAAAAAGCCCATTCCATCTTGATCATCTTACTCCTTTACTAGGAGGTACAGCAGCCATAAGGAGCAGAAGTATTGCTCTAATTATTATAGCTACAAGTGGAAAGCTGACTCAGAGCTGCATAGAGTTAAGCTCTGAGCCCTCACTTGAGAAATTTTATATTATTAAGAATGAGCCGGGAAGTGGTGGTGCGTGCCTGTAATCCCAGCACTCGGGAGGCAGAGGCAGGTGGATCTCTGTGAGTTCGATGCCAGCCTGGTCTACAAAGCGAGTTCCAGGACAGCCTCCAAAGCTACAGAGAAACCCTGTCTCGAAAAACCAAAACCAAAACCAAACCAAACCAAACCAAAACAAAAAAAAGTATGGGGTCAGGTGGTGGTGGCACACACCTTTAATCCCAGCAGTTGGGAGGCAGAGCCAGGAAGATCTTTGTGAGTTTGAGGCCAGCCTGGGCTACCAAATGAGTTCTAGGAAAGGCGCAAAGCTACACAGAGAAACCCTGTTTTGAAAAACCAACCCCCCCCAAAAAAAAAGAAAGGGAACTGTGGTGGCCCACAGAGGCTGTCTAGTGAGACCTTACTCAGGGTCAGAGAATCTGAGCTTGCTTTACCCAGCAGGGCTGCATAATAGGATGATTTGGCCAGGGACATGTTTACCAGGTGTTTGGCAGGGTCTATCCTTTGCTGTATGGTGTGCTTTGATCTTGCAAGTGGGAGGTCTTTCGCCTCTCCCCAGGACATATTATAAAAAGCCCTTTTGAATAAAGCTCTGGGCAGCTGGGTATTGACCCAGGGTCCTCCCAAAGCTATCCTGTGCCTCTGTCATCTTTATCATCTCTTTCTACCTTTCTATTATTTCCTCATTCCTCTCTCCTCCACCCAAGAACCCTTCAAAAGATGGGAGCAGGTTGGAGCTGGAATCTGACAGACACCCACAGTTAACTACTCCTATAGCCTTCTTGCTACTCTTGCACCAGTGTACACTAGGCAAGAACCTGTCCAGATGGTATTGTAACACTCAGGCTTCACCACTAGATACCACTGATTTCTTTTCTCCCCCAGCAGCCTATATAGCACCTGTATGGCACTATGAAAACTAGTCAGCATGGAATTAGTTTCTCAGATTAGTTCTAGCCCAATTTTTCAAATGTTCTGCAATCAGAATACATTGTATCTTCAGCAATAGGGTCTTGCCTTCTAGTTATGGTGGGTAACCAAGAGCTGTGACAGTAGTTTGTGCTGTTCTGGGGACCTCTGGAGCCTTCCTGACCAATAATTCACAGGGAGGTATCTTGTGCCTGGCACTGAGGTTTTCATTTAATAACTCATGTCTTCTTGGGGAAGCATTGTCCACCCATGCAAGGTATGGGTTTGTTTTTGTTTCTGACTTTTAAAGACAGGGTTTGTCTGTAGCTCTGGCCATCCTGGAACTCACTCTATAGATCAAGCTGGCCTCAAACTCAGAGATTTGCCTGCCTTTACCTCCCAAATGCTGGGACTAGACGTGTGCCACCACCCAGCATGATTTGTTTTTTCATAGATAATATCTTGCTATGTAGTTTGGGCTAGCCTCAAACTTCCAACCTGCTTGACTCAGTCTCCAAAGTCCTAGTGTTAAAGTAAAAAACATCTGATCAACAGAATAAAATCTCAGGTTTGGGTTGACACCTAACATTTCAGTTGCACTGGTTCATTACCTAGCTTAGAGACCCTAGGAAGGTGGGCACATCTTAAGCCATGCTAAAGAGATAGATGGAATAATTAGTCCTTTAATGAGATACTGTACTTTTCCTTCCCAGAATCTCTACCCCAGGTGCAGTGGCTTATGTATTGGGCTGTGGAATTGCAGTTATACAGCTTGTAAGTCTGTCAGATTTTCTGAATTATTCAGTAAAGTATAACTTTCCCTCTACTTCTCTTTCCTTTTTTTTTTGAGACATGTTTTCTAGACTGGCTTCTCCTGGTTGATCAGGCTGGTCTTGAGTGGGGAGATCTGCTGCCTGCCTCTGCCACCTAGTGCTGGAATTAAACACATATGCCTACAACACCTCCAGCCTCTGTATCTCTTTTCTAGGCATGC
The DNA here is from genome assembly GCF_903995425.1 of Onychomys torridus. Taxonomy (NCBI): domain Eukaryota; kingdom Metazoa; phylum Chordata; class Mammalia; order Rodentia; family Cricetidae; genus Onychomys; species Onychomys torridus. The sequence continues at coordinate 741,046 of NC_050460.1, read as the reverse complement.
TTTCATCAATACTTTGGGCTTTCCCCCCAGCATATTAGGCTTCCTTGACTCTCATAACCCTTCCTGTTATGTGGCTGTTTGTCCACTATGTGTCTGACCTACATGTCAGCTTCCATGTCATGATCTTTTCCCTTCTGCTTCTGTTCTTCAAGCAGGGACCTGATGTCCTTGTATCATCAGGGCTGCACATGAGTATCACCATGTCTTCCTTCTTTTGTGGTTTTGAAACAGGGGCTTGCTATGTTGCTTGAGCTGTCATAGAACTGTTTATGTAGGAATAGGCTGGCCTCAAATTTGAACTTTTTTATTTTTTGTTTGTTTGTTTTTTGTTTTTTTTTTTTGAGACAGAATTTCTCTGTGTAACAGCCCTAGCTGTCCTAGAACTCATTCTGTGTACCAGATTGGCTTCGAACTTACAGAGATCTGCCTGCTTCTGCCTCCCAAGTGCTGGGATTTAAGGTATGCATCACTATTTCCCAGCAAACTTTTTGATTCTTAAGAAAGCTATCGTTATTTTTTGAGACAGTCTTATGTAGTGCTGACTTGCCTGGAATTTGCTATGTAGACTAGGCTAGCATTGAACTCAAAGAGATCCACCTCTCTCTCACCTTTGTTTCCTTTCCCCGCCAAGCATGCACCACCACAGCTGCCCCTTCACCCTCCTCCCACTTGAGATAATACTTACATCCAGTGGCAGATACAAATTTCAAGTGGACCATTCCATCAGTGTAAAATAAATGGACATAGGATGAGACACAACATCCTATCATCCTTTGTTAAGGTTGTGATGTAAGAAGTTGTCTGATCTGAGAACTATGGTCACTTAGTCTTTTAGGTAGCTGGATAGGCATTAGCAGGCCTGTAGGGCCCTGGAACTCCCAAGTTGGGTAACTGCCGCCCTGCTTGCCAACCTTGACCAGATGTCCTTCCTATGCTAATTCCCTGCCATCTCCACCCTCCTGAATGTTTAAGGGAAGTTCCTTGTTTGTGTATCCAGCACTTGGTGTAAACAGCTTAGATGCAAGAATGTAGAAGATCAGTAGCGAACTTCTGCCCTCCAGGGGTTCTTCCATTGTGCTGTAGGCCTGTATTTAAGGTTTCCTCCCTCTTTCAATAAATGGCATTCGGCATCCTGCTGACACAAATGACCCTCTGTCTCTTGTCTCTGTTTTTCAATCCACAGCCCCTCGCTTGGACATGGTGAACGGGTGATGGTAGCGTGGGCACTACTGCAACACAGGCCAAGCCTCAGACTCCATCTCCTATTTACATGGTGTTTTAGGGGTTTATTGCTGTGAAGAGACACCATGACCACTGAAACATTCAATATAAAGGTAAACATTTAATTCAGACTGACTTACAGTTTAGAGGTTTAGTCCATTATCATTATGGTGGGAAGCATGGCACAGTTGCAGGCATGGTATTGGAGAATAATCTGAGTGTTCTACATCTATACCTGCAGGCAGTAGTGACAGTGACACTCTGGCCAGGCTTGAGCTTCTGAGATCTCAAGGCCCACCCTCTAGTGACACACCTCCTCCAACAAAGTCACACCTACTCCAACAAGGCTAGATCTCCTATAGTGTCACTCCCTATGGGGCTGTAGGGGCCAGTTTTATTCAAACCACAACACCTGGCACACAGCTTTTAATTTAATTGAGTAATTTAAAGGTAGCATCTCATTATGTAGTCCAGCCTGGCTGAACCGGCTACCATCTGTCTTTGCTTCCAAAGTCCTGGGATTACAAATAGGCATCGTCACCCCTAGCCACCACAACCATTTTGTAGGAAGGGAACTATCTCAATTGCCCCTCCTTAGAAATTAAAATACTATATGAAACAGAGGAAGGTGGAAGTAGCAGAGCTTTGTTGAAGGCCATTTTGGAAAGGGGTCTTTTCTTCTCTGAAAGTTTTGCTGTTTAAAAGGAATTGTTTTGGATTTATTGATTTTTATGAGTATTTGTATTTGCCTGCATGTAATATATGAATGTACACCACGTGCTTGACTGGTGCTCATGGAGGTCAGAAGGAGTGGATGATAGATAATTACCTGTCCACACGGTTGGGCTTGTCCGGTGGACTGCCTATTTCCGGTTCAGAATAGCCATCTCTGGGTCAGACATCTTGTGGGACCAGGACTCTGTGGCTTTACGTGGTTGCGTAAAGCACGCGCGCAGCCATGTAATCTACGCGCATGCGTGGAGTACCCACAGGAGTTCCTGTACGCATGCGCGGCCCAACCTTTAAAAAGCTGGTGCCATCTTGCATGAGCCTCTCTCTCAGTCCCCCATCTCCTCACCCACGTCTGTTTCACGCAGGCCTGTCACCTCTATCCTCTTTAATAAAACTCTTCTGTGGTCTTGCCGTGTTCGGGAAGTGTTCCTAGCGCCAAAATAAATACTAACAGTGGATCCACTGGAAGTAGAGTTGGGATGGTTGTGAATTGTCATGTGATGCTGGGAATTAAACCTGGCTTCTCTGCAAAAGCAACAAGTGTTCTGAATTGCTGAGCTATCTCTCCAGCACCAACCTTGGCTATTTTACATGCTTGTTTTTGTTCTTTTGAGACAGGATCTCACTATGTAGTCCTTCATGATTTTGAACTCACAGAGAGATTCACCTGCTCTGTCTCCTGAGTGCTGGGATTATAGGTGTGTGCCATCACACCTTGCAGATTTCTTTTTAAAAGATTATCTTCAATATACTGTGTTACATGTTTTGTTGTTGTTGCTGTAGAGAGAACAGAGAACTTAGATGTGTCTCTGACTCTGGGTGGAGATAAGACATTTTAAGTTGCTCAAAACAAAATATAAAACTAGTGTTTTCTTCCAACCGGAGCTGTCCAGTCACTTGACCAGCAGGAGATGGTAGAGGAAACACTGCCTAAAAAAAAATGTTCCATTGGAACCTCTAGCTTACTCCCGCATGATCTGGGAAACCCTGTCTCTCTTTCTCCAAACCCCACCCTCTCAGAGAATCTTCAACAAAGAAAAGGTAACAAAAGGCCCAGTTCCGCATTCTTGGCAGCTACAGCAGCTCCTCCCCTGAAGTTGCCAGCAGCCCAATTCATGGTCTAAAGTGTTCAGTCTTTGAACTTGGGGCACAAACCTAGCTTGTGGCAGACATGTCATCACCCCTCACCTACAGGCTATATAACCTCCAGGCTTTAGTTCAGGCACGTGACTTCTCCTGCCTCCATCTCTGGAACTGGAGAACTCACTGGGGAATTGCTTTGCTCAAATAAACCTGTTCTTTTTTTATTTAGGCTTGATCTGGTTTACTGCATCAGCAGAGAAACCTATTATTACGATACAGAAAGCCTATTAAAAAATCACCTGACCAGGTGATCACCTCTTAGGAAATCAGATATACCCACAACATATTAATCCCAGCACTCGGGAGGCAGAGCCAGGTGGATCTCTGCGAGATCGAGGCCAGCCTGGGCTACCAAGTGAGTTCCAGGAAAGGAACAAAGCTACACAGAGAAATCCTGTCTCAAAAGAACAAAAACAAAACAAAACAAACAACAACAACAACAAAAGAAACCAGGGAGATGGGAAAAATTCTCACCTCCTTATACCTACCCATAAGCCCCTTTCTCTAAGTAGATGCTTAAAGGTCTGCATTGTGAAGCTTGCCTGAATTTTTGACCTTTAACTCAGAAGGTTTATCTTTTACTTTCCCACCCTTTCTATCTCCTGTTACTGGCCAAAAGCAAAAGCATATTCTCCCTGACACTCTGGGTGGACAATCTCCACTTTTCTTTGAAGGATGTACCCTCTCAACCCACCCTTCAATACTGATATGAAGTGACAACATGCCCACAGGGTTGGGCATGCCTGGTGGACCTAGACACTCCCACCTATTTCCGGTTCAAAATAGCCATTTCCGTGGCTTTGCATGGTTGCGCAAAGTGCGCACAGCCATGTAATCTATGCATGCGTGGAGTAGCCACATGCGTTCCTGTATGCATGCACGGCCCACCCTTTATAAAGCTGGTGCCATTTTTGCACCAGTCTCTTTCCTCCTTTCTCTTGACCATGTGTATTTCCCACAGGCCTGTCACGTTTGTCTCTTCCTATCCTATCTTAATAAAAAACTCTTCTGTGGATTTGTTGTGTTTCAGGATGTGGTCCTCACGGGGTAAGAGCACCAAATAACTAACATACACAGCTGATCACACCCCCCCAACACACACACTCCAATTGCGGAACAGGTTTATTTTTCTGGATTCTAACTAAAAAGCAGCCCGTTTCTCTCCTCTTCTGAGTCTTCCTCTGGGCAACTGCCAGGATTTGCAGCTCACTACATACTGTAGACATTAACCTCCTTCTGAATTCATTTAAAAACTCTTAGAGGAAGGACACTACGAACATGTAAGAGAACCTGGATTCCCCAGTAAAGTTATTAAAAACTCAAAGAACACCGGAGAGCAACTGTAGAAAGGAAAGTGCTGTAAATCCTGAGGTTTTTGTTGTTTTGCTTATTGGTTTATACACAGGGTCTCTGTGTAGCCCTGGCTGACCCAGAACTTCTTAAGTACATCAGGATATCTCAAACTCACATAGACTGGCCTGCCTTTGCTTCTGTAGTTCTGGGATCAAAGGCATATGCCACCTGGCCTTATTGATTTTTATTTTTGAGACAAGAGTCTCACTCTGGAGCCCAGTATACCCTGGAACTCATGGCCAACCTCCTGCTTTAGCCTTTCAGAATCTGAGATAATAGGCATGAGCCTCCACACTGGGCTAATGCCAAGCCTAGGAAGGATGCAATCTGTTAAGAGGCTGCCATTTCACAGAGGCAGGCTTCACTGCTCAGGAGAAGAGACTTCCTTTTCCCCAGCATTGCCCTTAGAAACTGTAACCGCAGTCACATTATTTTAATGTGAGCCCGCATTAAAAGGATTTAGGATCTTCAAAGGGGATCTCGGAAAAACGAACTGCAATAAACAGGATGGGCGAAGGAGGATTTACAAGGGAAAGCACATCCCTTATGGCTGGAGTTTGGCAGGATCTAAGCTTGTGAGACAACCAATCACAAACACATTGCGACCCATGTCCCAGATTATGCCTATGCTTGCTCCGCAGAATTAGGGCACTTGCGGGCGGTGCTGACAGTCAATGCTGGGCTTTTTAAGTCGTTTTAGGAGGGTAGACAACCTGCCATCAGTGACAGAAGCAAGTGTTTTGCTTATGAAATTTAAGTCAAAATCAGCATCACTCTCGGACACTGTCTTTCCAGTTAACATGCGCGCCTTTGAAAACATAATAGACAAGAAACTAACAGCAGACTCAACCCCGGTAAACCCTGCAGACGGATTCATTTCAAACTTTTCCCACGCACTTTGCTTTCATTTTGCCGACCCGTAACTTTCTCTAACTAACGAGGAGTGTAACTTTCTCTAACCAACGAGGAGTGTGTGTGTGTGTGTGTGTGTGTGTTTAACAGAGCCCATTGAATCTTCTCTCTCTTTGGGCAGATTCGGTTCAGAAACTACCAGGGGAAGAGAATGGGGAAGAATTCTTAAAAGAAAAAGTTTGACCCAAAGTCTCTTAAAAAAAAAAAAAAAAATGGAACCTCTCACGCCATGATTTGGGTGAATTAGCAACAAAGAGGAGGATTGTCCGCTGACGGATACTTCTGGAAAACATTTTTTCCTCCAGCTCCCGCTAGGGTGGAGGAAGTTGGGTCTCGGCGCGGGAGGGTGTCAGGCCCAGGAACGCCGCAGCGCAGGGCGGCAGGTGCCTGGGCTTCAGCGGCCCAGCCTCTGGGGTCGATGGTCACCCACGGGCCCTGGCGCTCCGGGCAGGTGGCCACGCTCGCAGCAACATGCCAGCAGCCCAGGGGAGCAGAGAGCGGCCCCCGAGCTCAGGCCCGCTAGCGTCCTAGCCGCCCCGGGCGGCTCGGGGGCCTGCGAACGCCAGCGGCGGACGGCGGGGGCGGGGAGGGCGCAGGGCGGCGGCCGTGTGTGTGTGTGAGTGTGTGTGTGTGTGTGTGTGTGTGTGTGTGTGTGTGTGTGTGTGGTGGTGGTGGTGGTGGGGGTCTCGGCTCCGCCACCGGCGCCAGCGGGGACCCTGGCGGCTGCGGGTGACCCTCGGGGCGGCATGGCCGAGGCTGGTGGGGCCGGTCCCCCTGCACTGCCGCCCGCGCCCCCGCACGGCTCCCCCCGGACCCTGCCCACCGCCGCCGGGAGCTCTGCTTCCTGCGGGCCAGCGACCGCGGTGGCTGCGGCGGGCACAGCCGAGGGACCCGGAGGCGGCGGCTCGGCTCGGATCGCCGTGAAGAAGGCGCAGCTGCGCTCCGCTCCGCGGGCGAAGAAACTGGAAAAACTCGGCGTGTACTCCGCCTGCAAGGTACCCGCTGGGACGCGCGCCATCGCGGGGTCACGGGCGGGTCCGGACCCCTCCTCTCCCCTCCCCTCCCCCACCCTGCTCCGGGCCTCCCACCGGCACCGCGGAAGTGCTGCGCTCGCTGTGCGCGCTCCGCCGCTGCGGCCTTCACAGCGTCCCGCAGGGGTGGGGGTCATCCAGATCAGCCCAGTTCCCCTCTTCTAGGAATGATGAATCTTAGCTTCCAAGCGCCAGGGCTACCCTGGGGCTTTGTTGCCCTGTAGGAGTTCGCGGAAGACCACTCACGGGTAGCTGAACTGTGTGCTTGGTGTGGCGAACCAGTCGCGGCTGGGAAGTACCTTTTTGGGGTGTGTGTGTGGGGGGAATCTGAGTGTGTCTCCCTGAGCACGCCCTCCTCACTGTGTCCCGCTAGGAGGAGCTGAGTTCCGGAGTGAACGCGCCGAAGAGTCTCGGAATCCTGGCACTCTGCGGGAGCAAAGGGGCGGAGCGGAGCGCGGGGTGGGAGGTGGGCACAGCCTTTGGCGCCTGACGGCCTGGGCCGCGCAGCGACAGCCCTGTCATTATTGTGTTATTACTTGTTTAGTGAAAGAGCGATCCTGGCCTCTAGGGTGTAAACAAGGTCTGCCCCGGCGGCGAGTACTGCTCAGTTTGAGGACAGTTTTCTTGCCTTTCTCCCTCTTTGAGGGCTCCGGGCATCCCGCAGCCTCCAGCTGGAGATACACGTGTAGGGGGTTTCCGCTCCCTAGGCCGCAGGGGAGACTGGCCAAGAGGTGTAGGCAGCGGCTTTGTTTTGACAGGGTGACAGCAGAAGGGGGCGGGGACTTGGCCTGTCAGCTCCGGCGGCTTGCGGCTCAGTCCCGGAAGAGGAGCACTCACTCGCACCTCCCGTGTTTGCTGCTCCTGCGTGCTGCAAAGGGGTCGAGTTCCCTGCATTCGCATTCTCAACCCCACCCCCACAGCAAAGATGGTTAAGCCGAGTAGATGACATTCCTCCGGGGAATGCTGGGTGCAGTGTTTACTGGAGCTCCTGAGGGCCTCAGATGGCCTCCTGCAGGCCCTTTCAATGCGGCCACCTCCTGTTTAGGTCGTGTAGTCGCTTTGCGTTCCTGTGGAGGCTCTAGCGCGGTGCTTTGTGCACATTAGTGTGCGCTGGGATTGCTGAATGAGCTGATGGGAAGCTGATGCTGAATCAGGTCTGGGGTGGGTGTTTGAGGATCTGCATTTCTAACAAAGACCCGGGAGATGCGAATGGCAATTGAGAATACTTTCCAAGAAGCAAGTATATTACTACTTTTGAATTCTGTAGAGGAGCTGTGAAATACTACATCATGTCGTATATCCTAAAAAGGAATGCAAAATGGTGATCAGGAGTATATGTCTAAGAAATGGGAAAGGGATGGAGTTATACTCCAATAGCCACAGACTAAGGAAGACAGGACCCCTAGTGTAGCACGAAGGCATAGAGCCAGAGAGTGGCAGACAGAACCCAGAGCAAGCTCAAGGACTTAATAGGCTTGGCTTTTGCAGTAAAGCCTATTGCCTTACTGCTTGGTAAAAGCAGTAAGCCAGTTTCAGTAGAGTCCTGTGAAGCCTTCTTTGAGTGTAGGGGCTGGGAGTTGGGGAACTCAGGGGCTGCAGCTCCAGTGGGTGACTTCCTGGAGGATGTGCCATCCTGATTTACAACTTTTGGCTGGCTGGTGTTGTATAGGGTATGGTTTCTTGTTGTGAAGAGAAACTGAAAGCAGTTTTAAAAACTTAAGAGTTGGGCCAGCCGGAGCCTGCCCTTTACTGGGGCCACTGGATTGGGGGTGGGTGGGTGTGGCCTAGTGGGAACTTAGGGATCCAGAACTAACCTGGGAGGGATATTATCTTAGATTAAAAAAAAAAAATTTCATTTCCAGTTATGTGCATGTGTGTGCACATGAGTGCTCAGATTGTGTTTTCTTTAGACTGAGTTGGTTAGTTCTGACAAGGCTTCCTGTATAATCTGTGGCTTTTTTCAGCTTGTCTTTGTACTTACTATGAGCAAGACACAAAAGACAGATAGCTTGACCTTTGCCAATGGCTCCTGGGCCAGTGGGAGAGCAAGGAAACTGGAACAGTAGAGGCTGGGAAGACATAGTTTCCTGGGGGCTACCGGAAGAAGAGCAGGCCTGGAGACCTAGACAAGATCTGGCCCAGAGAAAAGAGTGAAAAGTCTGTGTGTAACAAACAAACTTGTTTTACAGGCTCCAGCCTAGAGTTTTTTGAACTGTGCCTGGTCAAATTGCATCAGAACCACTTGACTTGTGTGACACAGGCAGAGTGATAAAGAATATATGGTTTAGACCTTGCTGACGTCTGATCCTTTAGTTCCCCATTTTCTGAGTTCATAATCTGTGTCTGGCTTGGCTGATGTCTCAGGGACTTGCTGAACAGTTTTCTTTCTATCTCAGGTCTTTGCATGGTTCCTTTGGAATCTGAAAACTCTTCTTCCCTCTTGAAAATTAATTCCCTGTCCTGGGGAGGTAGCTTATCACGAGCCCTCTCACGGTTCAACATTGATCTCACATGCAAACACACACACCAAACCCTAACAAAAAACAAATACTACCCCCAAATTTGATCTCAGATACCTTGTCTTTCCTTTGACCTTAACCAACATTTTTGTTAGGAATTACTCAAATTCCTCCTGGCAGATTTGATAGTGATAAATGATTTACTTATTTATTGAGATAGGGGCTCTTTATGTAGCCTTGGATACCCTGGAACTCCATTTGTAGACCAGGTCAACCTTGAACTCACAAAGATCCTCCTCTGCCTCATACGAGGATTAAAGGTATGTACCACCTTGCCCCCAGCCTTATTGATTTATTTTAATCCAGGCTGATTAGGAGTTCAAGGTCCCCACAGCTTGGCTTGGTAGGTGCCGGAATTATAGGCTTGCCCCACAGTGTAATTTTCTGCTCTGTTTAAATCAACTGACTGGATTCTGTGATGAGATTACTGACTAAATGAATGACAAGAGATGAAAAGATCAAACTGCAATTTGATCACCACATTTCCCATCAGGTCCAACCAGGGGCAAGCATACATCCTGACATATTTCCTGCCTACATCCAATCAGGGGCAAGTACACATGCTGACAATTTCTTCCTGCCCACATGTGATCAAGCACATCCTGTGCAGATGGGCCAAACAAACTTGTTTAGGGAAGTGAAAACATAAACAATAGCCTCTTGCATTTAACTTTGATTCTCACATTCCACCCTTGAGTTGTATCCTGAGTCAAATCCTTGACTCTGTGATGGGTACCTGTTTATGTTGAGATCTAATAACCATCATCTTAGTGGTATCCAGACAGGAATTATCATCTAGTTAAGGCATCAGTGATGTAGGAGCCAACTGAAAATAGCAGAAAGAAAAGGGACAAAGGCCCTATGATGGCTGACATCATAGAGTCACTATCTAGAAGGAGCCAGGAAATGGATGAGGCACAAATCATTTATTTCATCACAGGTCTACTTTTTTGCAATGCTTTTTTGAGTACAGCCAGATTATTTCTAACAATTCTAATGTTTTGTATAGTAACAACATTTTTTTTGTTAAAATCAGATAATAACTCCTTGTTCTGCATAAGCAGGCAAAGTGCCCTATCATATTGTAGACATATTTCAGCTAATTCATCTACCTGTTGATAGATCTGGGTTTATTTGGTTATAACAGATACCTTTCCTGGTAGCCAATAGGCACTATGGTAACCATTTGTCCACTATGCCAGGGAGTTTCCTTTTGATATAACATCCCAGCCTGTTGGGGGACATGGGGTGAGATACTGTCTTCTGTAACTACTTCCTGATGAAACTAGGGTATCATTGTCAATGCCCAGGAGGACTGGAATGCTAGTCAAAGGCCAGGAGAGGATTCAGGCAATGGTGTATTCATCAGAACCTTTTGACTAAATGACCCAGCTGAAGAGACATGTGGCAATCACATCGACTGGATTGATACACATCAGCTTTCCGCAAGTCCAGGGCTCACAGACCAGGAGAGAGATCCCACCTTCAGAAATAGGCATGTGGGGAAATTTAGGCTGTACTTATCTGGAGTGCCTTTGATCTGTGAGAGGTAGATCCAGGCCTTGTGATTTCTTTGACCCCCTGAAGCTTACATGAATTTTTAGTTTACAAAAAGATAAAAATTTTAGATATTTACTGTTTGTAATCTGTACTGAAATCCACATTGTAGAAAAAGCAGCTGACAGGGGTCTGTAAAAGATCTGAGCAGACTCACACCTTTGAATCTTAGCAAAAGCTATAGATTTGGGTTAAAAAGCATGAACAGTGGTGATATTTTTTGTGCTCTAACAAATGAAGCTTACCTGGAGATCAGAGTGTGGAGCTAGCTACCAGTTAATCATAGAGGTCAGGCAGTGGTGTCACATACCTTTAGTCCCAGCACTTGGGAGGAGGAAGCAGGAAGATCGGGAGTTCAAGGCCATCTTGGGCTACATAAGATTGATCCAGTCTAAAAGAGAAACAGAGCCAGGCAGTGGAGGCTCACACCTTTAATCCCAGTGCTTGGAAGTGAAGCCAGGAAGTGATATGGCTGAGTGGAGAGAGGAATATAGGGCAGAAAGGGGTGGGAGCTCCCCTCTTTCAGTCTGAGGATGCTGTAGATGTAAGAAGTCTCTCTAGTGGCTGGCTCCTTTACTTCTCTGATCTTTCAGCATTTACCATTAGATCTGACTCTAGGTTTTCATTATTAAGACCAATTAGAATTTGTGATACAAAGAACATTGTTTTTCTGTCCAGAAAGCCAGATATGAATGTTGAACAGAGATGTTTTTAACCTGATAAGAAGCATCTTTAAGTCTATACTTAGAAGACAACTGTCAGCTCATGCACTAAGGACAGGTTCTGGTCCCACTGCCTGGGGGCCTCCTAAATAGTTCAAGCAAATCAACTGTCTCACTTATCCAGAGGGCCTGATCCAGTTCCATGGGGGCTCCTCAGCTATTGGTTCATAGTTCATGTTTTTCCACTAGTTTGGCTATTTGTCCCTGTGCTTTTTCCAATCATGGTCTCAATATCTCTTGCTCATATAATCCCTCCTCTATGAGCTGGCTTTTTGGAACCTAGGGCTATGCTGAGCCATTTTGCTCATCCTGTGTGTAGGGAGGAGAGGACTGGACCTGCTTCAACTGAACCTACCAGGTTGAGCTGAATCCCCAGGGGAGACCTTGCCTTGGAGGAGGTGGGAATGGGGGATGGATTGGGGGGAAAGGGTGGGAAATGGGAGGAGGGAGGACAGGGGAATCCGTGGCTGATATGTAAAATTAAATTAATTACAAAATAATAATAATAATAATAATAATAATAATAATAACAACAACAAATACTGTTTTGAGATAATGATGAAAAAAAAAAGAAGACAACTCTCATAGTTAGGGTTTCTATTGCTGTGAAGAGACACCATGACCACAGCAACTCTTCTACATTTAAATTGGGCTGGTTTACAGGTTCAGAGGTTTAGTCCATTATCACCATGGTGAGAATCGTGGTGACATGCAGGCAGACATGGTGCTGGAGAAGGAGCTGAGAATTCTACATCTTGATCTGCAGGCAGCAGAAGACTGAGCCACACTGAGAGTGGCTTGAGCCTTTGAGATCTGAAAGCCCATCCTCAGAGTGACACACACCTCCTTATGGGCCAAGCATTCAAACACAAGAGTCTTTGAGGGCCATGTCTATTTAAATTACCACAACAACCAAAGGAAACTTGAAATCTTGAGCCTGTGACTGGTAACAGCAATCAGTGCTCTACCAGAGTATCAGAATTCCATTGATCAGTTAAAACTCTGAACTTTTGAAATCTTAGTATAATAACAGCATAGAGGGGGAAAGAAATCTGAAGCATTTCCCATTTTTCACATACCTGAAATCACTTTCTTATACCTTTACAACTTGCATTTATATACCTTAAAACATTTTCTTAGACTCTCAGAACTTACTTAGGTGTTCATAACCTCAGAACTGTATATACCTTAGAATGCTTCTTGCCTACTTTAAGCCCTTTACTTTCCTTCTAACCATTTACCAGAGGCATTAGTAATTATTCCTGAGAACAGTAACCACAAAGTATGGTCTTTTAGTAAAAAGTTACATCTGAAACCTGTTTATCCTTTAATATGAAGCCTGTTAGCAACTCAAACCTGACTTTCTTTTCAAATTTTTTCCTTCTTCAAAACAGGGTTTCACTGTGTCTAACTTTCTTTTCTTAACAAAAGACTTAGTAGAGCTACAAAAAGCAAGACCTGCTTTTTTTTTTTTTTTTTTTAATCATATGAAGTGAACTAACAAGGTGGCTGCAGCCTTGGGTAAGAACCCCCGGTAGCCTGCTGCTCCCAAGCTGACAAAGCTATAGTTGGCCTCATCATCAATGGCATCAGAGATCTGAGAAGGATAAATTGTAGCAGGAAGTATTATCCAAATGGCCTATGTATCATTTAAAATGACAGATTTACCCATTACCTAGATGGTCATCCCAGGTTCCTGTTGTCTCTAGAGCTTTGTTTGGGGCAGAGGTACCAGGGCAGCATTAGTCTTTTGTGCCCATGTCCAGGAGACCTGAGAGACTTTTCCTGTGGAGGAGGAACTTGGGGGACTGACTTTAGTTTGCCTAGGCAAAGTGGGGCAATTAACTGCTTCTCCACAGGTTGGGCAGGGTCCTGGTGCTGGGGGAGGAGGCATCGGGGCACTCTAGCCCAGTGGTTAGCATTCCCACAGTCCAGGTGGAGTTGTCATTGCTATGCCCCACCTTCTTCTTTGGAGAACTTGGGGGTCTCTGTTATAATAAGCTTTTTCCATTAAACACATTAAATGCCATATTCAGCAGATCTTTGACAAGTTTGAGGACCATCATCTATTAAGTATATCTGAGCTAAATAAACTTGTTTTGGTCTTATTCTTGAAAATACATACAGGAGGCTAAATTTTTCCTGTATTAATTGCATTATTACTTAGCATAACTTTTAAGTATAGTTATGAACACATTTAAGAGTTTCATCATTTATAAGGTGACTGACCATGTTTTAATTATCTTTAACAGTTTACAATAAGTTAGTAGCTTTTATAAAGATTAGGATTTTACAGCTTTATCTCTGTTAAGCTTGAGCTTTAAAAATACAACAATTTATGAATTGAAGCTCTTTTAGTGTCAAAATCAATCTTTAACTTATAAATACAGTCCACGGGAGAGACTGGGAACTTTCATGATCCTTTTATAGTACACCATCACAGAATATAACAGTTTTTTTGTATGACTCAGTTTATCAATATACTAAAGCTCAAAGTTGGCAAAGATAAAGAGGCTAGACATACATCCTTAAGCCTGAATACACCTTAAGTAATGAGAGACATTCTCTAAGCCAGTGGTTCTCAACCTTTGTAAAGCTGAGACCCTTCAAAAAGTTCCCCATGCTGTGGTGACCCCCAACTACAAAATCACTCTCACTGCCATGGTACAACTACAGTTTTGCTACTGTTATGAATTGCAGCCCAAACATCCAACACGTTAGTCCTAGGCTACTCCTGTGAGAAGGTCTTTCAACTCCCGAGGAGTTGAGACCCATAGGGTGAGAGCTGTTCCTGCTCTAAGCTCTTTGCTAGACCGCTTAGGTCATTTTCTTGCTGCATAATAAGTTAGGAATATTCTAGTTGCTGGTGTTTAGTGTTTGGTGCTCATAGGGGTGGCCCTATTTGTTAATCTTTTATTTATTTATTTAAGATCATATATTAATAATATAAATCATTTTATCAACTAAAAATGTCCCATAGTCTTTTAAAGTTAAATATTTTAAAAGCTGTTCCTTAAAAAAAAAATCAAGTTGTTTTAACCTAAATTTTCTGTAACCAAAATTTCTTCTTAAAAAAGTTTATAATCTCTTCAGCTCTGAAATAAACCAAAAAACAAAAATGTTTATAATCTCTCAACTGTGTGTTCTTGCAATATGAAAAAATAGCATATACAGCCTGATTTCTAGATCCCAGCCTGTTCCATTTCATAGCAGCTGGTATTTCTGGTGACTATCACATGGAACAGGCATATCCAAAACTGCTATGGTCCATTGCAACTGGGCTCTCTTTAGGAACTCCAACCCTGCTACACACTTGCAAGCCTCAGCTTTTCTCCTTGACCCCTTCCTATTTTTAAACCAATACCACCTGGGTGACTCTAATGTTAAATCCTATCTTTTATCAACCTTGTTTTCAGGACAGAAATTATCATACAAAAATTCATCCTAATCCAAAATTTTATAGAGATGTGTTGTTGCCTCATTGGTTGGCCCATGTCACATAGTCACTTTTAATCAAGACATGAGATCTGTCTTCTCTAACCCTAGCAAAGTTGGCAGCCAGCCACATGCTGCCTAAAGATGGCGTCAAGGCAAGTGTTGTTTATATTCCAAAATAGGATCATGTCACATGGTTCCTGTAAGACTACCTATGCATAGATTTTTAAATGTCAACCCTATGTTACAAGTTTGTTTGTTTGTTTGTTTTGAGACAAGATTTCTCTGTGTAGCCTTGGCTGTCCTGGAACTAGCTCTGTAGACCAGGCTGGCCTCTAACTCAAAGAGACTTTCTTGCTTCTGCCTCTTGAGATTGCTGGGATTAAAGGCGTGTGCCACCAGTGCCTGGCTCCCTGTTACAAGTTTAAGTTAACCTTTTTCACAGATTTTACAGATCTTTAACCATACCCAATAAATACAAAACATACAGAATGTTCACATAAAACCAAGTCTAATTTTTGGTTGTTCTGCTTTGTTTTCTTCCTCCTGTCACAGTGTTGGGTGACTTGACTGACACAGGACAGAGAGGAAACTTTTAAATATGCTTGAGTCTAGAGAAAGGAGGACCACAGCCCAACTCTAGGGCCAGATTTCCAATAAAGTAGAACAGCATAAAACAACTTTAATGTTATCCATACCCAAAAGACATCTGAAATCCTGCTAACCCAAATCCAGTGACCACAGAGCTCAGAGATAAATTCTGAGCCCTGGCCATAAAAGCAGTCATGACAGTCGTGGTGGCTGGAAACAGCAGAGATAGCAAAAATATACCCAAGAAACACAGAACACAGAAAACTCATATACTCAAAGAAGAACAGTCAGAAACAAAAGATGTGGTAGCCACCCTTCATTTATACATTTTGCAACAAAACTTACACATACACACACCCACCAGAAAACTCAGACTTCTCCAAGTATATAAAGTAGACAGACAAAGCTTTCTGCATGACACAGATGGACAAAACCTTCCATCCAACCAGAAGCAGGCAGGCCAGTCACATCTGACATTTGCCCTGGAAGGGAGAATATCGGGTCCTGTCCAAGCCCCTCCACACCCAGATAGGAGTCCTACAGAACAGAACAGACTATGACTGGCCAGGGGCTTCCATGGATGCTTGCTGCTCTTCTCAGCACACAAGTTCACCCTGAGAGTCTGAGAACCAAAGACAGCCTTGAACCTTTGGAACATCTCAAGGCATGTGCCCCCTGAAGTGGCCCCTCAACCTTGGAGTTCAAGAGTGATGGTCTGGCTTTGGAATTTGAGTTTGTGGTCTGGAACTTGTTGGGTCCTCCAGAAAATATTAAAGAATTAGGCTACTATTACAATTTATAGCCAAATTTGAAGCAAGCTTTAATTAAATACTGGCCAGGTCCATACCCGGGGTCCTAGGAAATAGCCACAAGTCCTGCTTTGCAGGGGGCTTAAAAAGGCAGACCCCACAATTCACATAAGGTCCCATCATAGGCAAGCATGCATTTTGACATGTTCCCTGCTGGTGTACCTCCTGGCTAATGTAACAACCTACTATAAGACAAAAGCCACCACTGACCTTTCAAAAATAACTGGTGTGTGTGTGTGTGTGTGTGTGTGTGTGTGTGTGTGTGTGTACACCAGCATGCACACTCATGTTCATCGAGTCAGAGGATAACCTTTTGGAGATAGTCTCCTTATACTTTTAGGCTTGCTCAGCAAACATCTTTATCCACTGAGATATCTCACTTGCCCTTGACTGACCCTTCTTTCAGGAGTGTGTCTTTTACAAATGAGGGGAGATGTTGGAATTTAATCATGGGACCCATGTTAATATGTAAGAAGAACACTGACTCCATTTATGTGCATGGATTGTGTGTCCTCCCCTCTCATGCAAACACATATACTGTGATGATGGTGGTGATGGTGATTGTAGTGGCTGGAGAGATGTTGGCTCAGTGGTTAAGAGCTCCAGTTGTCTGACAGCACCCATGCAGAATGGCTTACAACAGGCCTGTAACTATAGCTCCAGAGGATCTGATGCCACGTTCTTCTGGCCCCCATAGGCATCTGCACACTTACACGCATACATGAATAGAAATTAAAAAGTAATTATAAAGTAGCTCTGACCGTGGTATAGGAGGAAGTGTGTCCTGTGGTTGAGGCTGGTGCTCACTGCTGGAGCAAACCTTGTTGCTCCAGGGACAGCAATGGCACCTGTATGTGTGCTGGCCACTCTTTTGGCTTTTTTAGGCTGGTCTCATGAAGTCAGGGGCTCTGCACCCCTGACCTCCTTCCACTTCTGTAGCACTGGCTGCAACTTTTTATTTAAATTAACTGCTCCTCTTTTGGAGTCTGCTAGCTCCTCTCCCGGGGGCCATATGGCTGTGTCCTGAAGCAGAAACATTCTCCATTATTGTGTCTGGAAGGAAGGCTGGCTGAACCTTCACCAGATGGAGAGGAGAGGACAGCACAACAAAGAATTATCTGTCTCGAATGTCAGCAGGCAAGAGCTGAAATTCTGCTTTGGAGGAAAACCATTCAATAGACTCATAAACACCTTAGCAGTGTGCAAAATTAGTTCCTTTAGTATTAATTTAAACAATACTTGGAATCTGAAAACTCTCCTTTGTGAATAGTAGGCATATTTATGTATGAACAGCTTCCTGTTCTCTCTCTCTCTCTCTCTCTCTCTCTCTCTCTCTCTCTCTGTCTCTCTTCGAAAGAGGGTTTCTCTGTGGAGCCTTGTCCTGGAACTTGCTGTGTAGAGCAGGCTGGCCTCAAACTCTGAGATCCACCGGCTTCTGCTTCCCAAGACCTAAAATTAAAGGTATGCACCACCAGAGCCTAGCTACTTCTTACAGTTTGTTCTAGCTTGTGTGTGTGTGTGTGTGTGTGTGTGTGTGTGTGTGTGAGTGTGGTGTTTCTGCACATGTGTTGGCAATGCCAAAGAAGGACCATCCAGTGTCTGTTTCTATCATGCTTTGCCTTATTCCCTTCAGACAGACTCTCACTGAGCTTGGAGCTAAGCTGGCAGCCAACAAGCCTCAGTGAACCTTCTGTCTCCACCACCCTCAGCCTGGCTTTTACTTAGGTGGGGAGGATTTGAATGCCACAGTCCTCACACCTATCCAGCAAGCGTCTTATTCTGTAGACATGTTTGTAAACAATTTTATTTCCTTGTAACTTGAGAATCATTGCAGGTAAGAGGATGTGCACATTGAGTCTGAGTCATTGCTAGTTTACAAACTGGAACCAAATTAAAAGTGTACTTTTGTACATTCTTCAAGTTGGCAGCATTGTTACAGTAAGATACAAAACAGGGATGAAGGTAGATAAAATGTCATTTAAAAGATTTGTCATCAGGGTTTGGTGGCCCTATGTCTCTGATCTCTGAATTTAGGAGGTAGAGCCAGAAAGATAGAGTTCCAGGCCAGCTTCAATTACATACTGAGTTTGAGGCCAGCCTGGGCTGCTAGAGACCCTATCTCAAAAAACAAAACAAAACAAAACAAAACAAAAAACCAAATGAAAAACCAAGGCAATAACCCTTAATAACACTTTCCTCTCTTACCCTGGTCTTGGCCCTTGCCAGCCTCAAATGTTATGTGATCCTCCTGCCTCTGCCTCCTACCAAGTCTAGATTGAAAGAGTTGTCCTCAGCTGTAAAATGTATAGCACACACTTTGCAGATGGTGGTACTGCTAAAGACTGGTAAGTGTAGGAGCTTAGCACACAGATTCAGAACAAAAAGATGGAGAGAAAAAGATCTAAATTTAATGTTTTTGTGTGTTCTCAGAAAATTTTCAAGTTTATAAAAACTTCAGATTATAATTTGTAGTTTTGTTACACCTGAGAAAGTGTGCAAAGGAAAAACAGAACAAGATCTCCTGAGTGCTGTTTTGATTTAGGATAACTGTATTGCAAACAATGCTTTGTGATTTTTTTTTTTTTTTTCTTTGAGACAGGGTTTCTCCGTTGCTTTGGAGCCTGTCTTGGACTAGCTCTGTAGACCAGGCTGGCCTTGAACTCACAGAGATCTACCTGCCTCTGCCTCCTGAATGGTGGGATTACAGGCATGCGCCACCACCGTCCCAGCTGATTTGTGATGTTTAAGGTTTCACTCTGTACACCAGCCTGGCCTCACAGAGATAAGCTTGCCTCTGCCTCAGAAGTGCTGGAATTAAAGGCATGTGCCACCATGCCCAAGGTTTTTGTTTTTTTGAGATAGGGTCTCACTATATAGCCCTGATTGGCCTGGAACTCCTAGGGATTTGCTTACCTCTTCTCTTCCAGTTCTGGGATTACAGGCACATGCCACATGCCCTTTTTATTTTATTTTTGGCTTCAAAGTTAGTATTGGAGGATGGCTTTGAACTCTTGACTCTCCTGAAGCTACTTCAGAATGCTGATATTGTAGGTTTGAACCACCACACCTGATTTTAGGTAGTGCTGTTGATTAAACCCAGAACTTCCTGCATGCTATGTAAGCACTCTACCAAGTAAGTTGCAGCCACCCCACCCTGTGACCCTCTATGCTGTGCTTTGTGTGACATAGACTTTAACAGTTGGTACCTCTTTCTTAGATGAATTGCTCACTGCAATTCTTATTTATCTACCTCCCAGGAAAGAAGCCCTGTTTGTCCTGGAATTTACTACGTAGATAGTGCTGGCCTTGAACTTACAAAGATCCTCCTACCACTTAGCACAGCCTCCTGAGTGCTGGGATGAAAGGTGTGTGCCACCAAGTCCAACCTGTTTTATGTTTTTCAAGACAGGTTCTTGCTACTTACTTATTCTAGACCTAACTCCAACATGCCCCACTACACTTATTTTCTTTAAATTATGTTTATTATTATTATTATTACTATTATATGTATATATATGATGTGTATGTGTGTATGCACATGCTGAGCTCAAGGGACAACATATGGAATTGGTTCTTTCCTTCCACCTTTAAGTAGGTCCTGGGGTAGAACTCCCAAGAACTCACCTTTATCAGAATCCAAACTGTGCTAGTGAGCCAAGTGAGCGAAGATGGCCTCTGTCTTTTATCCCTGTAATAGGCAGTGACAGCATCTCATCCCATTGGGGTCTTGACTTCACAATATGACTCTATTAGCTAATCAGCAAAAAGGAGGAAGAGGGAGGCCCAGGATATTTGGGCCCTTATCAGCTAACTACCTTGGATAGAAAACAAAGTCTCTCACAGTCCCTTATTTTATTTTTAAAGGTGTTCAGGTAGCCAAGTGTAGTAGCTTATACCTGTAATCTCAGAACTCAGGAAGTTGAGGCAGAGGGAACTCTTGCCTCTCTTCATTTGATTACCCTGGGTGAGAAGACAGCAAGGAAAGTCACTTTATTTTATTTTATTTTTTGGTTTTTCGAGACAGGATTTCTCTGTGTAGCTTTGCACCTTTCCTGGGACTCACTTGGTAGCCCAGGCTGGCCTCGAACTCACAGAGATCCACCTGGCTCTGCCTCCCGAGTGCTGGGATTAAAGGCGTGCACCACCACCACCACCACCACCACCACCACCACCACCACCACCACCACCGCCTGGAGAAGGTGGATCTCTGTGAGTTCGAGGCCAGCCTGGGCTACCAAGTGAGTTCCAGGAAAGGCACAAAGCTACACAGACAAAGAGAAACCCTGTCTCGGGGGGGGGGGGGGGGGGGGAAAAAGGAAAAAAAAAAAGCCATTTTACTGATGCAGAACAGACAGACACCCAGAGGGTTCAGAGATGCCTCCTGCTGCTTGGCTGCTCTGGTGGAGTTTCTTTCTTGGGCATCAGTTTGCCTCTTCTAGGGCTTCCTACAGGCAGAGAGAGGGTCCCTACTTCTGTAAAGGATCTCTTGGAATTGGAGTTATAGGTAACTGTGAACTGTCTGACTTGGGTGCTGAGAATCAAACAGGAAGCACTCTTAACTACTGAGCTATGCCACCTCATCCCTCCTATTTTAAAGACAAGATCTCATTGTGAAGTTTAAGTGTCCTATTGCCTCTGTCTTCAAAGTGATTATAGTCACACACGCCCTGAAGTTATATCAACATAAGTATACAGCCGTGTATCTGTCTGCAGAGAAAGCTAGATCTTTCCAGACCCTCAGCACACTCTGCCTCTTCCCACTCCAGTCACCCTGGTTGTGACTCTGTTATCTGAGATCATCCTTGTCTGTTCCTAAACTTCTCTGTATACAATGGAATCTCAGGGCTGGGGATGGACCTCACTTGGTAGAGTGCTTGCCTATCTTGTGCATGAGGCCCTTGGGTTTCATCCCCAGCACCTCAAGGTCATGCTAGCTTACTTTCATAATCTTAGCACTCAGCAGGTGGAGGAAGGAGTATTAGGAATTCAAGGTCATCTATTAGTTCCAGACCAGCCTAGGATACATAGATCCTGCCACGCTCTGTCACACACCAGAGAACCATTTGGTCTGAATGTACCATTTGTGACTGCAGCCAGGTTGTCAATGTGTAACAGTATTTTGTTTGTTTATTGTTTTCGAGAGACAAGGTATCTTTGTGAAACTGTCCTGGCTGTCCTGGAACTCACTCTGTAGACCAGGCTGGCCTTGAACTCAGAGGTCCACCTGCCTCTGCCTCCTGAATGCTGGGATTACAGTATTAAATTAAATTAATTCATTAATTAGTTAATTAATTAATTTTTTGAGCTGAGGATTGAACCCAGGGCCTTGCGCTTGCTAGGTAAGCGCTCTACCACTGAGCTAATTCCCCAACTCCAGTATTTTATTTTTTAAGATTTTTTATTTCATGTGTATGAGTTTTTGCCTAAATGTATGTGCGCTAGATACATGCAGCCTGAAGAGGGTATCAAATCCCCTGAATATGGAGTTAGAGACTTGTGAGCCTCCATGTGGGTGCTAAGAACCAAACCTGGGTGCTCTTCAGTTACACTGAGTGTTTTTGATTGCTGGGCTGTCAATATAACCGCACACGTAGCAGTAGTTTATAACAACATGTGCTTTTGTTTTTGGTTTTTCGAGACAGGGTTTCTCTGTGTAGTTTTGTGCCTTTCCTGGAACTCGCTTTGTAGCCCAGGCTGGCTTCGAACTCACAGAGATCCACCTGGCTTTGCCTCCCGAGTGCTGGGATTAAAGGCGTGTGCCACCACCGCCCAGCACAACATGTGCTTTTAAGTTAAAAAACAAAGTTAAATTTGCTAGCCACTTTCAAAATGGAAGTAAATGGATATGGAAGGTTCAGGGAACTGATTTCATTTTTTTTTTTTTTTTTTTTTTTTGCCAGAGCTGAGGATCGAACCCAGAGCCTTGTGCTTGCTAGGCAAGTGCGCTACCACTGAGCTAAATCCCCAACCCCCTGATTTCATTTTTTTAAACTTAATTTTAGTTTAGTTGTTTGGCCTTTTGAGGTGAAGCTCACCTGGGATTCACAGTCCTTCTGGCCCAGCCCAGTGGGTGCTGGGATGACAGATCTGAGTCACCTCCACCCACTAGGTTCCTAGACTGGAATTTGATTTGGTTTTTGAAAGAATAGATGGGAATTTGACATTCAGATGTACTAAGGCAGCCTTTTGAGGCAAGAATGTGGATAAGAATTCAAGGTATGCTTGGCCACTGATATGGGCAGGAATGGAATGCTGGAAGACAGCTGAGCAGCTGAGGGGCTGGTGGGTGAGAAAGGTGATGTCATAGTTGGTGGAATGCCAGCTATAGATGTCCTTCTGTTTGGTGTCATGGTTTTTGTCCTTAGTGTTGGCAGTGGTGAGTGCTGAAATGCTGACTATCATGTGAAGTCCTACTGTTCCCACCCCTGGTTCTGGAAAATAACTAGAATTGTTACCTATTGTATTTCAAAAGCTGTGTAGACTGGAGAGTTTGGGGAGGGTGGCAGCCTTCCTGACAGGATGACATAAGTCAGCACACAAAGCTGGAAGGGCAACTGTACCTCTGTGATGTTGGCCTATGGGGTGGAGATTCTGGAAAAAGAACATTCATTCTTACATTCTCTTCAGCTGATGTCAAGCTCTTGGATGCCACCTTCTCAGGAATGGTACCAAGAAGTGGGATTCTCTATAGCTCCTTATAGCTTTTCCATAACTGAAAATTAAGATTGAGTTAAAATGAGCTTTCTGAAAGGACTCATGTGACTAGCCATCTCTTTGTAGCTGACACTGTCCACCAAGCATGGTTTTCAGTGCTGGGATGACTTAGTATGTGCAGTTCTGAATGTGACTGCTTCCACTGCAATTCACTTAACTCTGCAGACACCCCCCACCCCTTTTTTTTTTTTGAGACAGAGTCTCACTTAACTGGCATATAACTCTTTAATTACATATTTTTAATTTATTTTGTGTGCATACATGTTTATGCATGCCACAGCTTGCATGTGGAGGTCAGAGGACAACCTGCTGGAGCAGTTCTTTCCCTGTACCTCATGGGTCCCAGTTATTAAACACGGGCCCATCAACAGGCACCTTTGTCCACTGAGCCATATATGTGATCCTGAATCCCTAATGTTTTGAGTTGTTTTCATCTCTGATATCAGATTATACCTGGGTTACATTTGTCTTTGCACATGAATAGGGACACCAGTAAACACCACCCCCTTCCCTTTTTCCTGTGGTTTTTGTGCTGAGAATTGAACTCTGGAGGGTCTTGTGTGTGCTAGGCAAGTGCTCTGCCACTGAGTTATATCTCAGTCCTTTGCTGTGTGTATTTCTTCCTGGAACTCACTTGGTATCCTAGGCTGGCCTCTGACTCACAGAGATCCGCCTGGCTCTGCTTCCCAGTGTTGGGATTACAGGCGTGCACCACCACCGCCCGGCAGCTGTGTGTATTTCTGTATCTTGTTCTTAAACTTCCTTCTGGTATGTTCTCAAATTTCATTATCTCATCCTCTCCCCTGCCTGTCTAAAATAGCAGCATGCCATCCATCCCTCTATAATATTAATCATCCTTTAAAATTCTTTGCTATATTTATCAATAGTTGGAAATCATTGTGTATGTATTCTATATGCCAGTTATATATATGACATAATAATATATAAACCATAAAATTTTATTTATTTATTTATTTATTTATTTATTTATTTATTTATTTATTGCTGTGCTGAGGATGGAACCCAGGACACCTTGAAAGGTAGATAAGTGCTTTCCTGAACTACACCATTAGAAATAAAAAGTTTAAAAGCCTTTTCTTGTCCATGTTCTAAGCTTTGATTTATTTCATATAGCAGGAAGGTTATGTCTCATACATACTAGGAACTCAAAAATAGCTATTGAATAAAAAAATTATATTCTGAGGCTTTGTTAGATTACAGCAAAGAAAACAACACTTCTTTTTTGTTTTTTTATCTTGTGTCTGGTAACTCATTCTATTGACCAGGCTGGCTTTGAACTCATAGAGATCTGCCTGCCTCTGCCTCCTGAGTGCAGGAATTGAAGTTGTGCACCACTATACCTGGCAAGAAAACACTTTTAAAGGTGGGACAAGTAGCCATATGTAGTGGCTTACACCTATAATCTTGACAACCCAGCACTGAGGCAGGGGATTGCCTAAAGTTTGAGGCGAATCTGGGTTTCTTCATAGTGAGTTCTGGGCTATTCTGGATTGCAGAGTGAGACTCTATCTTGAAATAAAAGAAATGAGAAATTGAAGCTCTAAGAGGCTTCGTAGCTATGGGTCCAAAGCAGAGGAGTTGGCAGCTGGGGAGAGGCATTGCCAAGTGTGGTTCTCTTCACTCATGGCTGGCTTTTCTTTTTCTGTTGAGATAGGCTTTCATTATTTAGTCCAGGCTAGCCCATGGTTCTTCACTGCTGGGATTACAGACTAATACCACCTGTCCAGCTTTTTGTTGTTGTTGGTATTGAGAACAGTGTCTTTTCTGTGGCCTCTGTTGGCCTCAAACTCCATCTTCCTGCTTTGCCATTTGGCCTCAGGGTAGATTCAGTAACAAACACTGCATTTCTTATTGCCTGGATTTCTACTACAGGACCAAGCAAAGAGAAGTCAGAACTACATTTTAATTCTTCTCTGAACAAATACTGTGAGTATCTACCAGGTGAGCTAGCACAGCCCTAGAATCCCATCTAGGCTGAGGCAGAAGGATCTTAAATTTGAGCTAAGCCTAGGCTACAATGGAAGAGTTTGTGTCAAAAAACCAAAACCAACAGCAACACAAAGGTGAATTTCTGCAAGTACTGTGTCCTTGTCTGTATATTAGAATCATATATATATATAAATATATACATATATGTATATTATATATATATATATATATATATACACACACACATATATATATAAATTTTTTTTTTGTTTTTTGTTTTTTTGAGGCAGGGTTTCTCGGTGTAGCTTTGCACCTTTCCTGGAACTCACTTGGTAGCTCAGGCTGGCCTCCAACTCACAGAGATCCGCCTGGCTCTGCCTCCTGAGTACTGGGATTACATGCGTGCACCACCACTACCCGGCTGAATCACTACCCGGCTGAATCATATTTTCATACTGTAACTGTTATGAAAGGCATGGTGGCACACAAGCTTTTTTTCATTAAGAAATTTTTTTTTTTTTTTTTTTTTTTTGGCCAGAGCTGAGGATCGAACCCAGGGCCTTGTGCTTGCTAGGCAAGCGCTCTTCCACTGAGCTAAATCCCCAACCCCATCATTAAGAAATTTTTATATTCATTTTATATACCAATCAAAGATCCCCCTCTTCTCTCCTCCTACCCCTTCAGACTTCCCCTCCCAACTCACCCCCATTCCCTCCTACAAGAAGGTAAGGCCTCCCATGGGGAGGTACATTTAGTAGAGGCAGGTCCAAGCCACTCCCCCTGCCTCAAGGCTGTACAAGGTGTCCCATCATAAGTAGTGGGCTCCAGAAAGCCTGTTCATGTGCAGTGAGTGATAGATTCTGATCTTATTGCCAGATCAAGCAGATCAAGCTACACAACTGTCTTGAAATGCAGAGGCCCTAGTCCAGTCCCATGCAGGCTCCACAGCTGTTGATCTAAATTTCATGAGTTCCCACTAGTTTGATTTGGTTGTCTCTGTAGGTTTCCCCATCATGATCTTGATGCCCTTGTTCATAGAATCCCTCTCCTCTCCAACTGGACTCCTGGTTCTTGGTCTGGTGTTTGGTTGTGGATCTCTGCATCTGCTTCCATCAGTCACTGGAGAAAGGCTCTGTGATGACAGTTAGGGTATTCACCGATCTGATTACTGGGGTAAACCAGTTCAGGCATCCTCTTTACTATTGCCAGTAGTCTAAGCTGGGGTCAACCTTGGGATTCCTGGGAACTTCCCTATCACCTGGTTTCTCCCTATCCCCATGATGTCTCCCTTTATCATGGTATCTCTCCCACTCCATCCCTGTTACAGCTCGACCATCCCATTCCCTCATGTTCTCATCCCCCATCCCCCACCCTCCATTGCCCACCCCTCATCCCCAGTTTACTCATGGAGATCTCATCTATTTCCCCTTCCCATGGCGATCTGTGCATCCCTCTTTGGGTCCTCCTTGTTAGCTAGCTTCTCTGGAGCTGTGGGTTGTAGTCTGGTTATCCTTTGCTTTACGTCTAGTACTACATATCATGTTTGTCCTTCTGAGTCTGGGTTACCTCACTCAGGATAATATTTTCTAGTTCCACCCATTGGTGGCACATACCTTTAATCCCAGCACTCAGAGCCAGGCCAGCTTGGTCTACATCCAGGGAAGCCAGAACTACATAGAGAAACCCTGTCACAAAACTAACTAACCAACCAACCAACTAACCAGAATAAACCTATACAGTACGATAAATGGTCTTTCCAGAAAGTTTTAAAACTACTATATTAATGAAATAGAAACATCAGTTATGTATAAAGCTATGTGTCCTAGCTCCTGTTAAAACTTTTTTTTTGTACATTGCTTTTGTAAGTCAAGTTGGCAATAAGTTGTCTTTGTTTCCTGTTCCTTTGTTGAGCTCTCAGCTATTTCTCCCCGACTTTCTTCACTTTTGGGGGCAAGGTCACATGTGAACCCAGACAGGGCCCAGATGTTCTATGTTGCCAAGATTGCCTTTGAGTTCTGATCCTCTCTCTTACCTCCACCTCTGTGAGTTCTTACATTACAGACATATGCCACCATGCCCATCTTTATTATTTTAAAATCATGGGTATATTGATTTTGGAAAAAAGTGAACCATGCCCTTGGAATGAACATTACCCAATCTTTGAAAGAGGCATAGACTCATCTCTTTGTTTGCCTCAGGGTGCTAAATTGCATGTAGACATGGGTCCTAACCTTCGTTTGTTACAAGCTTTGCTGCAGCCATCTGAGCCCCTTGTTCCTGCTGTGCAGAAGATTCTAGGACAGGGCCTAGACCAAGGAATGACAGCCACTGTCTCAGTGATGGATGGTGGCCACACTAATTTGCATGTGCTCTAACAAGCTAGTGTTGAAATGGGCTGGCTGGATGCCAAGGAAGCCAAGGTCAGCATACTTTGAAATAACAAGTGAGTCATGCAACCTAGGATTGCACATCCCTACAGGACCAACTACCTGACTCTTCTTGCATCTGAACAGTGCCTGGGCTCAGCATTGTTTTGTGTGTAAAAGGCCAAAACCACAGGAGCCTCTTGCTAGAGAGACAATAATAGAGAAAGAGAAAAATTAAAGTGAAAAATCAAATTTAAAGTTCCCACAGAGAGAACTATCTTGAGTTGGAAGTATAGAAGAGAGTGAGGGGCTGGAGAGATGGCTCAGAGGTTAAGAGCACTGAATATTCTTCCAGAGGTCCTGAGTTCAATTCCCAGCACCCACATGGTGGCTCACAACCATCTGCAATGAGATCTGGCACCCTCTTCTGCACACATAATAAATACATAAATCTTTAAAAAGAAGAAAGTGATATGGACTGAAAGCAAGCAAAGAAACAAAGCGAAGAGACCCAAACCTCAGGGTGGTTAGAACATGGACCTGGGTTCAAATTCTATCATGCATCTTTGCATCTGTGTGGCCCAGGGAGGCTTCTTTCCTTTCCCAGACTTGGGCTCCATAGTTGTGGATTATAGATAGTGACTCCAGCTTTTCCATTCACTCAGCATTGTTACTCTGGGTGCAAGGCATTGATGTAGATACTGTGGGGGTGGAGTGACAGATGGGTCCTTATTCTCATAGAATTTGCTTTCTGGTAGCAGAAACAGATGGTAAGAAAGAAAATAACAGAATGTGGTAAGTGCCACACAGAAGGAAGACAGAGAAGGTAATGCTGGTGCCTGGGGAATTCCCTTCCGCCATACCCCCAGGAACTGTGTAGAGACTTGTTTTAAGTGAGGAGTGGGCTGGGGACTGAAACTAGGGCCTCACACATTTGAAGCCAGCTATATTCCAAGCCTGAGACAGGATGCTGCTTGTGTAGCTCATACTGGCCTGTAACTCACTATGTAGGGTAGGCTGGCCTTGAAGTTGTGGCAATTCTCCTGCCTCAGCTTTGCAAGTGCCTGAATTACAGGTGTGCCTCATCATGCCCAGGCAAGAACATTTCTGTTATTCTGGAGCTCTCCTTCTACTGCTCTTTCCCTGTCAACCCCACCTCCACCTCAAGAAGCTGCTTCTGAACTTATTGTGAGTTTTGTCATTTGGTGGTGTAGACCTTGTAATTCCAGCTGCTCCATTAATAGGATAAAAATTCAAGTCCTACTGGGATCACAGAATAGGGGCACAATTTAGATCTGGTTTCAATGGGAAAAAAAAAATGAAAAGAAAGCTGGAGATGTATCTTGAAAGGTGGAATGACCCTGGGTTCCATCCTTAGTACCACTAATGTCACCAGAAAAAAGAGGAGTGTGCAGTACTTCTTCTTTAATTCAGCAGTGTTTTTGAGATTCACACATGTGGCTGCATTCATCGATAGTCACTTTCTTTTGGAGGGGGCAAATTGCTCCGCTTGTGTAGCTAGGATGACCTTGAACCCCTGCCCCGGTTGCTTTCATCTACTGAGCGCTGTACTGCAGGCTGTGTGCCACCTCTCCCAGTTCTGTGCCCCTGCGCTTTAAGGAGGAGGTGCCACAGATACTTTCCATTGCCAGAGTTCAGTTCTGGTATTGGTTTTGGCCCCTTGCTCTTTGCCAGCTCTGTAAACTCAGGCAAGGGTCTGCTGCAAGATCAGCAAGCTCACAACCTCTAAACCTTCTCTTTCGAACCAGAGAACTTTTTAAAATGTAGAATCTTAGCAATCTAAGAAAAATAGTTTATTTCTGTAATCCCAACACTCAGGACATTGAGACTTGAGGCAGAAAGGATTTATTTAATCTTACAGTTTATAATGTATCCTCCAGGGAATTCAGGGCAGGAACTGATGAAGAAGCCATGGAAGAATGTTGCTTACTAGATTGCTCCCCATGGCTTGCTCAGCCTGGTCTAACAAGTGAGTTTCAGGACGGTCAGGGCTATTACACAGAAAAATCCTGTCTCAAAAACCAAAACCAAAACCAAAACAACAAAAAGAAACTGCCCTAGAAGTTTGCCTGCTGGCTAATTTTGTTCAATCGAGTTTCTTCTTCCTAGATAACTCTAGTATGTGTCAAATTGACAAAACAAAAACAAAAACCAAATAAACAAAAAACAAAGAAACAAACAAAAACAAAACTAACCAGGACAAGTGCTGTGAATTCTAGTCTAGCCTGGACTACAGAATGATACTCTCAGAGACCTTGACCATCTTGACCATTTTAAGTCATAGTTCAGTAACATTAAGAAACTTATATAGGGAGCTGGGTTCAGTTCCCAGCACTCATGTCAGGCTGCTCACAACCACCTATGACTCCAGTTCCAGGGGATCTGACTGTTTCTTCTGGGCTCTCTGGATAGCTGTCATTGTCAATCCAACAAACAAAACTTTTCAGCTTGCAAAACTGAGAATGAGCAGATTAAAGTCTGGGGATTATTAAGTACTCTTTCCTTTCTTCTAACTCCTGGCAACGGGCTAGCTACTTATTAATTAATTAAAATGTATGGTTTTTCCAGACAGAGTTTTTCTGTGTAGCTGTGGCTATCTTATAAGCCACTCTGTATACCAGTTTGGCCTTGAACTCAGAGATCCACTTGCCACTGCCTCCTAAGTGCTGGGATTAAAGGTGTGCCACCACTGCCCTGCTTATTTTTAATTTTTTATATTATTGGTATGTGTGTATGAGGGAGAGAGGGTTGGGGAGAGGGGTGAGTGTGAGCCCATGGTTTGTGGAGGTCAGAGGACAAGTTGTGGTATCCACTTTTTCCCACCATGTGGGATCCTGGGATTGACTCACTGTCAGGCTTTCACAGCAATCACTTACCTGCTTAGCCATCTTGCCATCCTGTTCTTTTTATGAATGGTTTTCATTTGTTCTTTGATATTTCACACATGTGTATACTGTATTTTGATCATATTCACTCACTACTGTATTTATATCTCTACAAATTTGGCTCTTCATAGAAGTGAAGTCTTAAAGTGCTTGCCTTTTGTGACTGGCTGATTTCACTTAGCAAACTGTCCTTGTTTCATATTGTAGCAGGTGTCAGGTTTTCTTTTCCTTTCAACGTCAAGTCACACAGGCTCTCATGTATATGCACACACAGACATGCATGCATATACATATGCATTCACATACACATACACAGGCATGCACACAGGCACATGTACACAGGCACATACACACACATATAGAGGCACATATATGCATTTCAAAGAACATACAATTGCTTACACATGCCAGGTTGAATTTACCTGTTCACGCACTGCTTTTGACTTTTGGCTATTGTACTAAATAAATAAGGCAGCTAGACTGTGGGTGAACAAATATCTGTTTTGATTTCCTATAATAGTTTTATTTTTCCATGATTACTAAAGCTTGAACCCAAGGCCTCATGCATCTAGGCAAGCACCTTACTGCTTCAATTTTTAAAAATATATGCTCATAAGTGTGAGTCTGATCATAAGTGGATCATGTGGAAATTACATTTCTGAGGTACTGTTCTATTGTTGGCCACAGCAGCCACTCCTGACAGTTCCCACCTGGAGTGTTTTCTGCATCACTTCTAGCACTGCCCTTTTTTCTTGTTTCTCCCTTGTAGCTTGCTAATGGCGGTGAGAGGTACCTCAGTAGTTTGTGTTTGGATTTCCTAATCATTAATGATACTGAGCATGTTTTCATGCTTTTTTTAAGACTTAATTTTTAATTTTATGTATGTGTATATGTGTCTGTGCAAATATATGCTATATGTGTGCAGGTGCCCAAGAAGGCCAGAAAGACAGCATCAGATCCCCTAGAACTAGAGTTACAGACAACTGGTGAGTTACCTCCTGGGAAGTACTGAGCCCAAGTCCTCTGCAGGAGCAGCAAGTGCTTATAACTGCTGAGCCACCTCTCCAGTCCCTTAAGTTGGCACTCTTGCCTCAGCCTCCTGAGTATTGGCATGAGTCACTATGCCTGGCTCCTTCCTCTAACTCCTCCTCCTCCTTTTTTTTTGGGGGGGGCAGCTCTGGGTTGATCCTTAGGCCTCACCTCACACGTGCAGTAATTACTCTGTCACTGAGCTTCCCCTTCTTTTAATTTAAAGAAAATATTTTTTTATTTTATGTATATGGGTGTTTTGCTAGCATGTCTGTGCACCATGTGTATGCAGTGCCCATGAGTCCAGAAGAGAGTTTTGGATTCCCATGAACTGGAGTTACAGACATTTGTGAGCTTCCCTGTGTGTTCTGGGAATTGAACCTGGGTCCTTTAGAAGAGTAGTCAGCACTCTTAACTTCTGAGCTGTCTCTCCAACTCCTGACTTTTATGTTTTTGGTTTTTCGAGACAGGGTTTTTCTGTGTAGCTTTGCGCCTTTCCTGGAACTCGTTTTGTAGCCCAGGCTGGCCTCGAACTCACAGAGATCCTCCTGACTCTGCCTCCTGAGTGCTGGGATTAAAGGCGTGCGCCACCAACACCCAGCGACTTTTATTTTTTTAATGTTTATTTACTCATTGTGTGTATATGTGTAGGTTCGAGTGTACCACGGTGTGCTTAGGGAGGTCTGAGAACAAGTTTGTGAAATCAATTATCTCCTTCTGTTGAGTGGGTTCCAAGGATCAATCTAAGATCTTGTGGTCTGGTAGCAAGTGCCTCCACCCACTAAGCCTTGAGTCATCTCATTGGCCTACTTTGCCTTTTAAATAGTATGTCTCTGTCAAATTTCAGAGATCAGAGGTAGGAAATACAATGCCCCTCGATCCCCACTCCCAACTCCACGAACAGGATCTGTGCTTCTGCATGGTGGACAGAGTTCCCAGCCTCAGCTTGGCTCTAAGCAATGTGA
This sequence comes from Onychomys torridus, assembly GCF_903995425.1. Taxonomy (NCBI): domain Eukaryota; kingdom Metazoa; phylum Chordata; class Mammalia; order Rodentia; family Cricetidae; genus Onychomys; species Onychomys torridus. The sequence goes on along the minus strand of NC_050460.1, from coordinate 709,091 downwards.
ATGCAGGAGGAAAGATAGAAATGCAGGTATTTCTCCCAGTGCGGTGGCACATATATGTTAGATTCATGGTTTTTCTCCAGTTTTCCTATACTTGGTCTGAGCCAGAGGGCTGAGAAGGGATTTTTACTATTTATTTCCCATCAGTGTGCTTTTTCCGAGTTTTCTACCAATGTGAGTCAGTCTAGCAATTTCAGCATGACTGTCTTTCTCCTCTTTTCCTCATATGGCCTCCAGATATCACAAATACTTACACATTAACACTGAGCAAATTGCAGTCTCCTGCCCCTCTGTGTGTCTGTCTTTTGTGGCATGGCCACTTCTATCCAGCTCAGTTCCCTAGAGTTGCTCCAGTGTCTTCAGCTCACTGTAAAAAAGTCATTGCAGACACTGTATGCCCAGGATCCTCTTATGTAGATAAAACCACCTTTTGTCTCAGGCTTCTGGAGATCATTTTCTTCTTTCTTGGCTATGTCCTGCCTGCATAGACTTGCTCTTGGGGAGATGACGTCACCTGGACAGCTGGCTCCTCCTTGGTGCCCAGGTTTCTGGCTGCTGTGGTAATTGGCTTGGCAGAGGCTCCCTGAAAGGTTGTCCTTCAGCTGTTATTCAGTTAAGGATACTAGGCTATCCCTGCTAAGAGTTCTCTTAGGCAGCAGCTGTCACACCTAATTACCAAGAGCTATGGAAGAGGTGTTTCCAAGGGGACCACTTATCTCTGAGAGCAGTAGCCCGGCAATAACATTTGGAAGGGGAGATGAAGGCCAAAGTGGAGGGCTTGGTTGCTGTAGCTCAAAGCACATGTCAGAAATGTTTTCTTGACAGCCAAGGACAATGGAGCTCACTGGTTTGTTTATTTTTATTTCTGGTGCTGGGGTTGGAACTCAGGGCTTTGTACATTCTAGGCAAAAACTGAGTCACTGACCTACACCCCAAGCTTTCAATGACTCTTAAAGGACTTGTTTCCCCTTCTCAGGGTAGACAATACATCACACACAGTATCAACACTATACCCTCAGATTTAATTTTCCTGGGCATGCACAGGTGCCAGAAGTGTTCCCTATACCTGAGCCAAGAAAAAGAATCCTCACAAATAAGCATAACTCAAGGGAATCCCATGCATCATGGGGTGTTCTTAACCACATTAGGGATATTGAAACTTTCTACTGTAAACTGTAATGTTCACAGTAAAGATGTGGGCTCTGGGGATGGTTTCCCTTCAAACTTCAGTCCAATAATCACTCACAGTTATGTGAGCCATGTACACAATTTGATTATTTTAGAAGCTCAGGGTGGCCTATAACTCACTATGTAGTCCAGACTGGCCCCAAAGTCGTTGCGGTAGTGACCGCGCTACCACCACCCGATCACCATGTCCGAGCGAGGGGCTGTGGATGGAAAAACAGACAAGAGACAGTGGGCCGTTCATGCCAGCTGGATGCCGAATGCCATTTATTGAAGGAGGGAGGAAACCTTAAATACAGGCTTACAGCACAATGGAAGACCCCTGGAGGGCAGAAATTCGCAACTGATCTTCTACATTCTTGCATCTAAGCGGTTTACACCAAATGCTGGATACACAAACAAGGAACTTCCCTTAAGCATTCAGGAGGGTGGAGATGGCAGGGAATCAGCATAGGGAGGACATCTGGTCAAGGTTGGCAAGCAGGGCGGCAGTTACCCAACTTGGGAGTTCCAGGGCCCTACAAGTCATGACAGTCCTCTTGCCTCAGATTCCCAAATATTGAGGTTATGAGAATGAACCACGTTACTTCATGTATCAGTTTCTTAGAGCTGTCTAACACGATCACAAAATTGGTAGCTTAAAATTGCAGCTTCTGTGTTGGCTCTGGGAAGCTGAAGGCCGGAGTGGCCTTAGCAAGGCTGACTCTTCTAGAGGCCCTCCCCTCCCTAGTTCTAAAGACCCCCTCCTCCTAAAGACCTTTTTTATTCCCTTTCCCCAGCGTTTCCTCCTCCTTCCTCCTCTCAATGGCATCCCTTGACAGTCCTTGATGACTTTTGTTTAGTTTACTGCTTCAGCCTTTGCCTTTGTCTTCATCTGGCCTTCTTCCCTGCTTGGGTCTTTGTTTCCAAATCTTTGAGCTTTGGGGGTGTGGTGTGGTGGAGGGGTGGGGCACTGTTCAACCCACATTATCACATGAAAAACTGGTGTGGCTGGGGTGTGGCCCAGTTGTACAGGGCTTGTCTGATATGTCAATCACTTGAGTTGATACCCAGCAAAAGGAGGGGGAGATATGTGTGCAGTTATGTATGTATAATATGATATCAATCTATACAGATGTCTCTCTATAGAGACATATAAATTTAAGTGTGTGTGTGTGTGTGTGTGTGTGTGTGTGTGAGAGAGAGAGAGAGAGAGAGAGAGAGAGAGAGAGAGAGAGAGAGAGAAAGAGAAACTAGAACTTTAATGATTAAATTGCCGGGCATTGGTGGTGGCATGCCTTTAATCCCAGCACTCGGGAGGCAGAGCCAGGCGGATCTCTGTGAGTTGGAGGCCAGCCTGGTCTACAAAGCAAGTTCTAGGAAAGGCGAAAAGCTACACAGAGAAACCCTGTCTCGAACCCCCCACCCCCCCAAAAAAATTCATTAAGTTAAATTATTTTTTTTCTGATTGGTATTCTACAAGTTATTATCATAATATATAGTGAATATAAAATAATTAAAAATTATTATTATTATTTTTTAGACCTGTGCCACCAACCACCTGGCCAGTAGTAGTATTTTTTTTTAATTTTTTATTTTAAAGTTTATTTATTTATTATGTACACAGAAGAGGGTGCCAGATCTCATTACAGATGGTTGTGAGCCTGGGAATTGAACTCAGGATCTCTGGAAGAATAGTCGGTGCTCTTAACCTCTGAGCCATCTCTCCAACCCCAAAGGCAGGGATTTTTTTTTTTTTTCCCCTTCAAGACAGGGTTTCTTTGTGTAGTTTTGTGCCTTTCCTAGAACTCACCTTGTTTGTTTGCTTGTTTTCTTGAGACAGGGTCTCAATATATAACCCAGGCTGGCCTGGAACTCACAGAGATCCGCCTGCCTCTGCCTCTCGAGTGCTGGAATTAAAGGTGTGCGCTGCCACCTCCGCCCTCCCTCCCCAAATTATTTTAAATGATATGCTATTTATCTGTGTATGTGTGAGAGTGTATACATGCCATAGTGCATGTGTATGACAACCTTTGAGAATCTCTCCTTCCACCTTGTGGGTCCCATAGATTGTTTCAGGTTGTCAGGCTTGGTGGCAAGGGCCTTTGCCAATTAGTCATCTTGCTGGCCCAGTGATTTTTGTCTGTTTTGTTTTAGGGACTTAGTCTTGCCCAGTAGTCTAGACTGGCCTTGTCTAGACTCACCATCATCCTTCCTCAGTCTCCTGAGTGCCAGGATTATAGGAAAGTGCTGGGATTATATGTATGAGCTATTATACTCAATTTAAAGATTAAAAATTATATTTGTCTTTTAATTAGCATGTATGTGTATGTATATATGTGTGTGCACATGTACTACATCTCTGTGAAGGCTGGATGACAACCTGTGCAAGTTCATTCTCTTCTACTCTGTGGGTTCTGAGGATCAGACCCAGGTCATCAGGCTTGGTAGCAAGTACTTTACCCACTGGGCCATCCTGCTTGCCCCATACATTTTAATATGGTTTGTGGTAACATATCTCAACTTGGATTGCTGTGTGGACTGCTAGGGAATTAAACCCAGTGTCTCAAGCATGCTACCTAGTGCTATAACAGAGTCCTAGCTCCTTTACTTTTCTCTTTTTTTAGCTTTTAGTTTTGTTTTGTTTTGAGACCTAGACTGTTTATGTAGCCTTGGCTGTCCTGGAACTCAATATGTTGACCAGGCTGTCTTTGAACTCACAGAGATCCACCTGCTTCTGCCTCCATAGTTGAGATTAAAGGCACCCACTACCATTCCCAGCCTTGTTTGTTTGCTTGTTTTCTTGAGACAGGGTCTCAATATATAACCCAGGTTGGCCTTGAACTCATGACCGTCCAGTCTCAATCATCTCAAAGTGCTCAAATTGTAGGTGACCACCATGCATGCTTTTTTCTTTTTTGTTCCAGGGATTGAACGGAGGGCCTCAAACATGAGCCACATCCCCAGAAGGTTTTCACTTTGCCCTGAAGCACTGTCCCTGGGGCTTGCCCTTCTTGCCTTGCACTGTGGGGTGCCATGGGGCCACAATCCATTGGGCTGTCATTGTTCTGCTTTATGCCTTCTCCTTCTTGTCTTCTTTCACTTTTGGAGTTTTCTATTTATAGAAAAAAGAACCAACAAAACAACAAACTACTCATTCAGTACAAAAGAAACCAAAACTGACTTTGTAAAACCTACTGGAGTCCTGAGATTTGATGGGAAAATAAAATTAGCCAGTTTTGCTAGGAAAGCCATATATACTGAATCCTGGACATGTTTAAGTGACAGAATTCATTGTGTGGTGGAATAGAGTCAGCATTCTATTACAGTGGCTTAAATAAGTATGGTTAATATTTTGATAAATAGGAGAAATGTAAGACTTGATTATTATAAATCCCCCTGCTTTGAGGTTTGTGACTTGAGGTTTATAAGCCCCGGTGAGCAGGGCTGTTATTTTATGTCATGTAGAGGCAGGCAGGGTATAAGCTTGTCTTTCTTGGCAGATTGCCCTAAGTCCATTGCAGTAATAAAGTTATGATCTCTGGCCCGAAAGTCTGCAGGGTCTTGCCCAATATTAAAAGGTAGTTATTTGTTCACTTGAATTTCAAATAGGAAGAAAATATTTTTTGGGGGTTTGATTTTTAATTTTAATTATTTATTTTTATGTATATGGGTGTTTTGCCTGCCTGCATACCTATTGCTGAGGAGGCCAAAAGAGAATGTCAGATTCCCTGAGAATGGAGTTACAGAAGATTGTAAGCCACCATGGGGGTGCTGGAAATTGAACCCAAGACCCCTGGAAGAGAGCAACCAGTGCTCTTAATTGCTGAGCTCTCTCTCCAGCCTTTTAAACTTTTTTATTTGTATTTATTATTTTTAATTTTATGCACATGGGTGTTTATCATGTGTCAGGTGGGCTTTTATAAACAACCCCACAGGGATTGTATTTTGTATTCTTGAATTCTCTTTCCTCACCTAGTACAGGGGATTGAATTTAGTGTCTCCCATATACTTACTCACCTAGCCACATCTCCCCTTTTAAAATGTTTTTGTTATGAGAGGGAGCCTCACTAAGTTATCCAGGCTGGCCTTGAACCCACAGTGCAGCTCTGTGGTGAGCTTCAATTTACAACCCTTTTGCTCTGTCTGCCTCCTCAGAAGCCGGTAATTCAGGCACGTGTAATCGAGTCAGCAGGGTCCTTCAATTCTTCTTTGTTGTTATTGGCTAAATCTTGGTGTGTGTGTTCTGTGTATGTTTGTTTACAGTGATACAAGGAAGGCCAAAAGGCTCTATCACTTTCTGCCTTTATTCTCTTGAGACAATGTTTCTCTGAACCTGGAGTCTGCTGGTGACTCAAAAGATCCAGCTATCCTTTTTTCTCCACCTCAACACCTGGCCTTTTACATGGGTGCTGGGATTTGAACTCAGGTCCTCATGTTTGCACCACAATGGTTGCTAATTATATTTGTGTGTGTTTTGAGACAATGTCTCTGTGTAGCCCTAGAGCTGGCTATGTAGATGAGGCTGGCTTCAAACTCAGATCTACCTACCTCTTTCTCTCAAGTGCTAGGATTAAAGAAAGCCATGTGCCACCATGTCCATCTTTGAATCATTAAATTTGCTGCTTGACAAAGATGTAGCTTCCTGTTCTTGAACTTCAACAGAATGACAACTACTGATTATGATTTTGTTCTAGTCCATCCAGAGTGTCCACCAGTCTGCTCCCTTCATGGAGCAGCCTTCCAAAGGAGATGTAGGCTATGGTCACTAGTGTCTCAGAAGCAAAAGGGTTAAGCTTGTAGAAAGTTAAAGTTGTGTGTCTGGGGTCTCTATACAGTGGGAAAGCACTGCCTAACACGGGCAGGATCTTATCACCCTCTGCACTACAAAGAATTTTTAGAAAACATGGGTATGGCTACCATGGTGAATGAAACTCTTCAGTGGTGTGATGCCTTGGAGTTCAGACTTCTGGTTCCTACTCAGCTGAACCCTAACCAAAGTAAACCTGCCATCTTTGTGATAACTCAAAGTGAATTCAATGTTCTTTCTTTATTTGCATGTTTCTTTCTTTTTTTTTTCATTTTCAAAGAAGGGTTTTTCTGTGTAGCCCTGTTTGTCCTAGAACTTGTTCTATAGATCAGGCTGGCCTCCTCTGCCCACTTCTCTGTCCTGAGTGGTGATTAAAGGATTAAAGGTGTGTGTCCCACCCCCAGCTCCAATGCTCTTTATTTTTAAAGATGTCTCATGCATGCCATCTTTCATTGGTGCCCCTTGCATATTATTAAAGAAGGCTTTAATTCTCTGTTGTATTTTTGTTTTTCGAGCCAGGGTTTCTCTATAGCTTTGCGCCTTTCCTGGAACTCACTCTGTAGACCAGGCTGGCCTCAAATCACAGAGATCCGCCTTCCTCTGCCTCCCAAGTGCTGGCCGCCCGGCTCTAATTCTCTGTTGTATTAATGGGGGTATGATCTCTTTGAACTGGAAATAAAGAAAAAGGAAATAAGGTGATTCTTCATGGACATTAATAACAGAGACGACATAGGTTCCTTCCAAGCCTCGGCGACTGTTATCTAAGGAGGGAAAGTGTGGATGCTGGACTGGCTGGCCACAAGAGAAAGCAGGAAGGGTGAAGGGCACCTGCCATTCCAAACCCTGGAGTTCCTGTTTGAGAGAGAGGGTTGATCACAGTCAAGGTCGAGGGTATGGCTACTCATGCAGCCTCACAGGGTTCTTCACCACCTTCCCTCACGCCTGCTTCTCTGCCTTCCTGGCTACACTGCAGCCCCACCCAGTAGCCACGCACCCCCTTTGGCCTTGCAGTCCTCCTCACACGCTCCTCGTCTGCTTTCAGCCAGCTCACCTGGAGTTGCCTTCTTACGTCTCTCTGCACAGCACTGATGCTTTGAAATACAGTTTGCTCATTTTGTGTTGCCTGGCGGCATGCTGCACCAAAAAAGGCTCTTTGTTTCCTGTCATATAGCAAAAGTACTTCAATTTTCTATCTCAATTTGGCTTTTTCCTCCCTCTTGGAATTGTGGCAACCATGATACCCAATTGAGCAGAAGCAAGAAGCTTGTTCTTAGCCAAGGATGGAAGTGTAAGGTCAACCTAAGAGTCACCCTATCGGGGTTGGGGATTTATCTCAGTGGTAGAGTGCTTGCTAGGACCGGGGTTTGGTCCTCAGCTCTGAAAAAAAAAAAAAAAAAAAAATCACCCTATTGGTTCTCATAGAGACACGGTAAGAGAAGGGACTTATGAAGGGGAGGAATGTTCATGTACTCTTCTGGGAGTGTGCAGAGGTTTTCTAGGGGGATCTAAACTCTGCCTCTAGCCAGGTGGTGGTGGCACACATCTTTAATCCCAGCACCTGGGAGGCAGAAGCAGATGAATCTGAGTTTGAGGCCAGCCTGGTCTATAGAGCAAGTTCCAGGATGGCCAGGGCTATATAGAGAAACCTTGTCTCAACAAACCAAACCAGCCAAACAAAAACTCTGCCTCTTTTATCTCTGTTTTTGGGCCTTTCTAGTTATTGCTGTGACAACTGTTAATTGTCATGGGACTAGGGAATGTCAGTTTCAATGGTGTTTTAATGGAGTTGGAGACTGTCTTGTAGTTACCCCACCTGCCCTATTATATCCGGTAGTTTTGACTAGTCCTGAACAGGGGATTCTGGCCTTCAAGTATCCTGTCCTCAGAGACAAACAAGTGCAGCCTGGGTGCTGCGTGGAGGCCAAGGTTCAAGGTCGATTGACCTTCCTCAATCTCTCTCCATCTTATTGTTATTTAAAAAAATATGTGGGGTGTGAGTGTGTGTGTGTGTGTGTGTGTGTGTGTGTGTGTGTGTGTGTGTGTGTGTATGTACATGAGTGCAGGTTCTGATAGAGTCCGGATGAGGATGTCAGATCTTCTGGAGCTGTCCACCTTATCTTTTGAGATAGTCTTTCATTGAAGCTGGAGCCTACTGCTTTGGCTAATAGACATTTTGAGAGCACTAGTGTCTTAGTCAGGGTTTCTATTTGTAGTGGTGAAACACCATGACCGAAAAGCAAGTTGAAGAGAGAAGGGTTTATTCAACTTATACTTCAGCATTGCTGTTCATCACTTAAGGAAGTCAGGGCAGGACCTCAAGCAGGGCAGGATCCTGGAGGCAGGAGCTGCTTACTGGTTTGCTTCCCTTGGCTTGCTCAGCCCACCTTCTTATAGAACCCAGGGATGGCACCAATCATCATGGGCTGGGCCCTCCCCCATTGATCACTAATTGAGAAAATGCCTTACGGCTGGATCTTGTAGAGGCACTTCCTCAGTTGAGGCTCTTTTCTCCCTGATGACTCTAGCTTGTGTCAGGTTGACACTTGAAACTAACCAGTACTAGTAAACACTTTTGGGGAAGGAATGGGGGTTTCCAGGAGTAACAGGACACTAGCTGAAGGCCTCCAGCCACACACAGTATGGCAAGCCTAGTAGTATAAATGATGAATCCTTCATGTTTATTCTGTTTCAGAGCCCAGATCAAGTGGCACAGATTCTAAATAAGTCAGCTTCATTCTTTCCTACAGTGCTAAAGAGGTGTGAGTCTTCAGGGAAACTTGAGATTCATACCAAGTATTGTAAGCTCTTTCTTGTCCTATCACTGTCTGAGAGTGTGGCTTGTTTTATGAAGCTAGTACAGCAGACCCATCCCTGAATAATCTGCTGAGCTGCAGGTACCAGGAGAAGCAAAAATTAACCCTCCCCCAAAGCACTCCCTTTGCTTTTCCTGGTTTTGTTTCTCCTGCTTACATCGATAGAAATTTACATGGCATAGGTTGAGTCCCTGTCGGATAACTGGTATGCGTGGCTCTCTTGTAAAACTGCCCATTGCTGCCCATTACAGAGCTGTTTCTCTCTTTATTCCCTTTTGTAGGCAGAGGAGTCTTGTAAATGCAATGGCTGGAAGAACCCCAATCCCTCTCCCACTCCACCAAGAGCAGACCTCCAGCAAATAATTGTCAGTCTGACGGAATCCTGCCGGAGCTGTAGCCATGCCCTCGGTAAGTCCCCAGATCAGCTTCCTGAGTGCTGGGACTAAAGGAGTGCTCTGCTACATTCAGCAACAGTTATTTATTTTGTGTATATCTATATACCATGTTTGTGCAGGAGCCTGTGGAGGACAGAAGAGGCTATCAGATCCTTTGGAACTGGAGTTACAGATGGTTGTGAGCTGCCATGTGGGTGTTGGGAATTGAACCTAGGTCCTCTGTGAGAAAGCCAGTGCTCTTAACTGCTGAGTCTTACTCCAGTCTATTAACACTAGTCTTAGGATAAATTTCGTCCACCTGTCTTTGGTGCTGAGGAAGAAACCAGGACTTTGCACATTCTTTGACACTCAACTCAGCCCTAGATGAATTTGTTTTCCTTTTCTTACACACACACACACACACACACACACACACACACACACACACACACACACACACACCCCTAGCTTGCCTTTCAGGTCTCACTGTATAGCCAACTTGGTCCATGATGTTGTGCTTTACTTCTCAAGTGCCAGGATCACAGGTATATGCAAATTCTGTTTCTGATCAAGTTCAGTGGGAAACTGGTTGTTCTTAGATAACAGCATTTTGGTTGGAAAGGCCCCATGTATTACACTTGTCTGCCATGCCAACTAAGTCTGGTTTACTGTCCAGTATGGCATTGGGCAAAGTGGGATCATCAAGTCCTCTCTTACCTTTTCTACCCATGGCATTTTTGGCATTGTCTTTCTCTCAGAGTTTGCTGTTGATTCAAATGGTACAGCCCCACCTCTTAGGCCAGCCCTCTGTTAAGATGAGTCTGATGTTTTGTTTTGTTCTCTGCTAGAGGGTATCTCAGTAGATATTTCAATACTTGCAAAGCAAAAGAGTAGACAATGATGTGATCTTCCCTGGAAGTGGCTGTACTGGAACACTCCTCAAAAAAAAAAAAAAAAAAAAAAAAAATCGGAACCTGTATCTCATAGAAGAAATCAACACATTAATAAGTGCATCATTGTGTAGAGTGAATTGGTGTCAAAAATAACCTAAGCTGTGATTAAAAGAAAAATACTTTCATTACAAAAACATCTTGTTTGAAGCTGTAGGCTGTGGTATTATTTTAAAGCAGTGCAAAGGAAAGATTCCAAAAGTTCCAGAGATGTCTTAGATTATAATATAACTTTATTTATAACCCATCTGTGGATTAATAGACTGGGTACCCTTTGAATTAAATCACCTAGGAAACATAATGCACTTACTAGTGGAGTTCAAGAAATCTTTGCCTGGGCTGAGCTGTACCTATATTGAGTGGGAAATCCTGTTATCCCAAATCAATTACCATTAAAAAAAAAACAAAACTTTTTTTTTCTTCTCTAGCTGGGAATTGTCCGGTTTTAAACATGTGAATTAGTGTGAATGACAAAACCTAGCTACCTTTGTCTCCTTCCATGTTTCTGAGCAAGCTTTGGCAGCAGATGCCCTTATTTCTCAATACATAGTGAAGAATGGAAAAATATGTATGCAGTTATTTTATTTTGTGCTAGAAATGTAGCTGAGAACATTGTGTCAGTTAGCTAAGTACTATGTCACTGAGCTATTCTTCAGCAGAATGTGTACATGTGTGCGTGCATGTATATGTCTATCTGTATAGCTCCATGTCCTTTATACTTGTAAATTAACGCCTGAAATTAACCTATGCATAAATTAAGATGTACCTTGAAATTAAGTTAAAAGTATTTTGTAAAATATTTACTTATTTAGATATATTTTATTTTCTCTGACAATTTCATACATGTACACATATTTTGATCATAATTAATCTCAGCTCTCCCTCCGACTCCTTCCAGCTCCTCAAATACATCTCCTTTCTACTTCCATGTCCTCTCCTTTTTCCTCGTAACCTACTGAGTTCGATTAGTGCTGCCTGTAGGGATGTTGAAAATTTTCTGTTTTTCTAGCCATATTTATATTTAAAGAACTAGGTGCTGGACAAGATGACTTGGTGGTTAAAGTACTTTTGATGACCTGAGTTCAATTCTTGGATCTCATGTGGTAGAAGGGGAGAATCACCTTTCCAGAAATTGTCTTCCACATGTGTGGTGCATCATGGCACATATGCATGCACATGCATGCCCACACTAAGTAATAAAAAAAAAGTCTCATGAAGAAAAGGGAAACAATTGTTGCTTGTGTGGAACCCTGCCTGTATTAGTCCAACCCTGAGTTCCACTCTCAGAGAATCTCATGGAAAATAGTCCTTCCCAAAGGCAGAGATAGATATCAAGAACTCCATGGCCTTCCTGAGTACATCCCTATTTAATTAGTTTTGAAAATAGAACACTGTAGAACAGTGGTTCTCAACCTTCCTAATGCTGCACCCCTTTAATGTAGTCCCTCATCTTGTGGTGACCCCAACCATAAAATTACTTCCAGTGCTACTTCATAACTGTTATTTTGCTACTTTTATGAATTACAATGTAAATATCTGATATCCAGGATATCTGATATGTGACCCCTGTGAAAGGTCATGACCCACAGGTTGAGAACCACTGTTGCGAAGGAAAGAATAAACTTCTTGATTTATTCCATTTTGTCAGAGATAGGGTACCTTCATTTCCAAATGCCATGTGCTGGGCATCCACCATTACTCCCTGTTCCTACACAGCTTTCTTAAATGGAAATGTCTGCACTATTTTCAAGAACTCTTGGGATTCTTGCTGGAATGCTACCGTATTCATTTATCGGGTCTAGAAAACTGTTTCTGAGATTACATTGTCCTCCCCATGTAATGATCATTAACATTTGTTTATTTTGTTTTATCTAACTCCTACCACCCCTCCTCAATCTTTTAATCCCCTCACCCCCACCTTCAGGGTATTTTTAAGCAAGTTCTCTGGGCATTAATCTTATTTTAGTCATACAGATTATTTCTCTCTCTCCTTCTCTCTCTCTGTGTGGTGCTGGGAGTTGAACCTAGGTCCTTACATATCTTAGACAAGCATTCTGTCACTGAGGTATTTCCCAAACCATTTTTTTAAAAAAAAATCTGTCTATCTATCTATCTATCTATCTATCTATCTATCTATCTATCTATCTATCTATCTATAAGACAGAGTCACCATGGAAATATATCAGCATGTGCTGTATTGTTGCTAAGAAAATTGTAAACTAGGGAATTATGTTAGGAATCATGTAAGCTTGAATGCTTACTTACCTCGTGAGCTATGTTCTGTTTTCACATGAACACTTCTGAGCAGTTGAAGACAAACAACACAGAGTCAGTTCATGATGTTCTTGAACTATATACAAATCATGCCAGCTTATTCCCTCTACTGACTAGGCCTTATGTAAAATTTACCTCTCACATATATGTTCTTTTGACCCTGAGGTTTTGGCTTATGTTGCTGTCATCCCAGGCATCTATGGACTGTCATTATGGAGACTCTTCTGTATCTTTGGACATAGGACAATCTGCTCAGATAAGAAAAATGTTCAACTGAGAGTTAGGAAATAAGCATACTGCAGTCTAGGGAAATGGCTCAGTGGATAAGTGCATTTGTCGTGAAAGCAGGAGGACCTGAGTTCAAACCTGCAGGTCCTACTTAAAAGCTAGGCAGGCCCAACTGTGCCTGTAACCCCACTGTCAGTGGGCAGACATAGGAGATTACAGGAACTCACTAGCCAGATTCACTGAGAGATCTTTTCCCTGGAGAAAGGCCGAATATGTACTTTTAAAAGGAAGTAAGGTAGTGTTGGGGGTGGTGCACACCTTGATCCCAGAACTCATTCAGGCCGAGAAGTAGATCTTTGTGAGTTTGAGACCAACCTGGTCTACATAGTCAATTCCAGGCTATCATGAGAATCTGTCCTGACAAAAATAAACACAAACATTAATTGATTATTGGCAGCTGTACATTTATACAGAAGGCAGTTTTTAAGACCAGGAAGCAAGAGATACACCATGTGACCTAATACAGCTGGAATTTCTGTTGTTTTGGAATTTATTGTTCTGAACATTGTCAGCTGTTGAGGATCAGACTCCACTAGTGATGTGCTGTCAGTTTTGTGTGTGTGTGTGTGTGTGTGTGTGTGTGTGTGTGTGTGTGTTTGTTTTTGTATTTTCGAGACAGGGTTTCCCTGTATAGCTTTGTGCCTTTCCTGGAACTCACTTGGTAGCCCAGGCTGGACTCAAACTCACAGAGATCCGCCTGGCTCTGCCTCCCGAGAACTGGAATTAAAGGCGTGCGCCACCACCGCCTGGCCCTTGTGGTTTTTTTTTTTTTTTTCCATTTTTTTATTTTCGAGACAGGGTTTCTCTGTGTAGCTTTGCACCTTTCCTGGAACTTGCTTTGGAGACCATGCTGGCCTCGAACTCACATAGATCCACCTGGCTCTTCCTCCCGAGTGCTGGGAATAAAGGCGTGCACCACCACTGCCCGACTTTTTTTTTTTTTTTTTAAAGATTTACTTTTTTATTTTTTCTTTTGCTGGAGCTGAGGACCGAACCCAGGGCCTTGTGCTTGCTAGGCAAGCGCTCTACCACTGAGCTAAATCCCCAACCCCCCAGTTTTTTGTAATACATTTATTTTAATTTTATGTGTATGAATGTTTTGCCTGCAGGTATGAATGTGCATGGTGTCCTCAGAGGCCAGAAAAAGAGTTGGATCTCCTGAAACTAGATTTACAGTCAGTTGTGAGCAGCCATGGGGATGCTGGGAACTGAACCAGGGTCCTCTGGGAGAACAGCACATGATCATAACTCCTGAGCCATATCTCCAGCCATGAGTTTTTAGTTTTGTGTGTGTGTGTGTGTGTGTGTGTGTGTGTGTGTGTGTGTGTGTTTGTGTGTGTGTGTGTACACATGGTTGTGAAGTGTGAAGGTCAGAGATCAACCTCAGTATTCTTCCTCAGGAACACTATTGTCTACTTTTGTTTTGTTTTGCTTTTGGAGACAGTCACAGTATGTAGTCCCAGCCGGCCCAAAACTCTCTATGTAGACCAGGCTGGCCTCTAACTTACAGAGCTCTGCCTGCCTTTGCCTCCAGAGTACTGGGATTGGAGGTGTGCACCACTAACACTTTGCTTTTCTTTTTGAGACAGGGTCTCTGGCTGACCTGGGATACCCAGGAATCTGAGGTCTCTATCTCCCCAGTTCTGAGATTATTATTATTTTTTTTAAAGATTTATTTATTATGTGTACAGTGTGTCTACATATATGCCTGCATGCCAGAAGAGGGCACAAGATTGAGTTGTGATAGATGGTTGTGAGCCACCATGTGGTTGCTGGGAATTGAACTCAGGACTATCTGGGAGAGCAACCAGTGCTTTTAACCTCTGAGCCATCTCTCCAGCTTTTTTTTTTTTTTTTTTTTTGGCTTTTCAAGACAGCATTTCCCTGTGTAGCTTTGGAGCCTGTCCTGGAACTCACCCTGTAGCCCAGGCTGGCCTCGAACTCACAGAGATCTGCCTGCCTCTGCTGCCTCTGCCTCCCGAGTGCTGGGATTAAAGGCGTGTGCCACCACTGCCTGGCCCAGTTCTGAGATTATAAACCTGTGCCACCACACTCTGAAGAGGAGTGGTCATCAGTTTGTGTTGACGTTTTCAGTGCCAATGAACATTCTTTGTTATTGTATATTATATTCATCTTGTTATCAATCTGCTTTCTAAGGAAAGTAGAGGTAGCTTCTAAAATCTTGTTTTGTATTCACAATTCTCTTGCTTCAGCTCCTACTACTGAAATGAGAGACACTAGGTGGGGGAAGGGGGTACCTTTTATTTTTTAAAAACAAAACATCATAAGTCTTGTTTTATTTTTTTGAGGTTGGGTCTCATGTAACCCTGGCTGCCCTTGAACTTCTGGTTTTCCTGCCTGTTAGTTATTTTGGCGCTCTTACTCCACGAGAAAACGTCCCGAACACAACAAGACCACAGAAGAGCTGTTTATTAATATAGGACAGGAAGAGACAGACGTGACAGGCCTGTGGGAAACACACACGTGGTCAAGAGAAAAGGAAGAGAGGAGAAGAAGAGAAGAAGAGACTGGTGCAAAATGGCGCCGGCTTTTTAAAGAGTGGGCCGTGTGCGCTTTACGCAGCCATGCAAAGCCACGGAGTCCTAGTCATGGGAGATGTTCTGACCTGGAAATGGCTGTTTTTGAACCGGAAATAACTAGGCGGTCCATCTGGCAAGCCCAACCCTGTGGGCATGTTGTGACTTCCTATCACTGCCTCCTCCCAAGTTCAGGGATTAAAATGTACACAGTTACACCCAGCCACCTTTGAGTTTCAGCTGTACTGGAAGTGAATCCAGCCGGCATGCAAGTTGTAGGAGCTCAGGGTCACAGGTTGGATCAGGCAGCTTGGCTTTCTATCCTCCTCCACAACACTTTTTCCTGAAGGCTGCTTCGTGCCCTCCGTCCACAGCTTCAGATCTGGTTGTCTGTACCCTATGCCTTTGTTTTGTTTTCTGCCAGGGAATTCTTATCCTCCCAAGTCTAACAATCCTAAAAAATAAAGGTATTCTTAGAGGTCTGCTGGATGCTTCCCTGTGTAATAATTGTAAATACATACCTGTTGTTTTACTGAACTGTGATTAAGGGCTGACCTTTGCTTGCAGTTCAGAATATATTTAATTTCTTGGGTAAAATTGGTTTTATTCCTTCTCTGATAAATAGTTATTAAATTCAATAATGTTTTAAAGAGGGGTGGCACGAGCGGGTGAGAGGGCTAGCTAGCTGAATTGAGTGGTGTTGACCTACATATGTGGTTTCATAGCTTAGACTCTGTAGGTACAGTGTTTAAAACTAGGCCCTGTGTGCCTAACAGTACTTGAAATGTGGCTCACTGAGAGAGTTTTAGGTATAAAATGCATACTTGTGTTGAAGATGGACTATAGCAAATGGATATAAAATAGATGTAATTGTGTTACTTTTCTATTGCTGTGACAAAACACCATGACCAAAGCGACTTAAAAGAAAATGTTTAATCGGGCTTACAGTTTCAGAGGGTTACAGTCCATGATAGTAGAGTAAAGGTATGGTGGCAGGGACTGCTGGGAGCTCACATCTGGATTTGAAAGGAGGAGGCAGAGTTTTTTGAAACCTCACCCCCCCCCCCAACCCATGACACATCTTCTCTAACAAGTGACACCAGCTAATCTTCCCCAAGCCATTCTACCAACTGGGGACCAAGTCAAACATATGAGCTCATCGGTGTCATTCTCATCCAGACACCATGGTAACTTTCAAATATGAAGTACATGACAGCAGTAACCATTCGATATACATTAAGTTAAATATATGATTAGAATAGACTTTGTCTACCTTTACCTCTTTAATGTTTTGGGGGGGCATCACATCAGAGTCAGGGCTTGACCATGCTTTATACATGCCCCATACGGACACATCCACAGCAGTTCTTTTTTATTTCAAATATTTACTTATTTATTGTGTTTGTGTTTGTACGTTTGTGTGTATATGTAAGAAGATAGGAGAATGTTCTGAGTAGGTGCTCACCTTCGCTTACTGAGAGGTGGTCTCTCTTTTTTCTGTTATTTGCTGTAGCTGCTTGTGTGAAGCTGGCATTTTAACCTGTGGAGCTATCTCCATGGTACTTCTTTGTTCTTCCTGTGCCTTCATGTTTGATTGTTGGTTTGTTGTTTCTTTCTTTCTTTTTTGTTATTTTGTTTTATTTTAAAGCAGGGTCTTCTATAGCTTAGGTTGGCCTGAACCCGCTGTGCCCCACCAGTGACTATCACCAATACCACTTCTCTTTACCATTTCCAGTGCAGTTATGGTGACATTTAAGTCTGAATGTTGGTTCCTCTCATGGGCTCTGACTCTTAGACTTCCTTTTTTCCATTTCAAATCTGTGATTATGAAAGAAAAACAATTTTTAAATGATCAACCTTTTGTCCATTAGTCTGTTAACAGTTTCATTGTAGGCATTAATTTTACCTCTTCTAAAGAGAAAAACCGATTTTAAGCAGTGTGGTGGCACATGCCTTTAATCCCAATACTCAGGAGGCAGAGGCAGGTAAGTCTCCATGAATTCAAGTCCAGCTGGGCCTACTTATTAAATTCTGAGCAAGAGTTACATGATGACACCCTTAAAAACTACAAGAAGAAATCCAAAAAAACTAAAAACCCAAAACTAACTACAGCAAACTGGTTTGTGCTGCTTCCAAATCATACAGACTCTTTTGTTTGCTTCCAGGCCAGCCTTGAGAAGTACAGGTAAGTGCAGTCAGTGGAACGTAGCAAGGGTCACAACACACAGTGACCATGAACTGTTTGTTGGTCTCCTGCTAGGTGGCAGCTGCACCTCAATTCTCAGCAGTCGGCACACAGTAGGTTCTTTGGGGCTCTCTGGTCTTTGTGATGTGACATAGCATGGAGAGGTGCCAAGGTGCACTGTCCTGGAGAGATGTCACAAGATGCCCAGCTCCCCTGACCCTTGAGGTCACCTCACCTTCTGCACAGAGTGTGACTGCCAGGAACCATCTTTCTTAGGAGTTAAGATGTGGCCAGTCTTGATTAATTATTTTTATTCAAATTTGCAGGTACAGTCTCACTGTATATCATAGGCTGGCCTTGAACTCATGATTCTCCTGTGTCAGCCTCCTGTATTCCTGGACAATTTAGGATAATTATATCTATATTCTGTAACAGGCCTTTGGAAGACTATTTGAGTTACAGCAAGGCCCAATAGATTTGACAAGGCATTTTCTTATAAATTATTGATAAGGGAGGCCCCAGCCCATCTGTGGGCTGCTAGTCCTGGGTTCTTCAAGGAAGCAGACTGAGCAGGCCATGGGGAGCAAGCCAGTAAATAGCACTCCTCCATGGCCTCTGCATCAGCTCCTGCCTCCAGGTTCCAGCCCTGCTTGAGTTGCTGTCCTGACTTCCTTTAGTGGATTCATAAACTAAAATAAACCCTTTCTTCCCCTAGTTGCTTTGCTCATGTTTCATCACAGCAATAATAACCCTAATTAGGACAATATCTTTATGTAATTGCTACTGAGTTTCACAATTACAATAAGTTTAACATTAATATGTGTGTCTAATTTTCTCAGCTAACCCAAAAATGTCCTTCATAACATACTTTCCTCTCCTTTAAACATTCAATCTAGAACTGCACAAATAGTTGTCCTGTCTTTTTAGTATTCTTTAATTTGAAACAATTTCTTAGCTCTTTAAAAAAGTGATACTGACATTTCACAGAGGCATGTTTTAAAGTATGTTTGAAAACATACTTATTGAAGTGCTAGGGTGGTGGCTCAGGCTAGCACTGGGGAGACGGGCAGGAGGACCTTTGAGAATTTGAGATTAGCCAGGTTTATACAGCAAGTTCCACACTAACCAAGGCTACACAGAGAGAGACCTTTCTTCAGAAATAACCAAGTGTTTTGGGGAGATTCCTTTCCATTGACTCTTAGTTCTTTTAGGACATACTGTTGAAAGACCTAAAAGAGATGCCAGGCTACAGTTGATAGTCTAAACAATAATTTAAAACTTCTTTCCACTTTTTCCTTCCTTCCTTCCTTCCTTCCTTCCTTCCTTCCTTCCTTCCTTCCTTCCTTCCTTCCTTCTCTCCCTCCCTCCTTCCTCCCTCCATCCCCCCTTTCTTAATTTCTTTCTTCCTTTCTTTTTAATTTCTTCTTTTTAATTTCTTTCTTTCTTTCTTTTTTAATTTCTTCCTTTCTTCCTTTCTTAATTTCTTCCTTCCTTCCTTCCTTCCTTCCTTCCTTCCTTCCTTCCTTCCTTTCTGACAGGGTTTCTCTATGTAACAGCCCTCGCTGTCCTGGGACTCACTTTGATTAAAGGCATGGTGATGCCTTGCTTTAAATTTCTTTTTTAAAAAATTATTCATTTATTTTATCACATCATTTTTTCCCCTTCATATGTGTGTATATGCACTGCATGCATGGAGTGCCCATGGAGACCAGAAGATGTCAGAATAGCACCCTACCCACTCCGGATTGGAATAACAAACAGTTATGAGCTGCCATGTTGGTTCTAGGAACTGAACCTAGGTCAGCTAGAAGAGTAGCCAGGGTTCTTAACCACAAAGCCGACTCTCCAGCCTCCAAATTTAAAAATTCTGTACCACTAAATCTATTCAGCCAAACACAGGCCCTCACAAATCCTGTAAGACACCGCATACCATATGACAGATGAACCACTAGTACCTCACTTCTTTTAAGGCAGTAGGAAAAGACCAGCATCCTCAAAAGACAGGCAGAGGAAATGGCAGTCCTAGAGAGAACAGTATCTTGTGGAAAGTAGTGGACTAAGACATCTACAGAACACCACAGCCATTTCTGTTCTACAGCTTGATCTGCTATGGGAATAAGCCCAGATAAGGGCCATGGTTAGGGGACAGGAGATTTTCCCACACCAATGCTACACTGTACTGGTGAAAACTTCTTGAGGGGTCAGGAAGCACCTACCAAAGCTTAAAAAAGCAAAGCATGTCCCAGCCAGGCTTGGCAGGAGCTGGGACTTGGCAGGATTGTAAAGTTGAAGCCAGCCAAGACAGTGAAGTACACAGTGAGACATTACCAATTGAGGGAAAAACCCAGGTGCGTGCTTGCAATTTCTGCACTTGGGATGCAGAGGCAGGCGAATTGCCACAAGTCTGAGGCCAGTAGCCCAGCCTGTTCTACATAGCAAGTTCCAGGAGAGCCAGGGCCACATAGTAAGACTCTGTCTCAGGACAATAAACCAAACAACACCCTGGAAAAGGAACTGATCAAATTTCTATTATTTCTAAGACTATATATAGTTTGCATCAAAGCTGGATATGGCAGCACACACCTTTAATCCCAGCATTTGAGAGTCAGAGGCAGGCAGATCTCCTTGAGTTAGGCCAGCCTAGTCTACATTGGTGACATACTGTCTCAAAAGAAAAAAAAAATAGTTTGGTGTGGTGGCATAGGACTTTTATTCCAGCACTCAGGAGACAGAGGCAAGTGGATCTCTAAATTTAAGCCCAGCCTGGTCTACAGAACTACTCCCAGGACAGCCAGGGAAACCCTGTCTCAAAAAATACAATAAAATAAGATTTAAAAATTACAAAGTACATTTTGAAAATGTTATTTTATATTTAACTACAGTATGTGGCCATATCACTTTTGACAGTATGCTCAGAATTAGACTTCATGTGAGGAGAACATTTGTCAGATCATGTTTGTCTTAGATTGTGCAGGATCTGCCTTGAAGTCAGGAAACCTTTAGGGGCCATGCCTCATTTTGGAGATAACTAGGCTAAAAATGTTTGTGTCAGTTAATTGCAGAAATAATACATTTTATTAGTATTATTCTTTGGCCCCTCAGGCTGGCCTTTTGCTTTCATTCCATTGCCTGAGTTTGTGGGTGTGTGACTCTCAGCTTTTGCTCTCACCAAATTCCCATCACCAGCTAGCTTCTTTGAGTGTCAGTCTGTTGGGAACCCCTAGCCTTCCTATCCCCAATACATAAGGGTACCACCAGCAAGGCAAATTGGACTCTAAGATAGCATGACATGTCATCCTGAAATGACAGCTGGCCTGTCTCTGTCCTTGCCTTCCTCCTTATCAACCACTGGATTCAATCATTCTTTGTCACCTTCCAGAGCCACTGTATTTCTTTAAATTCCAGTCTACCGTGTTTGTTCCCAGGGTAGTCTGAACATGGCCATAAACAACCATATCCTTAAAGATACCAAGATCACTTGTCTCCTTACTGTGACATCTTTCCAGGTGGCTAAGGAGAGGAAGGGCTTATTTTGGTTTTCAAGTGTTCAAACTTGTCAACGGGGAGGGGTGGGGACTTCACATTTAAACCACACTTCTCATTCTTTGGGGCTGTTTGCTAGAATTGGACATACTAAGCTTATCTCTGGACTCCAGGCATTCAGTCATTCCCCCACTCACGCCAGCACCTAACTACAAGGCAGAACTGTTCACCGATAAGCAACTTGTGCTATGTCTCAAAGAACCAGTCATCACTAAGAGAAGCCCTTAATCTTAAAAAAACAAAAAAATTAGTTTTATTTATTCTTATTTTATGGGTATGGATGTTTTGCCTTCTTATGTGTGCCTGGTGCTTGTGGAGGCCAGAAGAGGGCATTGGATCCTCTGGAACTAGAGTTAGGTTGTGAACCTCCATGTGGGTGCTGAGAATTGAACTAAGATCCTGGAAGATCCATCTTGTTTGTGTAGCTGCTAGGGATTGAATTCAGAGCCTCAAGCATGCTAGGCAAGTGCTGCAGTAAACCACACCAGCCCTAAGAAGGTATGCTTTTTAAGACATGGTTCCTGGGGCTGGGGACATTGTTAAGAGCACTTTCTGTTCTAGTAGAGGACCTAAGGTCCAACTCCCAGCTCATGAATGTTTATTAATGCTAGTGCCAGGGTGTCTGACCTTCTCTTCTGGACCCCTTAGGTAATAGGCAGGCATATGGTCCACATACATACATGCAGACAAGCATACATAGAAAAGAATAACTAATTTTTTTTTTTTTTTTTTTTAAGAGAAAAAGGAAGCTGAGTGGTGGTAGTGCATGCCTTTAATCCCAGTGTTCTGCAGGCAGAGGCAGACAGATTTCCTAGTTCAATGCAAGCCTGGTCTACTAAGTTCCAGGATAGCCAGGGCTACACAGAGAAACCTGTCTTAAAACAAGCAAGCAAGCAAGCAAGCAAACAAACGAAAAAAGAAGAAGAGATGGTTCTTTATGTATTATGTGCTTGAGAACTGCCAAGAGAGTGGATTTTAAATATTCTCAGTACTACAATTGGGCGATTATCTCTCTCTCTCTCTTTACCTTCCCCCACACATACACACACACACACACACACACACACCAGGCAAAGGTGGAAGCAGAAGCAGGCAGGTCTTTCTGAATTTAGGGCCAACATGGCCTACATAGTAAATTTTAGGCTAGTCAGGGATATGCAGTGAGACCCTGTCTCAAAAAAAAAACAAAACAAAAATCAGCCCTCTCCCCCAAAAAACCTCAATAAAATTCAGCATGCAAATCTCTAGTGCTGAACCTGACACAGGGGAGCTCAGTGTGTTGATGAATGTAGTGATAGGAGGTGTGGTTACAAGGTGCTAGTCTGGGAAACAGCCTATTTCATCCACAGCAGAGCAAACCTCAGACACAGGAGCATTGCTGAAGCTTTCCTTTTTGTAATTAATTTTAACTTAGCATATGAGTATAGAATTCATTATGGCATTTTCATACATACGTACCATTATACTTTGTCCTAATCCAGGATCCTCTGAGTCAGAGTATTATTCTGTAATCCAGGCTCTTCTTAAACTCTCAGTTCTCCTGCCTCAGTCTCCCAGGGGCTGGGATGGCAGGTGTCCTCCACCATACCCAGCTAATCAATTCCTTTTCAATTTGATAATGCAAAGATGCAGTGTTGATGCTTGTGAATTCAGATGTGTCCATTAGATTTATTCAGGTAAAAAGATTACAAGGATTGCTTTAGCCTCTGTAAATTTTTATTGTGTGTGTGTATTTGTGTACTTGTGTATATATGTGTTCCACAGTGTGCTCATGGAGACAGAGGACAACTGTTCGGAGTTGGTTCTCTCCTACTATGTGAGATGAGGAGAGTGAACTGAGGTTCTCCATCTGGGCAGTAAATACCTTTGTCCACTGAGCCAGCTCACTGAAAGCCACTATGCTTGGTTACTTATTATTGTGTGCATGTGTGTGAGTGTAGGTGTGAACATGATGTGGCATATGTCAGGAGGTCAGAGGACAACTGTCAGGAGTCTGTCATTTCTGTCCAGTGTGGGTTCTGTGAATTGTACTTGGGTCCTCAGGCTTGTGTGGCAAGTGGGTTCACCTGCTGAGCCATCTTGGTGGCCCCACTGTTTTATGATTTCATTTGGGATCTTGCCTGGAATTTGTGTTCCACCTGTCTCAGCCTGCCAAGTGTTGGCATTATAGGCAAGTGCCACCATGCTAGTTGATAACCTTCTGTTTCACTATGGATAATGTTTGTGACTGTCTCTTGAGTCTTACACCTCTTCTTTGGTATCACCTTAAGCTGCTCATGTTTCCCACTTGGAGAATGTGTCAGAGGAGGAAATGAACAGACTCCTGGGAATTGTGCTGGATGTGGAGTACCTGTTTACCTGTGTCCACAAAGAAGAAGATGCAGATACCAAACAAGTTTATTTCTACCTATTCAAGGTGAGATTTTTAACATTTTATTTATTTATTTTTACATTCAAATTTGTATGTGTGCGTGTATATTTATGTACTGGCACATGTCATGGATCTTCTGTGGAGGTCAGAGAAGAGCTTGTGTAAGTAACTTTTCTCTTCCCCCCTGGGGTCTCAAGTATTAACTCAGGTTGTCAGCTTTGGTAGCAAGTGCCTTTCCCTGCTGAACCGTCTTGCTATTCCCTTATTATTGTTTTAAAGATTTATTTCATTTTTAATTATATATATATATATATATGTGTGTGTGTGTGTGTGTGTGTGTGTGTGTGTCTGTGTGTGTGTGTGTGTGTGTGTGTCTGTGTAGAGATATGGGCACATGAACGTGGTACCTGCAAAGGCCAGAGAGGCTGTTAGATCCCTTGGAGCTGGAGTTTTAGGCAGTTGTGAACCGTCCAACATAGATGTTGGAAACTGAACTCAAGTTTTTTAGAGGAATAGCAAGTGCTCTTAACCACTAAGCCATCTCTCCAGCCTCCCACTCCCTTTTTGGTTTTTGAAACATTGTCTTATACATTCTGTGTTGGCCTCAAACTCCCTTGTACAGCTGAGACTTGCTTTAAGCTCTTGACCTTCTTGCCTCTACCCTTTAAGATCTAGAATCTAGATGCTGCATTTCAGTTATGGGCTATTGTGCCCAGTGTGAGGTGAGAGTTTTGCATTTCCAAAGCAAAAGTTCAAATGAGCCCAGTCCCATGTGCAGTTTATGGGTGGAAGGCACTCAGCTTTGCTTCTGAGGCTTTGCTTCCTCAAGAGTCTCTAATATGATCACTATGAATGCCTTCACGTGTGTGCAAAATTGAACATCTCAATTCACAGATGTTTATAGGTTTCTTAACATCCACCAAATAAGTGTTTATCACAGCCTGAATTAGAGATGGCATTGGAGTATCTTGAGGGACAGAACTGTAACAAGACAAAGTTCTTCTGTTTTGGACTTTCATGTCTGTCAAGGAGATGGCCAGTGAACAATCAGTAATGTTTTTGCAACGTTAAAGCCTGTGAGGGGAAAAGAGCCATTCCTGCTCAGGGAACTTTCCAGGCAGAGAGTTGTGCACTAGAGGGGCAGTGGCACACAGGCACAGCAGTGAAGTCTTCAAGGTGGAGCCTGGAGGGAGGTGTCAGTGGAAAGAAGTCAGCCGAGCTTCTGTTATTTTAGAGGGAAGCCCTTGACTGTCACTGACATTGCCACCATTGTAGCTAGAGTTTTTTTGGTCCTGCCTGGCCTACAGTCAGGACAAATTTCTCTCACCCGCCAGTCCCACAGCTACTCAGACCCAACCAAGTAAACACACAGAAACTTATATTATTTATAAACTGTATGGCCGTGGCAGGCTTCTAACTAGCTGTTCTTATATCTTAAATCAACCCATTTCTATTAATCTGTACCTTGCCACATGGCTCGTGGATTACCAATTTCTTACATGTTAGTACTCATGGTGGTGGCTGGCAGCGTCTCCTTCTCTGCCTTCCTGTTTCCCCAATTCTCCTCTCTACTAGTCCTGCCTATACTTCCTACCTGGCTACTGGCCAATCAGTGTTTTATTTATCAGTTAATCATCCACAGCACTTTCCCTTTTTGTCTTTTTTCAAAAAGGAAGGTTTTAACTTCAACATAGTAAAATTACATACAACAAAACAATTATCAAGCAAGAATCACAACTACAACATCTAGTCTATTTATTTGTATTTGGCAAAATTAAAGAAGATATCCTATCTATCCTATATTTGTGAGTCTAAGGTTTCACATCTAACTTATCTTTTATCATAACAAAGGAAAATTATAACTATCTAGTCTTCAACTACATCAAAGACCTCAGAAGGATATAATATTACCTGAGAAATGATAGGTGGACACAAGCAACTTTCGGGAGTCTTGCAAGAGTAGACAGAGACAGCTGGCAGCCTGGACAGTTATCCAAAGTTCCTTTGTAAAGTTGGGGCATCTATCTTCAGCTCACAGGTCTAGAGTCTCTCAGTTACTCCTCTCTGTGTCCTGAAGAATGTCTGGCAGTTTCCTCTGCGAAGCAGGAACCTGATGGACCATTTCGCCAAGCAAAGTTCAGTAACTTTTAAAGAGCATGAGACTCTTAATCTCAGGGTCGTGGGTTCAAGCTCCACATTGGGTGCCACACCACTCCCTGGAGCAGCTGCTGCTTTTTGTGCCTTTCCTTCAGTCACACAGCTGTTCACAGGTGCTGATAGGATGGGGGGAACAATTTGCCAAAACCAGATTCCTAAAGGAGGCAGCAGAACAATTAAAACAAGAAACCTGGGACTGGAGAAGATGGCTCAGTGGTTAAGAACACCTGAGTTCAGTTCTCAGCGTCTTATAAAGAAACACACCAAGAAACAAACAAGCTGTTTCTGAGTGTGGTATTGTGTTCCCTGAAAAATTGTGTAGGCTAATAAACTTATCTGGGGTCAGAGAACAGGACGGCCACAATATTAAACATGAGGATAGGCAGTGGTAGCACATGCCTTTAATCCTAGCATTTCAGAGACAGAAATCCCTCTGGATCTCTGAGTTCAAGGCCACATTAGAAACAGCCAGGCATGGTGACACACGCCTTTAATCCCAGAAATCCAGCCTTTAATCCCAGGGAGTGACGGCAGAAAGTAGAAAGATATATAAGGCGTGAGGACCAGAAACTAGCAGCATTTGGCTGGTTAAGCATTCAGGCTTTGGAGCAGCACAGTTCAGCTGAGACCCATTCAGATGAGGATACAGAAGCTTCCAGTTTGAGGAAACAAGATCAGCCTCGAGAGATGGCTCCAACGGTTTAGAGCACTGGCTGCTCTCCCAGAGGAAACAAGATCACCCGAGGAACTGGCAAGGTGAGGTAGCTGTGGCTTGTTCTGTATCTCTAATCTTCCACCATTCACCCCAATAACTGGCCTCAGGTTTGTTCTTATTAATAAGAACTGTTAAGATTCCTGCTATGGGGTTGTGGATTTAGCTCAGTGGTAGAGTGCTCTGGCAAAAAAAAAAAAAAGAAAAAAAAAAAAGAAAAGAAAAAAATCCTGCTACATCTGAGTTCTTTGCAGATGACGTTGTATTGTGCAATCCTTGTAAAAATGTTAGGAAATATATCAAAACAGAAGGCATGGCCAGGAGACACGTGCCAGTGTCTGTATTTTCTTTTCTTTTAGGTTTCACTTTTTTTAAAGGTTAGTTTTGAAATAGTGTCTCCGAGTGATTTCCAGACTGATTTTGAACTCAGGATCTTTCTAACTCAGTTACTCTAGTGCTGGGGTTACAAGCACAGGCCACCGCACCTATTTATTTACATAGATTTTTGTGAAACCTCCCTTCCCTGGTGGCTCTCTTTCTCTGTAGTGCTTTATATGTACAAATATTTTGCTTGCATGTATGTCTGTGTACTACATGAGTGCAAGGCACATACCAGTCAATTGTTCTACCACTTAGCTACATTCCCACCCCACAAAATTTTCTTTTAATAAGACCAACTGTGCTTAACTTATTTTTATTTTTAATTCTAGTTTTTACTCCTTGTGGTACTGGGGCATTGTATGTACCAGACAAGTGCTCCATTGAGCTGTGTTCCAGCCTCTGCTTGCTTTGGGTGACACAAAGAGCTAAGTTATCCATGGAATTCCTC
Source organism: Onychomys torridus (assembly GCF_903995425.1). Taxonomy (NCBI): domain Eukaryota; kingdom Metazoa; phylum Chordata; class Mammalia; order Rodentia; family Cricetidae; genus Onychomys; species Onychomys torridus. The sequence goes on along the minus strand of NC_050460.1, from coordinate 682,087 downwards.
TTTGTTGTGGCTGCTGGGGGTCTCAGTGGATTCTCTACAAGTTTCTCATAATTGTTATCTTTTAAACATTTGCTCTGTAGTCTCCTTTTCCTTCCTTCCTTCCTTCCTTCCTTCCTTCCTTCCTTCCTTCCTTCCTTCCTTCCTTCCTTCCTTCCTCTTCTTTTATTGTGTTAACTGAGGAATTGCGGGTAAATAGAAGACAGAAGGGAGAAGGAGAATCCATTTTTTAAAAAGTTTTAGGATACTATTTGGATATTCTAAAATGGGTTGGGGTGGGTGGGGGTTGAATGTCATCAGGTTGAGCCCCTCAGGTGGCAACTTGCTGACATGGCTGTGAGGCTGGAGTCATCTGATTGAATCCTGGCAGATTCTAGCTCTTCCTGATTCTTTGGAGAAAGCTCGTAGTTGAGGGAAAACAAGGACTGCATAACTCCAGCTACTGTTTGTCTTGGAGCAAGTGCCCCGGCAGCTTTTGCTGCCCTGCCAAGTGAAGGAGCTGAACACTTAACATCCTTTAGGCCATGTGGCTTGCAGCTGGTATAGGTAAGCCAGCAAGCATTACTCTGGGTCATAGCACTGTGGTCTCCGCGACTGCCCGCCCCAGTCTTCAAATAGTCCAGATATACTCGCTTCTAAAATCAGAATCTAAGCTGGTCAGTGTTTTCTTCTCTTCTAACCATCCCTCTTTCTTTGCTTTTCCTTTCTTTTCTTTTCTTTGGTTAGGTCTTTCTATGTAATCCAGGCTGATCTTTTTGTTGTGTTTGAAACAGCATCTTTCTATGTAGCTGTGGCTAGCCTGGAACTCACTAGGAGTCATGGGCTAGCTTTGAATTTGTAGTAGTCCTTACTGCCTCAGCCTCCTGAATACTTGGTTGGTAGCATAAGCTGTTATGCCCAGTTTCCAGCTACATCACTTTATATTTGAGGAAATAGATTCACAGTTCATATCAGTTCACCTCAAAACTGAACATTTTTATGGATCAAGTTCCCAAGTAGCTAACTGAGCTAAGGGAAAAAGATTTTATTTAAATCAGAAAATAAAACAGGCAACTGGAATTGCTTGTTTTTAAAATTCATGATTAGTTTTGTTTTAATATGGAGTCTTTTGTAGCTTCAAACTTATTATGTAGCTGAGGATAACCTAACCCTTCTGACCCTCCTGATTCCACCTCTGTGGTACTGGGATTCAGGCAGGGCCACCACAGCTGACTCATGACTAATCTTTATCATTGGAAACACATGTAATGCTTACCTTTATTATAGTTAGTTTTTGTGAAGATGGACCCAGCACATTAAGGATCAGTGAGTGGTCCACACTCATAACTTATATGGGACCCCCTAGAAGGTATTGTGCTGTGTGGTGACATATTCCTTTTTCTGTCCCTTTCCTGTCTGTCTGCTCTTTGGAGGCTTTTGATCTTAGAGCGGGAATTAAAAGCAGTGCATTTGGTTTGTGGGCACTGAGAACACAGGCCTTCTGCCTGCAGATGGAGAAGCTCAGTCTCTTAGATTAATCAGTTTTGTTAATACAGTAAATAGTTGCCCTCTTTCATGTCTTCTGGAAAGGCAGAAATGGAGAAAAGAAGGAAAGAGTAAATAAATGCATGACCTACACATGAAGGAAGCTATGGGCGATTTCAATTAGAGTTGAATGGAAAGAACATCAGTGTCTTTTTTCTTTTTCAGAGTTATTGAGAAAAAGGTCTGGTAAAATGACTCATGCAGCCAAGCATGATGACTTGAGTTCAAGTCCCAGGAGTCATGGTGTGGAAGGCCAGAATTGACTCAAGTTGTCCTCTGAATTCCACATATACACTGTGGTTCATGCATCATCCACATACACATGAATATATGTAAAAATATTTTAAAGAAATTTTTTATTTCTTTGAGATGTGGCTCTGTTCTATAGCCCTGTTTGGCCTCAAACTCATTTTGTAGCCAGTGGTGGCAATCCTCTGGTCTCACTCATCTTTCCACATGTGAGTCACCACATTCAGACCAAGAAAAAGTGTTTAAAATAGATATAAACATAAGCATCAAAGGAGGAAAAGAAGGGTTCAGTTGTTCACACCCAAATGTGGATTTCTCCAGAGTTCTTAGGGTTGAATTAATCTTTAGTGTAGTTCTGGATAAATGACTCTGTCCCTTTTCTCTCTGTTTGCTTTTTGGAGGCTTTTGATCCTAGGACAGGAATTAAAAGCAGTGTATTTGGTTTGTGGGCACCTGGCTTCTACAGATAGAGAAGAAATAGAAAAATACAGAAGTAGAGAAAGCTCCATCCAAGCCCCTGAGCCCATGTGTCTAGCTTCTGCAGGCAGCAGTTCTTTCTGACCTTATTTATGCAGAGTGTATCCTGGCTTATCTAGTGTTTAAGAATGAGAGGTTCGGCTCCCTGTGGTGGCCTCAATGAGTCTAAATGGGTTTCTGGGTCCCTAGCAAGCAAAAATGGGAGAAAAGGGGAAATGGAGGGAAGGGTAGAATATGGGGATCAGTGCAGGGGGTAGTCCAGGCTGCTAAGAATTGAAAGGTGGCTAGCTCTGTGGCTAGCATGAAGGCGAGTTTGTGGTATCTAGGAGTTCTTATGTGGCTAAGTAGAATATAGTTGGTGACTCCACTTAAAGGTTAGGTAGATGTGGGGTGGTAACTGGAAGGAAAGGAATAGATGTGATGTGGTGTGTGTGTGTGTGTGTGTGTGTGTGTTTTAAGTGCTAGTTATGTTATGGTGCATACCCATAATTCCATCATTTGGAAAGCTGAGGCTGAGAAAGAAGGGCCATGAGTTAAGGTCAGCATGGACTACATAAGGATACCCTGTTCAAAAAACCAAAACTATAAATCACTAAGCCACAAACTAAAGCTTGTTTTTAAAAATGATTTCTTTGCAGCTCTTAAGAAAGTCTATTTTACAAAGAGGAAAACCTGTGGTTGAAGGCTCTTTGGAGAAGAGGCCCCCATTTGAAAAGCCCAGTATTGAACAGGTAAAAGCATTTTGAGGATCTCTTTTACATGAATTTAATGCTGAAGGGCCCCTCCCAGCTTTTGTTTGCTGGGGCTCAAACCTGGAACCTTATAAATAGTCAGCATACACTATTAAGCTATACTCTAGCTTGAAGAACTTTCATGCTTCCTTCCACATTTCTAAATTTTTTAAAAAAGATTGATTTATTTATTATGTATATAGTATTCTGTCTGCATGTATGCCTGCAGGCCAGAAGAGGGTACCAGGTCTCATTACAGATAGTTGTGAGCCACCATGTGGTTGCTGGGAATTGAACTCAGGACCTCAGGAAGAGCAGCCTGTGCTCTTAACCCCCGAGCCATCTCTCCAACCCTCTTCTACATTTCTATATAGGTCTTGCATCCATCCCAACCCAGCATCAAGCTGTTAACACAAGACTATAGGAACCTAGGACACTCTGGGTCTCACAATCACACCCACTTTAATAAATAATCTGGGTTTTGTCTTTTAGGAGTGTTGTGCACTTAGACTCCACTCTGTATGTAAGGGAAAATGAGTAGAATGTATAGTTGGTAAGAATTCATAAAATGTGCCTTTTCTTACTCTTGAATGAAGTGAGATCCCACAGAGGGATATGTGTGTGTGTGTGTGTGTGTGTGTGTGTGTGTGTGTGTGTGTGTGTGTGTGTGTAATCAATTTATTAAGGGTGCAATGGGCAAACAAACTCACTAATACAAACAAGCAAGGCGCTGACACCACCACTACTTCCGCCACTCATCCCTCTGGTCCAGCTGTCACTGTTCTGTTCTGCAAGCTGCTTCACGCTGCTTGACTGCATCTCAACCACCCAGGAGAGAGCAAGCTGCCCCTCCTCAGTTTTAACTAGTCACATACTCAGAAAGGGCCATGTCCATTGGGCCAGACAGCCCAGAGGTCATTGGTTGAATGGAACGAATTCCCACACGCTTGAAGTCTTAAAATTAAGTCTTTGTCTTTTTATTTGGCACTGTCTGAAAAAGCCTATTAAGAAGAGAGGGAATTTATTAATGACGTGGAAAACATTGTATCTTAGAGATGTGTGTGGTAATTCTAGCTTCGTTTCTGTTGCTGTGATAAAATATTTGATTTTTAAAAAAAGCAGTTTCAGAGGAGAAAGGGGTTTTATTCAGTTTACAATCCAGGTTATAATCCTTCATAGAAGAGAAGTCACATGGCAGGAGCTCCTCCAAGCTGAACAGATCATATTTACAGTCAGAGCAGAGTGAAATGGATGCTTGCAGGCTTGTTTATGTTCAGCTTGGTTTCTCTACTCTTAGGAAGATCAGGACCTCTGGCATAGTGAATGGTGCCAGCATTTACAACAGTTACTTTTTGGGTCTCCTTCCCCAGGAGATTCTAGGTCCTATCAAGTTGACATAGGTAATCATCACACAGTAATACCAGTCTTTATAAATAAATGACTTGGTGTAAGTAAGCCTTTGGGAGAACAAATTTTTCTTTTATTTTCTCTTCTTTTTTTATTTTTTTTGGGACTGATTTGTAAACAGTTTGTGTAGCCCTGGCTATTATAAAAACAGTGGAAGGGCCTGGCAGTATAGCACACCTTTAATCCCACTGGGGAGGCAGAGGCAGGTGGATCTCTGTGAAATATAGGCTACAGAGTTAGTTCCAGGAAAGGCTTCAAAGCTACAAAGAGAGATCCTGTCTCAAAAATCATACAAACAACAACAATAAACAAAAACCAACCAACCAACCAAACAAACAAAAAAACCAGCAGAAGGCAACCTTGGCAGTTGGAGCCAAGGGGCCCAAGAAAGCCATGTTAAATGACAGAACTCACGTCGGTAGAGTGTGCATGTAGAGATAAGGGCTGAGGAGATGAGGAACAAGAAAGGAAGAGAAGAAGACACAGGAAAGGGGGAAGAGAGGAGGTGTAGATGCAGTCTCGTGGGAAGAGAGAGAGAGGAGTGGGGGAGGGTTTGCCTTTAATAAGGGGATTTAGCACATGTGTATACAAACTACATATCCACACAGCGTATGTGCACAGACTACGTATGGCCTTAGGACCTGGGCTGTTTAGGTATTTGCTTGAATCTTAGCAAGTGCATCCTGTCAGGTCTCCAAGGGGCGGGCCATGTATGTCTAAACGCTAACACTGGCTGTCCTAGAACTCAGTATGTAGACCAGGCTGCCTTCAAACTCAGAGACCTGTCTGCCTTTGCCTCCTGAGTGTTGGTAAAGGCATGTGCCACCACCACATGGCTGTGAGAGTAAGTTCCATGTTGATTCTAAACTAGTAAGAGTTCTTATTCTTTTATGTGATGAGATGGGAGTATTCTCTAGAAAATTTAATGTACAACTCTCTTGGAAAAGTGCACATTTCTGAATGTTTTTTCTTCCTCTGATATTCTTGTTAAAACTACAAGAGTGATGAAAGATAAGGTAGCAAAGTATTAAAAATTTCACAGACCAAGACATTTATCCAAGAACCTCATTTTGCATCTTTTCTCATTAAAGGGATTTTGACCTTTCTAATCCGTGTCTATGCTTTTCTCCTTGATGCTCCAGGATTGAAGTGGGAACAGAATCATAATTCTGTTTTTCTGTTTGTCACTTTTTCCTCCACTGTGACCAGAAGGGAGATTTCCCTGGGTAGTACTGTTTATTTTGAAGGAAAGGGAAGACATTTTTGTGGACTGAGATTGTTTATTCTTTTGCAAATAACTCCTGAGATAACTGGTTAGATTCAGAGTTAGTGTGGTCATATAGCTACATGAACATGCTGCCTTCGATTCTTTTCAGGGTGTGAATAATTTTGTGCAGTACAAATTTAGTCACTTGCCATCAAAAGAGAGACAGACAACAGTTGAGCTGGCCAAGATGTTTCTGAATCGAATTAACTACTGGCACCTGGAAGCTCCATCACAGCGGAGACTAAGGTCTCCCAATGATGACATCACTGGATACAAGGAGAACTACACAAGGTAATTGAGTTGAGGTACTGCACCCTGGCTCCAAACATGGAATTACTATTTGCCTCCCAGGAAAGGGTTGCCTACTTATGGTGACTCCACCAACTCGTAGAATATGCCTATGTAGTTTAACTTTCAAGTTCTTAGTTTGCTTTTCAAAATCAGCTATTATCTATCTATCTATCTATCTATCTATCTCTCTGTTTGTGTGTTTATTCTCTGCCATGTCACTTGTGTGGCAGTCAGAGAACAAATTGTAGGAATTTGTTCTCTCCTTCCACCATGTGATACAGGGGATGTATCCCAGCCCTCAAGGCTGATGGCATACACTGGCACTCACTGAGCCATCCTCCTGGCTCTGATAATATTAAACTAAATATGGTTAATTTAACTTGTATGTTTTATTTTTTCAATGTGGCTACTATTTAATTTAAAATAGCTATGTGAGCCAGTGGCTAATGCCTTTAATCCCAACACTTGGTAGGCAGAAGCAGGCAGACCTCTGACAAGATCAGCCTGGTCTACATTAGTGAGTTCCAGATCAACCAGAGCTATATAATGAGACCCTATCTCAAAGGAAAAAAATACAAGAAGTAATACATAGCTTGCATTCTTAAAAAAAATTAGCCTTTTAACGTTAATTTTAATGAGAAGGATACAAAATCACATAATAAACTAGGAGTGAAGGATAAATTAGAAAACAAACAATTTGGCACATTCAGTATACAAAGTATTAAGACCTATATTTATCTTCATTTAAATAGCAGTGGCCAGAATTATCCATTTTATCTCTTTTCATGATATTCTTACTGTGTGTTTGTTTGAAAGAGAGAGCATGTAGCGCAGGTAGCCTTGAACTCACTCTATACCCCAGGCTGTTTTCTTTCTTTCTTTCTTTTTTTGAGACAGAGTTTCTCTGTGTAGCTTTGCACCTTTCCTAGAACTCATTCTGTAGCCCAGGCTGGCCTTGAACTCACAGAGATCGACTGCCTCTGCCTCCTGAGTGCTGGGACTAAAGACATGTGCCACCACCTCCCAGCCCCAGGCTGGTTTTTAACATAGGATCCTCTGCTTAATGTCATGAATTCTGAGATTGCAGCTATACACTACCAAACCTGTCTTTGTAGCTCTTAAAGGAAAAAATTATTGTTTCATAAATAAAAAAATAGGACCAAAAATAAAAAGCAAATAATTAAAAGAAAAGGTATATATATGCATACCTGTGATTCTATGTCCTCAGGAAGCAGAGGCATGAAGACTGTGAGTCCCAGGCCAACCTGGACTATAGGCTACATAGAAGCCTTGTCTTTAAGAGTGGGGTTTGGGGTAGAAGGGAAAGTAGAGAGAGAGAGAATCAAATGTATAAACAACATGAGAGACATGACCATATTTTAGAAAACAAAATAAAGCCAGGTGTGATGGCATATACATTTAATCACAGCACCCAGGAGGCAAAGGCAGGCAGATCACTGAGTTCAAGGCCAACCTAGTCTACAGAGTGAATTCCAGAACTGCCAGGGCTTCATACATAGAGAAACCCTGTCTCCAACAAACAAGCAAACAAAAAGATATAAAAGAAAAGAAAGTAATAATATAGGGTGGCACTTGGGAACTATCAAGAAATGGGTAGCACATATTAATAGATACTAAGAAATAGAAAAAACAAAGTGGGTTTTGAGTGGCCTCAGGGCTTGTCTCTTTTTCTACCTCTGTGAGCTGTAGATGAGTCTTTTCTTCTCTGATGCTCAGTTTCTTCTGTGAAGTTATATTCTGTGGGAAGTTTTCACTGCTGCATGGCACAAAACAGGTGCAGGGAAGATTTTTGGTTTGTTTACACCCCACACACAGTGCTGTCTAAAACACAGTCTGCTAATGTGGGGTTGTGTAGCTGGATAATAGACAAGAGTAATGGATAATTGAACAAGATTGTCTTTGGCAGCACATATACTTCAATTGGAATGATACAAGGAAGATTAGCATGGCCGCTGAGCAAGAACGATGCACAAATTCATGTAGCGTTTCATATCTTTATTTCAATTTTCTCAGACTCCCCTATAGATGCCATTGTCCCAAGACAAAAGAAAATAATTTTAAGAACATAATGCCCACATTCTCAAGAGGTGGGGTGGGTCGTTTTTTGGTCATTTGATGGATTTTGTCATTGTTTGGGGGGAGTTGGTCACAAGTTGTTATTGGTCATGGTCAGGGAAGATACTAAACATAGCAAATTAGATTCAGGAATTTCATTCTGAAAAGAAAAGGTGAGGGATATAGAAATGGTAGGATAAAAGGATATATTATTGAATCTGCTTTCTAACAAAAAAAACTACTAGTCTCACTTATTTTACATTGATACGGATTTTTTCATATTGATACAAATTTAGGATTATTTTTGTTATACTATATATATGTTTCTACTCTTGTTTCAAATATTTTTGTATATTGATACAAATTTAGTGTTATTTTTGTTATACTGTATATATGTTTCTACTTTTGTTTAAGGTATTGATTGTACCTATGCAGCTCATTTAAAAATGCCATGTTATGCCAGGCGGTGGTGGCCTACACCTTTAATCCCAGCACTTGGGAGGCAGAGCCAGGTGGATCTCTGTGAGGTTGAGGCCAGCCTGGGCTACCAAGTGAGTTCCAGGAAAAGGCGAAAAGCTACACAGAGAAATCCTGTCTCGAAAAACCAAAAAAAAAAAAAAAAAAAAAAAAGTCATGTTATGTTCTAGTCCTCGAAAACTATTAAGGGTAATAAAAAAAAAAGACAGGTTAACAGTCATCTATGACAATCAAACTTATAGTCACGTTAGATTTGTTTTCACAGTTAAACTGATGTATTATAGATGGTCTTCAATCATTTCAGAGACCTGCAGAATATGACATTTAATTTTTTTTTTCTTTTATTTATTTATTTATTTATTTTTTGAGACAGGGTTTCTCTATAGCTTTGGAGCCTGTCCTGGGCTAGCTCTGTAGACCAGGCTAGCCTCGAACTCACAGAGATCCACCTGCCTCTGCCTCCTGAGTGCTGGGATTATAGGCATGTGCCACCACTACCCGGCCTGACATTTAAAATGTTTTAATAACCTAAGGCTTTTCATGACAGTGAGACATGTCTGCTCCTGGAAGCACCAATCTACTTCATAAAAGTATGATGGGCATTGATGAACCTCCATATGTAGTTTTCTTTCATTGTGACAAAGCTAGCGATTTGGTCAAGAAACTGCCTTTACCTTGACTGCTGACAGCATACTGTACAAACTGGACAAGCAGGACACAAAGGAGTAAGACTGCCAAACTTTGCTAGACAAGGAGGGACAGCCCTTCAAAATTCCTGCTTCACAGAAAAGTCTGTCAGATATGGTAGGCCTGTAGGCTGAAGATGGATGTCCTAACACTGTAGAGGAAACTTGGGTGACTGTTCAGGCAGCCAGCTGTTTCTGTCATTTCTATAGTTTTGAAAACTGCTTGGTCTGCACTTCCTGTTTACTAAAGTAATATATCCTTCTTGGGTCTCTGATGGAGTTGAAGACGAGATAGTTGTTATAGTTACATTTTTCTTTGTTACCAAATTCAAAAAGGAAACTCACAAAAGAGATGTAAAGTATATAAAGTTGAGAGGCACCAAAGTTCAAATTGTTTATCTACGAAAATGTTTTGAGGTCTAAAAACCCAAAATAAAGTAGTTTTGGGTTGCTAATACAAGCTAGGATAAAAAGTAAATTCTTCAAGGTACAAAATTTTGGACTCATCAAGATAGGATAGATAATGGAATATTTACTCTGAATTTGCCAAATACAGATGAACTGGACATTGTGAATGTGATTCTTACCTGATAATTGTTCTTATTGTTTATAGTTTTATTATATTAGAGTTAAAACCTTTCCTCTTTTTATTTTATTCATTCAATTCATTCATTCATTTATTTATTTTCAAGACAGGGTTTCTCTGTATAACAGTTCTGACTGTCCTGGAAATCACTTTTTAGACTAGCTAGCCTCAAACTCACAGCGATTTACATGCCTCTGCCTCCCAAGTACTGGGATTAAAAGTGTGTACCACCACTACCCAGCTAAAACCTTTCCCTTTCCTTTTATTTAGACAAAAGGAAGGGGGGATGTTGTTGAATAATCTTTTTGTACATTATGAAAATGTGTCTTTGCCAAGGCAACTTCTGATTGGTTTAATAAAGAGGTGAATGGCCAATAGCTAGTCAGGAAGGGGTTAGGCAGGACTTTCAGGCACAGGAGGAGAGAAGATGAATCTAGGCATGGGAGAGATGCCAGAGGACACAGAGAGGAAACAGGAGGTGCAAGATGGAAGAGAGGTAAAATGCCATGAGGCAGAATGTAGATTAGTATAAATGGGTTAATTTAAGGTATAAGTGCCAGTGGGACAAGCCTAAACTACAGACCAAGCTTTCCTAATTAATATGTCTCCATGTCATTTTTTGGTGTGCTGGCGGCCCAAAGAAAAGTCCCGTCTACAGTGAGTATTTGAATGAGACCTTTGAAGCTGTAATGGCTTCTGATAGAAACAGCACAAGAGCTTTTTGGTGCTCAGCATCCACAGCCTACAGCCGAAGGCAGAGCCTGCCCAGAGAGTCAAGGGATGAGTCTCCATATGCACTAGGACTTGTTCATTTCTAGATCAAGAGGCTTAGTTCATAATATCCGGAAATGAAGGTAGATGCACTCAACTCCCTGTTTCTTCTATCATGCCATTTGATGAAGAAAGGAAAGCAGGGAGAAGAACCTAGCAAAGTTGGGGGAGTCAAAACAAAGAAACCTCATATTTATGAAGCACACTATTGGCATGAAAATGAGGCAGAATAGGATTTTATGTGGTGAATATTGGACTCAGAGATGATAGTCATTGTTCCAGAGCTAACTTGTAAAGCTTTATTCAGTAAAAAATAAAAAACAACCTGAGGTAACATACACCTGTAATCTTAGTCCTCAGAATGTAAAGCCACGAGGGTCAGGAGTTCAAGGCCTGAATGAGCTACAGGGGACCCTACCTCAAAATTCAAACTAAATGAAGCAGATTTAACAGTATTACTTTTTACTATAATGAATAAAAGAAAATGTGTTTCAAGTTTAAAATTATAATTTAGCCAGTTGTGGTATTTAATCCCAATACCTGGGAGGTAGAGGTAGATGGATCTTTGAGTTTGGAGCCACGCTATTCAATATAGCTAGTTCCAGGCCAGCCAAGGCTACAAAGAAAGACTCTATCCCCCAAATAAACAAAAAATAAGAGCTTTTATTATATTTATAAACCATCTTCTTTGTAGCAGAAATACCACTTTCTTAGCATGTCAGCTGCCTGTAATGTACTTTAGAACTCAGTCAGTACCACTCAGATACAGATGTGAACCCCTGATGACACATATTTTTAACCCCACACTCAGGAGACTGGAGCAGGAGGCCTTTAAGTTCAAGACCAGCCTGCATGAGACTCTGATTCACAGAGGGGTGGAGATAATAGAGAGAAATTTTAAATAAGTTTTACTCCTTACTCAAAGTATAGTCATCTCTGCCAGGCATGGTGGTACACACCTTTAATTCCAGAACTCCAGAGGCAGAGGCAGAGTCAGGTGGATCTCTGAATTCAAGGTTAACCTGGTCTACAAAGTGAGTTCCAGGATAGCCAGGACTGTTACACAGAGAAACTATGTCTCAATAAACAAAAACCAAATCAAACCCAACCCAACCCAACCCAACCCCAACCCCAACCCCAACCCCAACCCCAACCCCCCCAACCCCAACCACCCCAACCCCAACAACCCCAACCCCAACAACCCCAACCCCAACCCTAACCCCAACCCCAACCAAACCAAACCAAACCAAACCAAACCAAACCAAACCAAACCAAACCAAACCAAAAAGTATTGCCATCTATCTATAAGATCAATGTGGAAAATTCCCAGATACTGTGATTAAAAGTGTGCTAGGATTATGAAGTGTGCTATCAAGGCTGGTTTATGCTGTGTTGAGGATTGAATCCTGGGCCTGCATGCAAGGCAAGGCCTGTACCAACTGTGCTACAACTCCAGCCCTGTTTTCTTGTATTTTAGTGTCAAATTTTAAATAGTGTCAAGATAATCAGAGTTGCATGGAGTTTGACTTCTGATTACTAAGATTTGTGATCAGGTTGCTCATTTGTTTATATTTTATAATTAGTTATTGGGCTGGCCTCCTCTCATCCCCAGATACTCTTTCTGTCTTAGTTACGGTTCTATTGTTGTGAAGAGACACCATGACCACTGCAACTCTTATAAAGGAAAACATTTAATTGGGGCTGACTTCCAGTTTAGAGGTTTAGTCTATTATCATCATGGTGGGAAACATGGCAGTGTGTATGCCAATATGGTGCTGGAAAAGGAGCTAGAGTTCTATATCTTGATCCACAGGCACCAGGAAAGGGACTGAGCTACACTGTGCCTCAAAGCCTGTCCCCACAGTGACACACTTCCTCCAGCAAGACCACACCTCCTAATAAGGCCACTCACTCTGGGCCAAGCATTCAAACACGAGTCTATGGCAGCCATTTCTATTCAAACCACCACACTTTCCATTTCAATGAGTGAGCACAGTTAATAATCCAATAATATTGGCTTCAAAAGAGGTGAATTTTAGAATTATAGAATAAATAATGCCTTTTTTTTGCTAAAAAGATCACTTTCAATAAATTAGTAAAATTCAAAATTATTACAGAATAGTACTTTCACACGAAATATTAAGAGAGAAACTTGAGAGAATAAACAGAAGTAGCATACACAGGGGTTTTAAGATTGTGAATCTAGGGAGATTGCTCAGTGGTTAGAGCACACTGCTTTTGCAGAGGATCTGTGTTTGGTTCCTTGCACTCATATTAAGTGGTTCATAACCACTTGAAATTCCAGTTCCAAGGGATCTTACACCCCTCTGCTGGCCTCCTCAAGCAGCATGCATACTTGTAGGAAAAACAGCCATACACATAAAATAAAATTAAAAAGAAGAAAAGATGAGAATCAAAGCAGATGTAGTAACATTAACCTGCTTCTTCCTAATGAGTAACTCATGCCTGTAACCTACTACTCAGGAGTCTGAGGTAGCAGGATTGCTGTGAGTTCAAGACCAGGATAGGCTACAGAATACGACTATCTCAAAATATGGAAGTGGGCCAATGAGCAAGTAAAAAGCCTCTCCCTTCTCTTCCACCCATCTTCTCTCTTTTCATCTCTCACTCCCTTCCCACTTCCCTGTTATAGCTCAGCCTGTTGTTGAACCTGCCATTCTCTTGCCTTATCTTTCCAGATAAGGGAACTTATAGGTGTGGTCATGAAAGTCTTTCTCCAAAGTGAAACACTACTGCTCCATTGCCACCTCTCATGGGGTAGTATGGGGGTTAGGTACAGAATTAGATGGAAAAAAAGACCCAAAAAACAAGACCACAGATGTGCACAGTGGTATGTCATTCATTTCCATCCTCACCTTATCGGTGGTGTCCTCAGTGAGGGAAGGATGAACTTTGATTTTTGGAAAGCAGCACTGACTTGGAAGAGGATGGTTTGCAAAATGACATTCCCACCAGGTTTCCCTAGTTAGAGTTGCATTCTGGGACTCCCATGATCTATGCTTGTTGCTGTTCCTGGGAGATGCAGAGCTTGCGTCTGCTGCCTGAAAATCCAAGGACTGTTTCTGATTGTTTTCATTCTTTAACATCAGTGTTGGAAGAAACTTTCTAAATCAGATGTCCCTTACCGGCAGTTTACTGCAGACTTGTGGTCAGATCAAGCAAACCTGGTTCCTCTCCGACCCTACAGTGTTGAAAGTAGTTTTGACTTTGAGCTTACAGAGTGTACCTAAGCAACAGATGGTCAAAGCTTATGACTTCCTGTACCTGACTGGGTTTTGAATAGTCTTAAAGCTCTTTATCTTCTCCCCACAACTTCAGTGGTAAGAGAGTGTTGCCTAGGCAATTCATTCATGTTTTTCATTCACTGCTTCACTCACTCATTTATCATAAGAAGGAAAAGTGTTTGTGTGTGTGTATGTGCACGTGAACAGTGTTAATATGTAGGTGGCCCAGATTGGGTTCAAGCTTCAGTGATACACCTGCTCAGCCAGTTCTGGGATCACAAGGGTGTACCATCATGCCTAGCTGCATAGGTAATTTATTTTCATTACATTTTATTTATGTAGTATGTGTACACGCGCGCTCGCGCGTGCGTGCGTGCGTGCGTGCGTGCGTGTGTGTGTGTGTGTGTGTGTGTGTGTTCTCTGGGATGGAACTTTGGTTTGTAAGACTTAGAAGCAAATGACTTCCCCCTTGAGTGATCTTACAAAAGGAAGTTTCTCTGTTGCTTTTCATTTTTCTTTCTCACTTGTATAGTTTTTTTTTTTTTTTCCTTTTCTCCTTGTTATTTCTGGGGATCAAACCTAGGACCTTACTTATGTTAAGAAAGCATTCTACCTTAGAGCTACAGCCCAAACCACACTTTATATACATACTTCCTTCTTTAATTTTTTAAAAAACTTTAAGTACTTATACTATTAAAATATCTTATACCCCAAATAATTTATAGAAAGCAGTCTTTTCCCAACTCTCTGTAATTAGACACAGTCATTTAGGCCTAAATACTATGTGATATTGTATGCTTTTCTAGATGCTTACTATCTTTAAAAATAGGATGCTTCAAATGAATAGGTTTTCTAATTGCTGTGATCTGTCAATCTGACTTTACACAAACAGTGACAGGATTATACCACACAACACATCTGATTATCCTGCATTTTGACTTCCCAAGATTCAGTGACCCAGGCAGCCACACTTCCCTTGGTGTTCAATGAGTTAGGTACAGATTCTCCTCCCTGGCCCTCAGAAGCTTCGCTGTTGGCATGCAGGCATGTTGGGCTCAATCTTCAGTACCCATTTACCTTAGCTTCCAAAGTGCAGGGTTTATAGGCCATAGCCCTGGACTATAATCTCAATATAAATCAAAATCAAATTATACTTTGTACCTTACACATGCTATCTCAGTCCATAGAAAATCTGGTGAATTCACTGTGACTTGTCCCTGTCTTATAGACAAGAAAGTGGGCACTGAACAATGTAATATTTCCATGTAGCTGGTCAAGTGACAAAGCAATATTGGACTTCAGGCTCCCTGCATGATGATAGAGTAGGAGGAGGCCCACATGCAGTCATAGAGGGTACATAAGGGCCAGCTGGTCTCATCCCAGGCTCACTTACCTGGTAGTGATCTTATTGGCTATCATCAAAGGCCTAGTTCCTTTAGCTAAGCTTCATCATCTAGAAGGTCACTTCATCATCTAGAAGGTGTTATGGATGACTGGGACTTGGTGGCCCCCTAATGGCACTTGTCTCCTCTTCTTACAGGTGGTTGTGCTACTGCAATGTACCGCAGTTCTGTGACAGCCTACCTCGGTATGAAACCACAAAGGTGTTTGGGAGAACATTGCTTCGCTCAGTTTTCACCATCATGAGACGACAGCTCCTGGAGCAAGCCAGACAGGAAAAAGACAAACTGCCTCTCGAGAAACGCACGCTAATCCTCACACATTTCCCAAAGTAAGGGGGTGTGCTTGTGGTGCTTTGCTTTATCCCAGGGTCTGAGGTTGTGGAGAACAAGTCGAAGCTAACTTAAGTACCAAAATCATGAACATTAGAGAAAACATCCTGGGAGGAAGAAGAACCCTCAGTTCCCAGGAAATATCTCTGCATTCCATACAGCAAACCTGTACTTATTTTATTTTTATTTGTTTATATTTTTTGAGACCCTGGCTATCTTTGAACTCACTATGTAGATCAGGCTGGCCTCAAACTTACAGATATCTGCCTGTCTTAGCCTCCTGAGTGCTGGGGTTAAAGGTGTATACCACCACTTCTGTCTTAGTTAGGACTTCTATGGCTGTGAAGGGATACCGTGACCTTATAAGGAAAACATTTAATGGGGACTGGCTTACAGTCGAGAGGTTTAGTCCATGGTCATCATGGTGAGAAGCATGGCAGTGTGCAGGCAGACATGGTGCTGGAGAAGGAGCTGAGAGTCCTACATCTTGATCTGAAGGCAACAGGAAGCAACTGTGTGCCACACTGAGTGTAGCTGAGCACAGGAGACCTCAAAACCTGCCCCTCACAGTGACATACTTCTTCCAACAAGGCCACACCTACTCCAACAAAGCCACGCTTCCTAATAGTGTCACTCCTTTTGGGGTTCATTTTTCTTTCAAACCACAACCTCTGACAACACTTGTTAAATTGTTCTTTGACAATTTCATATATGTATATAATGCATTCTTATTGCTCTGACCTCTACTTTCTTTTATTGCATACCTCCTCTTAAATACTAACTTCTTTTCCACATTCACATATTCTTGTTTAGTTTTGTCCCTCTGTGTTCTACCAAGACTGTCTATGTGGCCATGGAATGGAAACTATCTATTGTATTCTGTGGGTCCACCAGTGGATACACAACTGAAGGCAATATCTCTTCACCCTCAGAGTCTGTCAGTACCATTAGCTTATAGTGCGGTATGTGTCTAACTCAGATCTGTGACTGACTGTTGAGAGGGCCAGTCTTGTGCAGGCCCAGCCCTTAATTTGCTCTATGTATTTCAGCTACCAGGATGTTAAAGATGAATGAGGGAGAGCATGTAGGTGCTGTTTCTGTCCATTCAGGGGGTGCAGAGGAACCCACTGGCTAATCTCTGAACCCTAGCAAAGTTCCAGCCTCTTCACTCTTGGCTCTGACCCTTTCAAAATCAGCCTGCCAGAGCTGGAGTGGAAGCTTCCTTCTGTTCAGCTCTGTACCTCTGAACTGTTGCTTGTAGAATGCACTCTCTGTGACTCTTACATCTTGCTTTGCTGCATATATAATCTTTCAGAAAATATGTTATAGCAAAAGGAAGTTCAAGTGCTATATCCTGGACTTTGGGATCATAAGGATTTTGATTCTCCATCCCAGTGCTTGGGGCCAAACCTAGGGCTTCACGCATTAGGTATGTAGTCTGCCAGTGAGCTACATCCCCAGACTAGAACCGCGAGTTTAAGCTCAGAGATTGGCTGCTGGAGAAGGGCTGACAGTAAGAGAGCTGTAGCTCAGAGCTTCTTGACCAAGGACAGCAATGCATGAATGAGATAGGTGGGCGGGTTTCTGGGGGTAGGTGGGGATTTTTTTTTTTTTTTTAAATTATGCCTAGATTGGTGCATAGTGGAAAAGAGTAAAGATTCAAAAACTACCAGGAATGACAAAGCATTTCTTCCCTGTCCCACTGAAAACTATCCATTTGGAACATACTGGGAGAGGCAATTTTGTATTCTTTGATCAAAGATTATTGAAATTATACTTTTGGAAAAACTAATATTTGGATCTATTTGATTTTTAACTATGTGTATGTGTCTGTATGTGGT
Organism: Onychomys torridus; assembly: GCF_903995425.1. NCBI lineage: Eukaryota > Metazoa > Chordata > Mammalia > Rodentia > Cricetidae > Onychomys > Onychomys torridus. The sequence goes on along the minus strand of NC_050460.1, from coordinate 664,729 downwards.
TTGTGTATGTGACCACTGATGGTTGAGAAGGCCAGAGGTGCTTGGTTTTGCTGGAGCTGGAGTTGCAGGCATTTGTGAGCACACTTGATGTGGGTTCTGGGAATTTAATTTCAGTCCTTCCTACAAGAGCAATATATGATCTTAACTGCTGAGCCATATCTCCAGCCACAGAAAAACTGAATTTTCAGTATCAAGATATTGTTATTGAATTACCCAGTTTGTATTTCAGGAAAGTTGTTAACAGTTCATGTTCTGAGAGAAGGTCTCACTCTGTAGCCTAGGCTAGCTTTGAACCCTGAATTTTTTTCTGCCTAAGCCTGTAGCTGGAGTTTTTCTGGTCCTGCCTGACTCACAGTCAGGACAAATCTTTCTCACCCCAGTCCTACAGCTGCTCAGACCCAACCAAGTAAACACACAGAGACTTATATTGCTTACAAACTGTATGGCCGTGGCAGGCTTCTTGTTATCTAGTTCTTATATCTTAAATTAACCCATTTCTATTAGTCTATACTTTGCCATGTGGCTTGTAGCTAACTGGTACCTTACATCTTGCTTGTCACGGCAGCAGCTGGCAGTGTCTCTCCGCCTCAGCCTTGCACTTCCCAGAATTCTCTTCTTTGCTTGTCCCACCTATACTTCCTGCCTGGCTACTGGCCAATCAGAGCAACACATATGACATACAGAACATCCCACAGCGTAAGCCTTCCTAGTGCTGGGATTACAGGTGTGTATCACCAAATCTGGCTTTAAACATACTTTCTAATTTTTAAGAATAAGATGGGTCTTGGGTTGGGGGATAGGGATCAACTATATTGAAACGTATCAAAACCCTATGTGGAAACCTGTTACTTTGTAAGCCAATTTAAAAATAAAAGTAGCCAGGTGGCAGTGGTGCATGCCTTTAATCCCTGCACTTGGGAGGCAGAGCTAGGTAGATCTCAATGTGTTCGAGGCCAACCTGGTCTGCAGAGTGAGATCTAGGACAGGCTCCAAAGCTACACAGAGAAACCCTGTCTTGAAATAAATAAATAAATAGATAAATAAATGTAGCAAAAAAAATATTAAAACAAAAAGTTCAGGACTGGGTATGTCCCTCAGTAATAGAGTTTTTGTCTATTAGGGGTTTTATCCCCAGCATTACATGTACTTGCATGCTTGTATGCATGTGCGCACGTGTGCACACACACATACATACATACTCTCACACATGTGCACACACATGTACTCACTTGCACGCACACACACATACAGGCACACAGTGTGTTCTCGCATGAACACACACAATAGAGACTGTTTTCTGATAGAGATTATGGAACTCTCCTTGACTGATCCAAATCTAAAGGCTGATTTAGGGAATACTATAGATAATGTTGAAGGGCTGGAACTGAGTACCCAACATTTGCAGTATCAACTTTTTCTAAAAAAACCCATATGGAGGCATAAGCAACAGGGAACAAAGTTCCAGTTATGAAATGTATAGGATTCCAGGAGAAAGTACAGGTTTCATGCTTCCCCAGATAGAAGAGTTGTGATTCTGATAATGCAGCATCATAGAGGCCACTTTTCAGTCTTTGAAAGCTCCTTTCCTCCATGTTAAAGCCACTTCACGCTTAGTTTTTCTAATTTGCCACTTAAAGAGAATTCTACCTTCAGACTGTTGCTATCTTTCTCTGTCAAGGGATATAGAGGGACCCTGAGCCAAACACCTATTATATAATGGAGAAATTTTAATTACTTTGTATAGTGACAGTTTTTTCTCCATAGCAAAATTATTTTTCTCTTTGTAGATATTTGCTAATTATAGTGTGTTCCCTCAGCTCACAATTCTGGCATGCCTGTGCGCTGAGCTGAAAAATCAGGGCTGCTCTCTTTCCTTATTCCGTTACTAATGGTAGGGTGAAACTACCACCCCCTTCTTTTAAATCCCCTTTCATAGCACGTGACAACATTCAAGACTGTGGAACCTGTATGTTGGGAGTGTGGGGTGCTCTTTGAGTCTGGCTGTATATGTGAGATGGAGATCCAGGACCTGTTTCACCAGCACACAGCGAGGGCTCTCTGGTTCTCTCCTGAGTTTCACACCCTCTTCCTATCTTTATATGCTGCTTTTTTTTCACTGCCTGCCTTTACTAAATTTTTTTAAATTGATTTTTCTCTCATATATTACATCCCAACCACAGTTGCCCCTTCCTCCACTCCTCCCAGTTTTCTCTCTTTCCCATATTATTTATTTCTTGAAACAGAGTCTCATTTTGTAGCCCTGATTTCTTGCTGGTCTGGAACTTGCTATGTAGACCAGGCTGCCTTGAACTCACAGAGATCTGTCCACCTCTGCCTCACAAGTGCTGTGATGAAAGGTATGATTCAGCTGTTACTTGTTTTTGTGGTACTGGGACTAAATTTAGGGCTTCTTCATACATGCTAGCCATATCCCTAGCCTTTCCCTCTTTTATTTCTTGTGTGTGTGTATGCGCGCACACAAATACATGCTTTTTTTTTTTTTTTTTTTTTTTTTTTTTTAAATAGAGCCCCTTGCTGAATTACCCAGACTGGTCTTGAAATGGCGATTTTTATGCCTTTGCCTCCTGAGTAGCTGAGATTATAGACTGGTGCCATTAGGCCGGGTCTCTTGTACTGGTTTCAACTTGCGCCTTTTCCGTCTCTGTTGTTACAAGAGTCCTTCCTCCTTCTTTCCCTCTTTCTCCACCTCTATTTATTAATTTCTCATTCCATCTTTTTTCTCTCTCTTCTTTTCTTATTTCTGTTTCTTCTCCGTGAATCAGAAGTGGGGAAAAACATAATCTGTGGTGACATTGGGGTATCTATTGCTTTTGGCCTCCAAAACTTGAGATGTAGTTGATTTATAGTGGGTTGGGAGTGAGTATAGTAACTCACCATTGGTCTCAATTCACACTCTGCCATTTAAGTAGGCATGGATGAACCTTACATGTTTCCATAGATGCAGTGGATTCTTTTATAGTAGCTTTACGAGGTTCAACTAAATGTGTCAACCCCTCACAGTACTGTCAAGTAGTTCGATTTGTGAACAGATGCGTGGTAAGGAGATATGTAGTTCACAGAGGTGCTGAGGTGATTCAGTATGAAGTTCCAGAAGCTGCAGAAACAGTACAGGTGCCTAATCAGTACATTACAACATTGGTGGTGGTGATGCCAGTGACAGCTACATAGAGAGCTGGCATTTGCTAGGAGCCTCATCAAGCATATATCTGGTTACAGTTTATTAGTACTCTGTAGCCAGTGTCCCATCAAGATAGCCAGCATTAAAAGGAGATATTCATAGAAACACTTTCTGTATTTGAATATATAGGAATGCCCATCTGAACTCATCATTTGAATCATAACTCTAATATATTTTATAGTTGAAGTAAAAACCCTGTCCTAGGGTGGTTGCTATGAAGGACTGAGGCTCTTGTCTTCTGGTAATAAATTAAAGGTTTATTTTTTTATTTATTTAAAAAGTTTTAATTTCATTTGTGTGGATGTTTTGCCTGAATATATATTTATGCATGGTGCCCGTGGAGGTCAGAAAAGGGCATCAGATCTACAGGAACTGAAGTCACAGATGTTTGTGAGCCACCATGTGGATGCTGGGAATTAAACCTGGGTCTTCTGGAAGAATTGCCAATGTTTTTGACCACTCAACCATTTTTTCTGTCCCTATTTTTAATTAAAAATATTGTTATTAATTCTTTGAGAATTTCATGTACTTTAATCATATCCATCCCCACTAACTCTTCCCAGATCCACCCCACCTCTCTAATACCCTTTGTGTTCTTATTTATTTTTAAATTGACCCATCAAGTCCAATTTGTGCTGCCCTTATACCTTGCATTGTGGGGCCATCCACTGGAGCATGGTCGACTTGCCTTTCCCATAAGCCATCACCTGACAATAACTCCTCAGCTGGGGTGGGGGCTTGTGAGCCTTGCCCTCTCTCCAACCTGGAATATGGACTGGCTTGATCTTGTGCAGGTCTTGTGCAGCCAGCCATGGATGCTGTGATTTACTGAGTACAGTGGTATTCTCATGTGCAGAGGACAGTGCATTGCCTCAGTCCTTCTTGGCATCTGGCTCTTACAGTCTTTTTGTTCCCTCTTCTAAGCTTTGGGGAATACTTATAATTTTTAGAAGTTCACTCTTGTTTTTATTTTTGTGTCTAGGTTTCTGTCTATGTTGGAAGAAGAAGTGTATAGTCAAAATTCTCCTATCTGGGATCAGGATTTTCTCTTAGCCTCTTCCAGAACCAGCCCACTAGGAATCCAAACAGGTACATTTCCTTTTATGTAAATCAGAGAGCAACCAGGAAGATCAAGCCAGAGTGTTAGTTGTAGTTCACTTTGCATTTATTAGAGTTTCTCATAAGGAAATGGATGACCAGAGCCAATAAGTCTTGTATCTGCATCACTAGTAATGATGAGCAAGTAGGCACTAACTCATATTATGGAACTGTGTCTATGTTGTTGAGCAGTGCAAGCACAAACCAAAAAGTTAAAGCCACATTAAGGATAGGAAATCTTTGTTTGCATAGTCCAGTTAGTAGAGGATCAAATTTCAGGAAGCTGAGCTCTGTCATGAAATGCTGGCTTTCGAAGATGCTTCTATTAGCAATTGTATTCATTTTCTTTTCTGTTGCCGTAATAAAATACTCTGACAGATAGCAATCTAGGGGGATAAAGGGTTTATTTGGGAACAGTCTATTATGACCGAGAAGCCATGCAACAGGTAGGGCAAGGCCTGGTGACAGACACAGGAAGCTGGCTGATCACATTCCACCATCGCACAGAAAATCAAGAGAGAGAAATCAGGGGTCAGGTCTCCAAGTCTTCCCCCAGTGAGTGTACTTCTTCCATCAAATGTCCACTTCATAATGATTCTATGACCCCCCAAAACAGCACTCCCAGCTGGGGACCAGTTGTTCAACTCCATGACACTATTGGGGACATTTCACATTGAAACGACAATAGCAGTCATTTGCAATGACAGCTATGCCCAGGAATCAAGCCTCAGTCTGGCTTTTTCAACGGTGATACCTATTTTATGAAAAATGATGGGATGGTGGATGAAAGAAGGCGATCCTGGTTTCAGTGTGTAAAGTACTTTTTAATGGGGCCAGATGGTTTTTGCTACTGTCTTTGACAGTCCCAAGTCCATCTTTATAATATACTAGGAGTTTTGGCACACGTGTACAGTTGGGTAAGCATTGCTGTTTAGTTCCTTGGTGAAAGATCTCTGGAAAATATCTCTGTGTGTGAAAACCCTTTTGGCTTTTGCCTGATTAAACTCTTTCCCTTCTGCTTAACTTCTGGTAAGGTTACCTGCCATAGCACCAGACAGACAAGGCAGAGGTTGCCTCTGTGTTTAATGTACCCTTAAGCTAGATCATACACTCTGGTGTCACCAGTCAGAAGTGAGCTGTCATCACCTGTTCTGGTGTAATTACAATGTGTTCTTTGCTGGGAAAAAGAGTATAATCACCTACATTGCCACCATGTCTGCACACCCATGCCACAATGATAAATGGCTGTCATAATAATGAGTCTGAAGTTCTGTCAGCTACTCTGGTGTCTTCTGGATCCCCAGAGCTGCTTCTGTTCACATTGCTTCTTTATACTTTGAGACCCAGAAGCTTGTATGCTAGAAGCCTGTGTGCCAACTTTGCTCTTTAGCACCTTCTGAGCCTTCTTTTAGTGGTGTAGAGGAGGGCAGAATCTTTCCATGTTGCCAATCTAACTCTTGGGCTGAGGCAACTTTCTGCTGAGTAAACTTTCTGCTGAGTAGCTGGGACAGCAGGTGCTGCTGTAACCTATTTTTATTGTGATTCAGTTGCTTACAGTTAGAATTATCAGGGGTTGGTGGCTTATTGTCACCTGACTTGCTTATTCTACTTCTTGACTTGGCTGCTGGGAAAATCTGCAGAGTGAACCACTACTGCCCGAGAAGCTTCAGTAAATGACCTCTTTGGGTACCTGTGTTACTGGGAATGTTCACTACCTACCATCTCTCACTTATTCAGCTACAACTGAGTGGCATACCCAGCAAAGCAACATATTACGATGTATAATGGGAACCACCAACATAGTTTTTTTTTTGTTTTTGTTTTTATTAAACTCAGATGTACAAAGCAGTTACAAGCTTAAAACAAGGCATTCCAGCCTTAGGATTGGACATACTTAGAGTAAATAAGATTTGCTCCCATTTACTTTGCATGTGTTTGTGCCCTCTGCCTCAGCGCACGCGCGCCGCCTCTCCAGTATCCCTGCTGTATCCATTTTTCTGTTGCTATGATGTAACACGATGGCCAGAAACAACTTATAGAGGGAGAGTGTATTTTGGCTTACAGTTCCAGAGAGTAAGAGTCTATAATTGCTGGGAAGGTGGTGGCAGGAGCAGGAAGCTGTCCAGTCACATTTCATTCTCATGGTAAGCAGAGAAGGCAAGAAGGAAGTGGGGTGAGGCTAGAAACCTTCAAGACTGCCTTCAGTGAAGTACTTTCTTCAGCAAAGCTGCATCTAAGTAATAAATAACCTCCCCAAACAGCACCACCAGCCTTGGATGAAAGATAAAAGAGCCCATGGGGAACATTTCTCATTCAAACTACCATACCTGCTGTATTATGTATTTTCTCAGAAATAAATTCACAATTACAAATATTTCCGCTTATGAACTCCTCTCAGAGGAAAGGACATTTTCTTCCATGGGAATGGTGTTATTGTTAAAGCCAGTAAGTGTATCTGGATGAAATCTTATCTAGTGAATAGGCTACCTATAAATTTTTGCCTCTTTTCTCAGCAAAATAGCATACTGAGAGTTTCAGTCACCTCTAGAGACTGGACATAAGGCTTGTCCACTACTATTGGTATGGGGCTGGATTACTTACTAATTTGGAGTCCTCTGGCTTTCTTCACTTCAGGGAACAACTTTAGGTTCTGTCAGTACCCCACCACTGCCAATTATATTCACAAAGTTCAGCCTCCACACTCAATCTTCTTTTAACTATTTTTATCACAGTGGCTACCAAATGGTGCTTTGTTTATTGAATGAATGATTAGATTTTTTTTTTTAAAGGAGCAAACACCCATCCTTATTTACTTCTTGGCATCTGTCTGTGTTTATGAAAAGAGCTTTACCTTTGTTTTTACTCACTATTTTGTCAGTGTGGGCCTAGATGCATTATAATTCTGTTCAGTTAGTTATAATCCATGACTCTCTAGTATCTTGAAGCTCTGTGGTTTTATTTTAGCATGGCTTTTGTGGTGCTGGGCAGTCATAGGATGGCCTCATGGTCTCACATGTACTTGGCTTCTTGTTGTCTAAGAAAGGAGTCACCTAATAGCCTCTCTTCTTTCTCTTGGGACAGTGATCAGTCCTCCTGTTACTGGACCAGCATCATTCAGTTCGAACTCCTCTTCCCATGAGCAGATGAATGGAGGGAGAACAAGTCCTGGCTGCAGAGGCCCTTCTGGGCTTGAAGCAAACCCAGGTAAGCTCTCCAGTGAGTGAGAATGCTGCAGCTCACACTGGGTTCAGTCATCAGAAGAGCCCCATAGCTAGATTCAGACCCACTAACAGTTATGTTTCCCCAAGACTTTAATGACTGGATGTCGTTAGACTTTGGGGGCATATTGCTGTGTAATAAACAAACCCACAGTGCAGAACTATAACTGTAAAAAACTTGCACTGGGTGATGATGGTGCACACCTTAAATCTCAGATGAAGGCAGAGGCATGTGGATCTCTTTGAGTTTGAGGCCAACCTGGTCTACATAATGAGTGCCAGGACAGCCAGGGTTGCACAGAGAGACCCTGTTTCAAAAAACTAAGAACAAACAAACAAACAAACAAACAAACAAAAACTTGTTATTACAGCACCCATGTGGTATGTCCTTTGGCAGTCATCAGCTTTCAGCTAGTCTCACTCAGTTTTGTTTGGACTTACCCACAACTCTGTGATCTTCATTCTGGGTGTGGCTTGCCTAAAGCACTTAAGGGGAAACAGCTTTCTTCCATGTGTATATGTTACTTCTCTGGGGTCATTGTACTGCACAAAATATGTTTTTGTGACAGTGGCATTACCACAGGTCAGTCTGAGATACACAGTGTTGTCTATAGGTGGCCCCCCTTGTTGCTGCCTAGCCCACAACCCTTACAGTTCACTAAGAAAATCTATTTTCTTTCTGAAAACAAAGGAAATAGTGTCTTGAGGTGGAGAATCTGCCTCATTCTGGCATCAACAACAAATCAGATGGATGAACATGGAATCACAATGGGCAAGAAATGAAGAAATGCTATTGGAAACTCCTTCAAAGTTCATGTGCAAATCATGGAATATGGTGACTTATTGGTCAAATATCTAAAGATAATCCTCACTCATCTCCAAAACCAACTTTCATAGAGTTGGTACAATTGGAACCAAAGCCATGTAGTGTATTATACATAGCATTATGGAGCCTTTCTATAGACTATGTGCTTTATAGTACTCTACCTTTTAAAGTTAGAGTATGGTGTGGAAGTGTGCTAACTGGGCTTCATATTTAAGGAGCAAATTGCATTTGGACATTGAAAAGTTACTCCTCCTCTTCCATCTTCTTTTTTGTTTTTTGTACAGGTAGTTTTGTGTATCCCTGCTGTCCTAGAACTTGCTATGTGGACCAGGCTAGCCTCAAACTCACAGAGATCTGCCTGTCTTTGCAGAGTTGAGATTATGGGAGTATACTACTATGCCTGACTTCAAGTAGCTGTTCTTACTTTTCCTTTAGTTATTAGACTGGTGATGCAGCTCAATGGTAGAGTGCCTACCAGGCACATACAAAGCCCTGGGTTCTAGCCTCAACAGCAACAACAACAACAACACACACACACACACCAGTTATAAAAATTAAGTGCAGGATATTAATAAAAGACAAAAAAAAAAAGTCAGAAAAACCAAGCACGAGAATAGAATAGAGAAGCTCGTGACAAGCTGGTTATGGTAGTAATGCTATAATCCTGGCATTTGGGAGGCTGAGGCAGGAGGATCAAGATTTCAGGATTAATTTAGGTTACATAGTAAGTCAGCCTCCAGATAGGGTCACATGAGACATGTTTATATACCTTAAAAAAAGAATGAAAAAGAAAAAGCTTCTATGTTCCACATTCTCAGGAGGAACTTTGGAGAAAGTTCTCTATGCCTTTGCATATTTTTCTCAGCCAGTAGCCTTCCTTACCTTGTGAAGTATCATTTTTTAAGGTAAAATAATCCAATCCTTCCAAAAATTTACAACATGTGAATGTTAAAGTGGACCATTTTGTAATGAGAAAAGAAAATTCACCATTTTAAAGTTATTTGTTTAACTTTTTATTATTTTCCTTGTGCATATGTGTATGGTATACATGTGCGTGTGTGTAGTACACAAGTGTGTGGATCTTCAAGGTTGATGTTAAGAATCTTCCTCACTAGGTGATAGTGGTAGCAGTGAACTCTTTTAATCTCAGCATTTGGGAGGCAGAGGCAGGTGAATTTCTGAGTTTAAAGTCAGTCTGTTGTAGAGAGGGAGTTCCAGGACAGCCAGGGCTACACAGAGAAACCCTGTCTCAAAAACAAACAGATAAAACAAAAAGATCCTCCTTTAATCAATCTCCACTTTATTCCTTGAGGCAGGGTCTCTCAGCTGCACCCAGAGCCCACAGGTGAAGGTTAGTCTAGCTAGCCAGCTTGCTGTAGAGACACTAGGGTCCTTCTTGCAATTACAAGTGGGTCACCATGTTTGTCTCGCTTTTGTGGTTCTGATGATCTGAATTTTGATCTATACATTTGCAAGGCAAGGTCTTTTACCATAGCCATCTCTCCAGCCCTGTTTTGTTTATTAAAAATAAAACAATTTACTAGTATTTTTAAAATATATGAATATAAATATACATAAATATAATGTACATGCATGGATATGTACATCTATTGTGTGATGTATAAATGGAGATAAGTGGGAAATAATCAGATCAACCAGCACTGAAGGCTTGAGAAAAAACTCAAGTAATTCTTTGACCAAGCAGACAAAAACAGAAATAAGAATCTAGGAATTCTAAAAATTTGTCTCCCAGCTCTGGTCTGCTGGGTGCTCAGGGATTGTTCTACCACATTGTTAGAAAACAGAGATTCTTTCTATGAAGACCTGCAAATTTTAAAACCAAAAGAAACACAAAACAATAGCAACAAAAAATTCGAACTTGGGGCTATTAAAACAGTCTTTAACTATCTTTGACATTTATGATCACAGGAATATATTACAGTTTTGAACTCACTGTGTAGCCAAGGACAACTTTTAGCTCCCAATTCTCCAAGAATAATGAAACCAAGCTCTAAATCTGCAGATGAAGATCCATGTGCTTGGGGTTGGAGAAATGGCTAGCTGCTCTTGCAGAGGACCCATGTTTGGTTCCTAGTATCCATATCAGACAGCTCACAATTGCCTGTAACTCCAGTTCCAGGGGATCTGATGCCTATGCTCAGTGGGCAACACACACACACACACACACACACACACACACACACACACACACACACACGCATACATGCAGGCAAGTACTCATACATATAAAAATATCTTTAAAAAAAGAAACATGGGGGTTGAGATGACTTAGTGGTTAAGAGCACTGGATGCTCTTCCAGAGGACCCAATTTCAATTCTTAGCATCCACTTGGCAGCTCACAACTGTCTGTAACTCCAGTTCCAACCCTTACACAGATATACATGCAAGCAAAACACTACTGCACATGAAATAAAAATAAATTGAAATAATTAATAATTAAAAAACATGCTTTAATAACTCATATGCCAAGTTGGAAACATCTTAGAAAATAGGCAATCTTTAAAATGGATCTGGAATTGGCAATGGTGGTGATCTCCTTTCCCTTCCACCTGGAAATCTACAGACAGCCATCAGTGCTATTAGAAAATAAGGTGAGAGACCATTGTGATGGCATACACCTAATCACACCAGCATTCAGGAGGTAGAAGCAGGAGGATTGCCACAAGTTTGAAGCTCACCTGAGCTATATATAGTGACTATTAAATCAGCCAGGGATACTTAGCAAGAGCCTGTCTCACCCCCATATCCTCTTCCCAAAATAAGTTAGATTCATCAGTAATATTTTCCATTTCAAGCCATCTGTTTTTTTGTCTTTTGTTTGGCACATCATAGGAGAGAAGAGGAAAATGAACCATTCTCATGCTCCAGAGGATGCCAAGAGATCCCGAGTGATGGGGGATATTCCTGTGGAATTGATCAATGAGGTTATGTCTACCATCACAGATCCTGCAGTGATGCTTGGACCAGAGGTCAGCAGGGTGAACCAAGCAGGCAGTTGGGAGAGCCCTTCTGGTCTCCCTACCACACCAGCTGTCAGAAATGAGGGTGGGCTGCTGAGAATGCACTGTAACTAGAGGTTACTGTGGGGAGGACAGGAATGGCTAACCAAGATATGGTTCCCCCTTGGTGAATATCAATTACAGGGCCACAAACTACAGTTTCACGTAATTGGAAACCTTTCCATCTTGAAGAGTTTCAAACCTCAATAAGTAATGCAAAAAGTCTGTGATAAAAATCCATGGACTTCACCTAGAGATTCAGTGGTGATCACATGCCATTTCTCTTTGTTTACCTCCTTTTTCCTCTCTTGTAGACCTTTTAGAATAATTTCAGCATTTTAAACATATAATAAATACCTCACACCTAATGCATCTCTTCTGTTTCATATGAAAGCAATTCTCTTGTATAGTCACATGAGTTAGCACTCAGTAAATTTGGCTTTGTTACAAGGTTCTCTAGTGTAGGGTTGGCAGACTGTAGTGTACCAGTTGGATCTGCTATTCAGCTTATGGGCTGAAGTAATTTTTCTTCCTTGGCCTCCCAACTAGCTAGGAGTAAAGGTGTGTCCCAGCAGGCTAGGCTTGTAACAGTTCTCATGGACTGTGTTATCTGTACACCATTGCACATAGCAGAAAATTTTGACAATTGAGGCTTGGAATGTATGTCTTGCAGAATGTTCATCACTTGACTTTTCACAGAAAAGTTTGCTGACCTGTGGCCTAATATGCAATCTATATCTAACGACCATCTTGCCAATTTATGACATTCATAACATTTATTGCCGTTGTTGGAGGTTCAGTTAGGTCCTGAGCATGGAATTTAGTTTTCATTTCTTCATCTCTTTAGTGTCTTTTTTTTTTTTTTTTTCTTTGACAGGTGTCATGTAGTAGGCTGATCGTTGGAGTCATTATATAGCCAGAATGAATGCTAGGTTCATGTGGTGTTGGGGATCCAATCCAGGGTTTCCTGCATGCTGGGCAAGCACCTTACCTCTGAGCCATAGCCCAGTCTCTTTAGTCTGCCTTAACCCCAAACAGCTCTCCAGGCCCTTCCTCTTCTCTTGCAATCATGCCTTTGTTTTGGAGGCTTGTTGGCTAGTTCTGCATAATGTATCTGTTTGGATCTGTGTAATAGTTTAGGTCAACCCAGGTAAAACATTTTTGTTGAAAGTACTGCTGGCATCTTACTGCAAGATATCCAGGAACAGGGAGGTTCAAGACATTTCCAGGAAATGAAGACATGGCCTGAGTAGTAGTTTATAAACAACTTCTGTCTTTTCAGTGTGGCTCTGCTAGATTAAATCAATAAGCTTTTCACTGCTCTGTTTCTGAGTTTCTTTATCAATGCCAAAGATAATTCAGAGAACTGAGTATTGCAACAGAACCATCTCTTAAAATTCTTCTTTCCTTCTGTACTATCCAGTCTGTGGGGACCTAAAGCTGAGTTCCCTTTGTGTATGTCCTTTAAGGTTTTTGTAACTTTTCACGTGAGCAGAGCTTGGTCTGCTCAGATGTAAAGTGGGGAGGCAGTCACCCATCTCACAATCTGTTGCTATAGTTAGTAGTGTACTGGCATGCCCAAGAAAGCTGCTACATTTCAGATGTCTTTGCAAGCTGGTTGTTAAATAACTTGGTAGCTTGTACCACAGTGATAGCTGGTCACCTGGACAACCAGCTGGAGCCCTCAAAGCTAGTGCTACAGTTAGGACTTTTCTTCCCAGCAGAACCATCAAAAATTTCCTTGCCCAACATGGAGTGAATTAAAGCATGAGGTGCTGGCACTAGGCCATGCATCCTACTATGACTTAAGTCAGGATCAATAAAGAAAACTCTTCCAAAAAGAAGTGCTAAGACTATAAATATGACTGCTACTTTATAGTGTATTTCAAGATTTGGGACCTGTTATCTTAATGAGCTTTAATTTTTCATTATTATTGCTACTCTGTTATTACCATGTTATATGAAGGAATCACTCCACAGGCATGGAGATCAGAGGACAGCTTTCAGGAGTCAGTTCAGTTGTGGATTCTGGGCATCAGACTGAGGTCATCAGGCTAATACAGTGATAAGCAATCTTACTGGTTCTCTATTTAATGTGTTCGTGTGTCTGTGCACCTGTAGGAACACTTGTGCTGTGGTATGTGTATGGAGGTTAGAGGCCATAGGAAGGAATTGTTTCTCTCCTTCCATCAGATGGGTCTTGGTTCATGTGATGGCTATTCTTGGTTGTCAACTTGACTGTATCTGGAATGAACTACAACCCAGAATGGAGAGCACACCTGTGAAAGATTTTCTATTTGGTTTGAAGTGTATAAATCTACCTCTAGTCCAGGCTTTTCAGGTAGGAAGTCACCCCTCTGCTCTGGATCTTTAGGCAGGAAGACAACATGCCTTTGATCCAGATATTGAGGTGGATAGGTACACCTTTAATCTGGGCCACACTTTCTGTTGGAAGTCTGTATAAGGACATGGAAAAGGAAAGTTTTGTTCTTTGCCTGCTTGCCTTCACCTTGTTAACACATTCATTTCCTCTGGCATTGGAGCCTTTTTTGGGATTCCAGCATATATAGAAGACTAGTTGAGACATCCAACCTTGTGGGATTGAGCAACTACTAGATTCTTGGACTTTCTGTTCACAGCTAGCTATTGTTAGATTTTAAGTCATTCCAATAAATTCCCATCTATATATGTACATATGTGTGTGTGTGTGTGTGTGTGTGTGTATACACCCACACACATATACATATATATATGTACATATGTGTGTGTGTGTGTGTGTGTGTGTGTGTGTGTGTGTGTGTATGTATTAACCCATAACTATTAATCTATGTATCACCACATGTTCTGTGGCTGTACCTGTGTCCCATTACATGCTGCTCCCTGGACATGTGTCTCTGTGCCTCTCCTATCTCTTCCTCCTGTCTCTCTTGGCTTTTCCCACCTGGCTTCATCCTGCCCTGCCATAGGCCAATGTAGCTTTATTTATCAACCAATAAGAGCAACACATATTCACAGCATACAGAAAGATATCCCACAGTACTTCCTCTTTTCTAATCAGAAAGGAAGGTTTTAACTTTAACATTGTAAATTTACATATAACAAAACAGTTATCAAGCAAGAATTATAGTTATAATATCTAGTCTATTTGTTTTTGGCAAAATTAAAGAAAATATTCTATCTATCCTATATTTGTGAGTCTAAAGTTTCATATCCAGTTTATCTTTTATCATAATCAAGAAAAAATTTAACTATCTAGTCTTCAACTTCATCAACTACAAAAGACCCCAGAAGGATATAATATTACCTAAGTAAATAAGAAATGCATTGTAAGCAACTTCCAAAATTCTGGAAATGACAGATACAGCTGCCTGGACAGTCATCCAAAGTTCCTCTGCAATGTTGAGGCATCCATCTTCATCCTCTTGGCCTAGAGTTTCTCAGTTGCTTCTCTCTGTGTCCTGTAGAATATCTGGCAGTCTCCTCTGTGAAGCAGGAACCTGAAGGACCATCTTGCCTTGCAAAGTTCATTGGTTACCTTCCTGTGGGTCGTGCATGTCCAGTCAATACATTTTGTCAAGCAGTCCATACAAGAACAGTTTCTTGTCCAAATGGCTATTTTTGCCAAAAAGAAGATAAACTCCATATGGAGTGTCCATCTTCCTCTTTTAGTAAATTGGTGCTGCCAGGGGCAGACATGTCTCATTATCCAGAAAGTCTAAGTTTTTGAAACATTTTAAATGCCATATTCTGTAGGTCTTTGAAGTGTTTGAAGATTACCTACCTAATTGAAATATATCTATGTATACCTAGAAAATTTAACTAACATAACTATAAGGTTGATTGTCATGGATGACTAATTATTAATCTGTATTTCTTAATTATATATTACAATTTTAAATGAGTTCTACAAACATAATAACTGAAACAAGAGTAGAAATATATAGTATAACAAAATTAACTTTAAATTTGTATCAATAAACTAAAATCCATAGCATTTTAAAAGAAGTTGTTGCTCTTTAAAAGTAGATTCAATAATCTATCCTTTCATCCTATTATATCTATATTATCCCCTGTTCTTTAGAAAGAGATTGCATTTATAATCAAACCCCTTTAAATAAAAATAAACATTTTTAAACAATATTTTGGGAATTTGGGCATAGTTTCTTATACTACTTCTTGCTGGATGAGGGCACTGGCAATCTAATGGGGATGCTGAAAAAATTTAAAACATGGTCAAGTCCTAACTGGAGTAGTCTGTGGGCTGCATTGTCTGAGCCAGTTGCCTTGAAGCTGTTGTGGATGTTGAACCATCTTTCAGGGGCTCTTGGCTGATCAAATCATATTAGCCTGGAAGCAATCCATAGGTTCTCATCTTCTGTGGAAACAAAAGCAGAACTTCTTTTCCAAAGCAAATGTATCCTTAGACACAAATTTTGAAGTTACCTTTACCTCAAGATACCTTTAAAATATACATATTGGTTTAACTTATTAGCCTTTACAATCAAATGTCTTTCTGAAGTTAAAAATCCCAAAGACAGTATACTCCAGATTCTGTGTGTGATTTCCATCTTTATGTGGCTTATTTTTTATATTACTTTTACTGTCTCTTTAAAGACTTTATTTTTTAAAACTATTTTTTATATAACTGTCTATATTCATTTTCTTCTGTCTTCCAAGCCCATGTACATTTTTGCACACACTGTAAACCATTTAAAGTTTTATTTCATCTGAATCTGACTTATTGTGAATCTATTGCTTTAAACTGCAGAGTGGTTAGGACAGAAGCAGCAGCCTTGGCTGCTGACTACACTCACTTCAGCTTTCCAACATGGCAGGGATAATTTGCCGCCAGCTCTGGAAGCCATGCTCTCTGCTGACTCTGGGACACAGTGGGTCCATGCCTCCATCCAGCAGCTTGTAGCCCAGAAACCTTTTGTTTCTTTGTTTCTCTCTTTCTTTTTTTCTTTTTTCTCTTTCTTTTCTTTTTCTTTCTTTCTTTCTTTCTTTCTTTCTTTCTTTCTTTCTTTCTTTTCTTTTCTTTTCTTTTTTTTTTTTTTTTTTTTTTGTTGTACTAGTGAAAGCTATATCCACCACACACCATGCTTGCAGTTTGGAGACACCTCTGTGTGCCTTGGTGAAAATCTACCATGCCATAGCTTAAGCCCACATGCCACAAACCCACCATGGCCAGGGGACACATCACTGTACCCCAGCCTGCTATGAGCAACATGAACTAGGAAGGTGTTCTTAGCTACATTTATAATCTCTTCTTAAGCTCTCTCAAGTTTTAGGTAGAAACTCTTGCCACCACATCTGGGTGCCATTTGTAGGACAAATGTTTCTTGGGTCCCACCTGGCCCCCATGGACCCACAGCCACTTATAAAATAATCATTCAGAGCCTTAATATTATTTATAACTGCTTGGCCATTAGCTCTGGCATATTACTGACTAGCTCTTACACTTAAATCAACCCATAATTCTTATCTATGTTTAGCCACGTGGCATGACATCTTTTCTAAGTTCTGCCTTGTCATCTTGCTTCCTTTGTGACTGGCTGGTGACTCCTGACTCAGCCCTTCCTCATCCCAGAATCCTCTCATCTGCTTACCCTGCCTGTACTTCCTGCCTGGCTACTGTGTACAACCAGTGTACAAAAGCATTATCCCACAGCACATGCCTTTGATCTGGGCCACACTTTCTGCTGGAAGCCTGTATAGTGACATGGAAGAAGGAGGGTTCTTCCCTTTGCCTGCTTGCCCGCACTAGCACTTCCATTCCTTCACTGGCACTGGAGCCGACGTCTTTGGGATTCCGTCATATACAGATGACCAGCTGAGGCATCCAGCCTTGTGGGACTGAGCAGCTACTGGATTCTTGGACTTTCTGGTCACAGCTAGTTTTTGTTTGATTAGTTAGACTGTAGCATGTAAATCATTCCAATAAATTCCATATATATGCAGAGATAGGGAGGGAGGAAGGGAGGGAGGGAGGGAGGGAGGGAGAGAGAGAGAGAGAGAGAGAGAGAGAGAGAGAGAGAGAGAGAGAGAGAGAGAGAGATTCATTCTGTAAGTTCTGTGACTCTAGAGATGTTCTGTGACCCCTCCTGTCAATGTTCTGTTTTGTGTGTTTCTGTAGAGGAGAAGGTTCATTACAGCATGAACTTTAGGTTTAGCCAAACAGAAGGGGAGTCAGCTTCTGGTAAACTGATGACCATTGCTTTGCAAAAAGGTCTTTTTTATTGTTATACAATTTACATATTAGCAAGTCAATTTCTGAATACCAAAACCTCTTACCTGAAGTCTTTTGAAGGAATCAAATGCCATAGCAATTCTCAGTCACAAGACCTCTCCGTTTTTTTTAAGTTCTCTTATAACTAAGTTTTGTAAACATGTTGAACCCTTCAGGGAGAACTCAAATAAAATGTAGACTCTTGAAAAAACGTATCAGTAACAATGTAATAACACAAAAGGCAGTTCATAGTCTAGGTGTTAACACTCTAGAATTCAAACCAGATGCAATACTCTGTGGGACCTCCTGCCACACCAGAGAGGGAGAGGGGAAAGGAGAGGGAGAAGGAGAAGGAGAGGGGAGGGGGAGAGGGAGAGGGGAGAGGAAGAGGGGAGAGGGAGAGAGAGGAAAGGGAGAGGGAGGAAAGGAAGAGGGATGAGAGGGAGAGGGAGAGAGGGAGGACAAGGAGAGGGAGGAGGGAGGGAGGGATGGAGGGAGGGAGGGGGGGAGAGAGAGAGAGAGAGAGAGAGAGAGAGAGAGAGAAGAGAGGAGAGACTTTTCATGCAATGTTATCTTTTTATAATGCTTTGTCTAGTTATTTTATTCATTGTTGTGTGTGTGTATGGTTTCCCATGCCTGTGTACACATAAAGGCCAGAAGAGGGTATCCAGTATGTTTTTCTGTAATTCTCTGTCAAGTCTTTTGAGGCACAGCTGTCTCTGCCTTGTTTGAAGCTAGGGTTACAAGTGTACAAAGGATGCACCTGGCTTGTTACATGGACTCTGGAATCCAAACTCCTGATTGCACAGTAAACTCTTTTAACCACTGAGTCATCTACCACTTAATCCACTTTTCTGTTTTGTTTTCTTAACTTGTGGGGTGAGGATGCACATATGATTATGACCCTGAAATCCATACCAGAGTCTTATTAGAACAGGGAAAGCTTTCATGTGCTCCAGTCCACTATTTTCAAAGAAGAACCTTTTGTAATCTTTTCTTGTCTCTTGGATCCCAGACCAATTTTCTGTCAGCACATTCAGCCAGAGATGAGGCGGCAAGGCTGGAAGAGCGCAGGGGTATCATTGAATTCCACGTGGTAGGCAATTCCCTGAACCAGAAACCAAACAAGAAGATCCTGATGTGGCTGGTGGGCCTACAGAATGTGTTTTCTCACCAGCTTCCCCGGATGCCCAAAGAGTATATCACACGGCTCGTTTTTGACCCGTAAGTTCAACTCATTCTTAGTTCCTTCTTTAATGCAAGGGGGAACTGTTTAGTGACACTTAGCCCTTGGAATCCAGCTGCCTCCTCTCCTGATATGGATACATAATCACACTGATTTAATTTTTATGTCAAAAATCACTAAGATTATTTTGTCAGTAAATCTTAATGGTTCTTATTAATAGATTGAAGCTTTATGGTTTAAATTGCTAGGATTTGCGGGATAGCTCAATTGGTAAATTCTCTTGTTGCATAGCCTGGTGACCTAAGTTCTGTTCTGGGACCCACATCATAGAAGGAGAGAACCAACTCCCATAAAATATTCTCTGATTTCTATATGAGTGGCATTCATTTGTGCACACACACACACACACACACACACACACACAGAATTAGTAGACAGATAGGAGAGTGGTATGCACTAATGTACACACACACTTGCACACACAAACAAATAAATGAATGAAATAAAAAAATAATAAGCTAATGAGGACTCTTCTGTACCACACTCTTTTTAGCCATTGCTTTCCAGTCAATGCATTCTTGGTTTTGATGTATTAATTAGGTACCACTATAGCCCAAATACCCACAGGTAGGGTTGCACCAAAGCTTTGTTGGGTCTTCAGGCAAAGTACAGAGCATAGCACAACCCATTTATGCAATGTGCTCTGTAAACACTGGGAAAATTATTGGGATTTGGGATAGGTTAACCTAGAAAATCCAATGCTTTAAAGAAAAAAAAAAATCCAAGGGTGAGGATGTTGCTCACTGGTAGGAGGCTTACCTCGCTTGAACAAAGCCCTAGGTTCAATCCACAACATTACAGAAATAAAAATGAAATCTAAAAAAAAAAAAAAAAAAAAAAAAATCCAACATCAAGGAATTAAACTTCTCCATTTGGCTGTACTTTAACCTAGTTAACCAGACAGCCCGTGTGAAATGTGATATGTATGTGTGGCAAGTCAGAGTGAGACAGTCTGGTAGGATTCCACACTGCGTGGCTTGATAGTTCTACATGTGAATGTTGTGTTCTTTGCTGTAATATTACTCTTGCTGTGTGAACTCTTCAGAAATGTGTGCCACCCTTGCCCACAACTTTGAGCTCTGAGCTTTGAGCTCTTCCTTCAGCTTCCATTGGCAGTTCCAGAGCCCCTCCAAGCACATACTTTCAGGTCAGGCTTTTCTTAGGGAAGTCTTCATTTGTTTTGGCATGGGAGCTCTGAGGTATGTTTGCCCTAAAGAGTACAGGAAAATGGCTGCCTGGTGAGCTGGTATCTAGATGAAAGAACTTCCCCGCATCCCCCCTCCAAGCCTTCTTAGTCAACAAGGAACATCTCCAAAAGTGTTTTCTATAACCAAGAAAGATACAGCTCTGATTTAACCTTATTCTTTCAGGAAACACAAAACCCTTGCTTTAATTAAAGATGGTCGTGTCATTGGTGGTATCTGTTTCCGGATGTTTCCATCCCAGGGATTCACAGAAATTGTTTTCTGTGCAGTAACCTCAAATGAACAAGTCAAGGTAAGAGAAATCCTGAATCTTAGCAGAAAAGCAAGGACAGGTGTTTTGCTAAAGCTATGGAGCTTGGGAGATGGTTCCAGGTGAAGTTCAGGCCTTCTCTACAAGTTCTCTCAATGCTGAATATCTATGTGAGGACAGAGCCTCAGTCTGTGTCCTCTCAGTAGGGATACACAGAGACTTTGTTCCACCTTTCAGCAGAGTACAGGACCAGCACATACCCTAGCATGTATCCTGAGGGTAGTGGATGGCAGATAGAGGTTTGAAAGTAAATCTGTGTTTATTGTTCATTTTATGTAACAAACACAGACAGTCAGGCAGACAGACACGATTTAGTTATCTCACACCTTGTCTATAAAGTCAGATAGGTATTAAAGGAATTCCAGGAGGAAATTCTCAAGGGTGGCACACATTTCTGAAGAAATTCCATGGTGGCTCACATGTTTAATCCCAGCACTCAGGAAGGAGAGGCAGGCAGACCTCTGAGTTTGAGGCCAAACTGGTCAACCTATTAAGTTGAGGACAGCAGGGAGACCCTGTCTAAAAAACAAGAGAGACAGAAAGAAGGGAATGTAGCTGGAGCCTTTTCTTTGTCCCAATTGGCCCTGTAGCAGCTTATAAAATTAAAAAAAAAAGTCAGAGGCTTAATATTAATTATAAACTGTTTGGTTTATGGCTCAGGTTTATTACTAGATAGTTCTTACATCTTAAAATAAACCATTTCAATTAATCTATATATCACCACGTGGCCAGTGGCTTACCCATACTTTTGCATCTTGCTATTTGGCCAGCTTTCTGGCATCTCCCCAGCTCCACCCTTTTCTCCCTATATCTCTGTTTGGATTTCCCACCTGGCTATATCCTGCTTTGCTATAGGACAAAGCAGCTTCTCTATTAACCAATGGTAATAAAGCATAGTCACAGTGTATAGAAAGTATTCCACAGCAGTGGTCCTCAGTCTTCCTAACACTGTGATGCAGTTCGTTCCTCATGTTGTGGTGACGTCCAACCATAAAATTATTTAGTTGCTACTTCATAACTGTAATTTTGTTACTGTTATGAATCGTAATGTAAATATCTGATATGTAGGATATCTGACATTCGACCCTGAAGGGGTCAAGACCCACAGGTTGAGAACCACTACAATAGAGTATGAAGAAACTTTGTGCTAATGGAGCTGTAAGCAGTTCGGGAGTCGATGGTGACTGCAAAAAATTTGTTGAAAGGTATGAGGCAAGTTGTCCAACGTAATCATGTGAAAGCTGCACACATAAGCCATGTATGTACAGAGTACAAACTTTCAAGAAGATCCATTTCAAAAAAGCAAGTGAAAGCAAGAGGTTAAATTTTCAAATGTATTTCATTTAACCTAAAATTCATTATCACAAGGAATTATCAACAACATCTATAGTCTCTGTGTGTGCTAAGTGTTTGAAATTGGTGTGTAGTTTACCCTCACAGCTTGTCTTAGTTTGAAATGGCCACATTCAAGTATTCTCTGGGCACAAGAGGCTTCTGTACTGGATAGTACAGGGCTAAGGACCTGTTGATACTTTCAGCTTCAAAGCAGCACTGCCATTTGCAGAAACCAAAAATAAGCCACTGGAAGAGTCATTTTCTGTTTAAAATGTGGTTAGTTTTGGACATGTGCTTTCTTTTACGGTTCAACACCCCCTACTCTGGTTAAAGACAGAGAGGCTCATGGAGCTGATGCTGGTCTCATATTTGCTTAAAGCTGAGGATGGCCTTGAGCCCTTGATCCCCCCCCCCCTTTTTTTTTTTTATAAAGATTTACTTATTTATTATGTATACATTATTCTGCTTGTGTGTGTCCCTGCAGGCCAGAAGAGGACACCAGATCTCATTACAGATGGTTGTGAGCCACCATGTGGGTGCTGGGAATTGAACTCAGAACCTCTGGAAGAGCAGTCAGTGCTCTTAACCACTGAGCCATCTCTCCAGCCCCCTTTCTTTTTATTGAAGTGGGTTTTCACTCTGTAACTCATACTCTCTTGAAACTCTCTATGTAGTTCAGGCTGGTCTTGACAGTATTCTTACTTTAACTTCTAGAGTGCTACGGGTTATGGGAATATAGGCCTGCAATCTAACTCTTTGTGGTTTTGTTTTGTTTCTTTTTTCTTTTAGACAGAGTCTCACTATGTAGCTATAGTTGCCATTGAACCTTTGTGTTGACCAGGCTGGCCTGGAACTCACAGAGGTCCACCTATTTCTGCCTCCTGGTACAAGTGAACTTTTTAGCTTTGACTCCTAACACTCAGCACCAAATTGCAGATGGAGGCCTCTCACAGGTTGTCTGGGGAAGGCAAAGACTCAAATTAGAAAGTTCCCTTTAGTGCTTTTTCAAGAATTCTGACAAGATGCCTTTAGACACTGCTATTACTGTCTTTATCACCAACCCATCCCCCAATGTGAAAAATGTCCAGATGTCTCCCAAAGTACAGAATTTAGGACTTCAATAAAAAGAAAACTTTGTTTGGCTATATACAGGGAGAAACCTTGCCTTGGAAAACACACCAGTAGCTTGTAAATTGAGGTAGTTTGTTTTCTTAAACGTGGCTATACCAAGCACTTAGTTTGGAGGAATTGGTGGGGTAGACACAGGCACTCTTGGAAATACCAGAGGAAAACCGAAGATGCTTCAACACTGGTGGGAAAGTTTTTAACGGCTTCCAGAAGGGCATTTCCCTCCCCCTGCCACAGCACAGACCATGTAATTTTCTAAAAACTTGAAGCAAGGTGGCCAAACATTACAGACTCAGTTGGAATACCAAAGGGAAAAATATTCAGTTATTGTAGGAATATGGGTGAAGGGTTACTTACAGGGGCAGAAATTATTCATAGACAGCTGCATCACCAAGACCCACTGAAGCATGTGTAACAGCCCTCAAAACCTGGAAACCTGGAGCACACTGCACAGCCAGCAGGTAGCTCAACAGGCTGGAGAGTGTCCTCTCTAGAGAGTTCTGCTGGTCTGAGAGTGTCTTTCAGTAGTCTTTATTGTTATACACACACACACACACACACACACACACACACACACACACACACACACAGAATGGAGGAAGCCCTGAGTGTGTGAAGTCCTGAGTGAATGTGTGTTTTAGCCACAAGCCCACGTGTCAAAAGACCCTAGCCTCCACCCATGGGAAAATGGCAAAGCCTCTCCCCTCCACCCAGAACAAGACTCAAAGGATGGCAAAGCCTTCCTCTGGTTCTTGCATAGATTTTAATAGTATGTGCAGAACATGTTCACCATAGTGTTCTTCCTTTAATACAGTGTTTCTCAGCCTGTGGGTTGCAACCTCATGGGGAGGGGTGGGGACAGTTCGAACAGCCCTTTCACAGGGGTAGCCTAAGACAACCAGAAAACACAGATATTTACATTATGATTCATAACAGTAGCAAAATTACAGTTATGAAGTAGCAATGAAAACAGTTTTATGGTTGGGGGTCACCACAATGTGAGGAACTATATAAAAGGCTCACAACATTAGGAAGGTTGAGAATCACTGCCTTAGTATTTACAGCCTGAGGACCTCTTCTCTACAGAGGCTGCCGCTACTGAGATTAGTTAAACCTGTTTCCTTGTTCAGTTGTATGCAACAATCCAGCCTCCTTCTTCAACTTTGTATAATAAACATGCTGAGCTTCTGGGGAATCCTGAATTTGGGGGAAGGGGTGCTGTAGTTTCTCTGTTGCATCACGTAGATCTCAATGTGTGTGTATGCCCATCCTTTCTTAATTCTCAGTCTTCCTGAAGCAATTTTGAGTTATTTGCTTCTATATATGTATGGGGAATTGAACACAGGTACTCTGTAAGAGCTGTCAGTGCTCTTAACTACTGAGCTATCTCTTTAGCCCCAGCCATTTGACAAACCCTTTTTAATGCCTCACTTAGTCATTTCTAGTTTTTCTCCTTTTACCCATTACAAATACATTGTTCTGAGTCCACACCACAACAATAGAAACACAAGTTTCATATATAATTGTTTTTCTAAGTCAGGTGTAGTGGCTTTAATCCCTGTACTTGGGAGGCAGAGAGGTAGGTCTATGTGAGTTTCAGGCCAGCCTGTCTCAAAACACCAAATAAATAAATGAATAAATAAAATAAAATTTTATAGTAGTCATATTGCAAAGTAGAAAGAAACAAATGAAATATTTAAAGTTTATATTTAACCTAATATGTCAAATATCGCCATATCAACATGGAAGAAGTATAAAATGTATATCATATTTTTTGCTGGCTGACATTTCATGCTTCTCGCACATCCCAATTGGCACTAGTAACTGTCGTGCTGAACTCTACATTCAGCTATAATTCTGTGTCGTTTCTCCTCCCTGTGTCACTAGGTCTCCTTCTAGGAGACATAATTCACTTGTTTTCTATTCACATTGTATCCAAACTTACAGTGTCGTGGTATTGTAGTGCTTTTAAGGAAAATGTCCTTTGGTGCATTTTTTTTCCATTTAAACCACCGAGTTTTCATTCTTTTAATTTATTTTTATTTTAACAATTACATCTTTATTAATTTTTTATGCTTTTTAATGTTTTTTCTTTCTTTCTTTTTTTTTTTTTTGAGACAAGGCTTCTCTGTTTAACAGTCCTGGATGTCATAGAACTCACTTTGAAGATGAGACTGTCCTTGAATTCATTTAGATCTGCCTGCCTCTGCCTCCCAAGTACTGGGATTAAAGGCATGTGCCACCACTGCCTGGCCCATTTTTTATTTTTTATTTTTTTGAGAAAGAGCTATATACCAAATAGAGACCCTATCACTTCAGCCTCCTGAGTGCTAACATTACACCTCAAGCATCCTGAGTGTATAGTGATATTTTATTTGTATTGGGTCTGGGATAGTTTTCATTGTTTAGGAGGGTTGGTTACAAGTTGTTGTTAAGGATTAGGAAAAGGACTAGACAAAAGATGCTTGTTTAAAAAAAAAAAAAAAAGAAAAAAAAAGACAATTACTAGTTTTAAATACTTTACATTCAATTGGATTGTTTTATATTGTATACAAATTATTATTATTGAGATTGAGATTGTTAAAATACACCATATACGTATTTCTAATCTTGTTCGAGATACTGTATTTATACCATTCATTTAACAATGTAATGCAATTTGCTAATCCTTAAATGTTAGTAATTACCAACTATTAGGATATATAGAAATGAAAATTAATGGTTAGACATTACAATTAAACTTGTAGTCATATTAGGTATGTTTTCAAGATCAAACAGATATATTTTAGACAAACAGGTCATCTTCAAATCTTTCAGAGATCTACAAAATATGGCATTTAAAATGTTTTAATAACTTAAGAATTTTTCCTTTTTGCTATGACTATGAGACATGACGGCTCCTGGCAGTACCAATCTACTTCAGAAAAAATATGGGCATTGAAGAAACTACATATAAAACTAACTTTCATTGTTACAAAAGTCAGCCACTGGACAACAAAATATCCTTGAATCAACTGCTGACAAACAGGACAGACAGGACATAAAACCAAGGACTACCAATTCTTGCCAAAACAAATGTGGTTGTGGCTTTAACAAAAGGCATCTTCTAAAGCCAGGACAATATGGTACCATCCCTAAAATGAGTGACCTTTACAATCTGTAAAAAGTACCATGCCCTTTTCTTCGAAGGCAGCTGAACAGGGAGTGGGCCAATGGCTTCTGATATGCAATAAAACAACAGATAAAACAGTTATTCTTGAGGAATAACTAAGCTCACATCTCTCAATAATAAACTGGCATTTAATAGAGAGATGTGGAAAAAAACAGGATGCCAAGATGAAGCCACATATACACAGCCAAAAAAAATGGACAACTAAATTAAAAAGACATCAATAATTTCCAGAATTTAAAATCCTGAATCATGACATGACACTAATGGAATTCAGATGTTTCTAGTACATGGACTGCTCTCACCAAATATGAGGTCAAACTGTTGACCTTGTATACATCTTAGTTCACAAAAGAGTCTGTCAGATACGCTAAGCCTGTAGGCTAAAGATGATGCCCCAACACTGTGGAGAAACCTC
Source organism: Onychomys torridus (assembly GCF_903995425.1). Lineage (NCBI taxonomy): Eukaryota > Metazoa > Chordata > Mammalia > Rodentia > Cricetidae > Onychomys > Onychomys torridus. The sequence goes on along the minus strand of NC_050460.1, from coordinate 638,327 downwards.
AGGTGACTGTCCAGGCAGCTGGCTGTTTCTGTCAACTCACATTTTTTTTTGAAGCTGCTTACATGCACTTCTTGTTTTTATTTTTTATTAGGTAGTATTATTTCCTTCTTGGGTCTCTGAGGGAGTTGAAGATCAGTTATAGTTATAATTATCTTTGTTAAGGATTTCAAAAAAACTCACTAAGAGCTGTAAATGTATAAATTTGAAAGACGTTATAAGACAGTTCCGTTAGCTATATAAGTTAAGATAAAAAATGAATCAGATACATTCTGGACTTGCCAAAATAGGATAGATAATAGAATTATTTTCTCTGAATTTGTCAATTACAAATGGACTAGACATTGTTTAGGTATTTATTGTTTATATATATGATATATATAGTTATTGTACTTTTATATATAGTTTTTCTTATATTAGTTATAACTTTTTCCTTTTTTTCTTTTTATTAAAATAAAAAAGGGGAAATATAGTGATATTTTATTTGTATTGAAATGTGATTTTATTTGTATGTCAATAAAGTTGCCTTGAGGTCAGAGCAAGCCAGAGCAGAAGCCGAGCAGTAGTGGGGCACGCCCTTAATCCCAGCACTTGGGAGGCAGAGCTAGGCGGATCTCTGTGTGTTCAAGGACATAGCCAGCATAGCAGACACATGCCTTTAATTTCAATACCAACCATAGAAGACCTGGAGGTCTATACAAACAGGCAGTGACGAGGAGGTCATGTGGCTGGGTTACAACCAATGAGGGAGGAGAACAGAAAGTCTTTAAATAGACAGGATGCACAGAAGTAGGTCTCTTGCGGAGAGGAGGAACCGCAGAAGCAGTGAAGGGTAAGGTTTTCCGCTTTGGCTCTGACCTCATGGTTTTTAACTCTACAACTGGCTCTGTGTTTCTTATTTAACAAACAGGATACATCTACATGAGTGCCAGCATCACACCTCAGCATTCTGAGTGCCAGCATCACACCTCAGCTCTGGGGGTCTGTTGGAATCCAGCTCCGACCTGTTCCCACCTATCAAAGGGTTCTTGGGTGGAGGAGAGAGAAATGAGGAAATAATAGATAGAAAGAGATGGTAAAGAAGTCAGAGACACAGGATAGCTTTGGGAGGGCCCTGTGTCAATACCCAGCCTCCCAGAGCTTTATTCAAAAGGGCTTTTTATAATATGCCAAGGGGAGAGGCAAAAGACCTCCCCCTTGAAAGAACAAAGCATACCATACAGCCAACTGTGGACCCTTCCAAATACCTGGTAAACATGCCCATGGCCTATTTGCATCCTATTCTGTAGCCCTGCTGGGTAAAGCAAGCCCAGAGTCTCTGACCCTGAGTAAGGTCTCACTAGGAAGCCTCCGTGGGCCATCACACTCAGCATCCTGAGTGCGAGCACCACACCTCAAGCATCCTGAGTGCCAGAACCACACCTCAGTATCTTGAGTGCTAGCATCACAGGTACACACCACAATACTGATACTGTTTTCATAAAGCATTTATTTATTCAGTGTTGTCCACAGCTTTTGTTTCCACTGTTTTTTGCTTACTCAGATTGTGGATTTCTCAGATTTTTCTTGGTCTGATAAACCAATCTGTACATCTGGTGTCTGTGATGCAGTTGCTAGAAGGGTTGTTGGTGCCCAGAACAGGTAAATGCTTAGATCAGTACACACCCCAATGAAGATCTTCATGGCTCATTTACATACCTCAGATATGCTAATGAGGATCAGCACCATTCATCTACCTACATGCTTTCATCTCAGCTTCTCAAATAAGTTCAAGATTAAACTCACCATCAGCATTCAGCAAGAAGGATTGTAGGACTGAGCATAGAGTCTCAATGTGTTATTTTCAAAGAACCAGGAAGTAGTATTTGCCATTGATGGTTTTTGTCTTGAACAACAGATTTTGAATGTCTTACTTTGTGATTCCTTTTCAAAATTTAGACATGCAAGAAAGGTTTGTTAACATAATAACTCCTTCTAGAAAAACCCTGGTTGGTAAATTATTTAAAACTACATTCTCCTATATGCTTTCATTTTCTTTCATGTTTTTAGGAATTTTCTTTCTTAAGTATCTTTACTTCCACCAGGGCTATGGAACACATCTGATGAACCATCTCAAAGAATACCACATAAAGCATGACATCCTGAACTTCCTCACATATGCAGATGAGTATGCCATTGGCTACTTCAAGAAGCAGGTCAGTTCCCAGTGAAGCCTTTCTGCCTCAGCCTATTTGCATGCATGTGTGCATGCATGTGTGTGTCCAGGTGCACACACCTAATTGTGCACACATGGCAGCCAAAGCAAGACACTGGATGTCTTCCTCTATTTTTTTCTGCCTCATTGCTTTGAGACAGAATCTTTCACTGAATCTGAATCTCTTTTAAAAATTAAAATTTAAAAGCAAATTGATTCAATTTCTGGAAAATGTTCATTTCTGACCAAGTCTGCAGAGAATTCCAGTCCTAGGAACTTAGATGCCATTCCACTCTTGAATTTACAATCCCCTTGCTGGGATTAGTGGTGTGCACACTGCTACCTCCAGACCTTTTAGTTAATTTAAATTTGTTTCCTGTAGTCACTGTTTGATTTTTGATGATTCTGTTTGTCATGGTTTACTCCATGTGGCTGCTGCTCAGAGCAGTGCAATAATGTTGGAAAGGGTGCTCGCCTTAATCCTTGGCACCAGGCTTGGCCCAGAGCCAGCCCTTAGCAGCCAATTGGACAGTGTTACTATACATCATCCTGATAAGTGAACTGATTTGCCTTGTAGGGTTTCTCCAAAGAAATCAAAATACCTAAAACCAAATATGTTGGGTACATCAAGGATTATGAAGGAGCCACTTTGATGGGATGTGAGCTGAATCCTCAGATTCCATACACAGAGTTTTCTGTCATCATTAAAAAGCAGAAGGAGGTGAGCTACTGACTCCTGTTCTGTCCAGGCCAGCCTCAGGGCTGCACTTCACTGTGTTCCATATCAGTGTGTGTGTGTGTGTGTGTGTGTGTGTGTGTGTGTGTGTGTGCTAAATTGTGTGAAATACAGTATGTATACAGTACATTGACATCTTAACTTCATTGGTGCCTTTTGCATTCTGGCCCCTTTGCAGTCTTCTCTCTCTCTCTCTCTCTCTCTCTCTCTCTGGTTTTTTCAAGACAAGGTTTCTCTGTGGTGTTTTGGTGCCTGTCCTGGATCTTGCTTTGTAGACCAGGCTGGCCTTGAACTCACAGAGATCCGCCTGGCTCTGCCTCCCAGGTGCTGGGATTAAAGATGTGCAATGTCACCGCCCAACATCACAGTCTTATCTCTTTGCGTTCATTCCCCCAAAGGATCCTCCAAGACCATTGATGATGCTTTAGCTTTCTGTCTCTCATTACCCTATTTCCTTTCACTCAGGCAAGTGACATTCTTTCAGGTTCTGTTCCAGGCTGCCTTTGAACTTCTGCAGCATTAGTCTGACCCACCCACTTGGATTTAATTATTTACCACACAGAGGCATTTCTTCTAGTGTCTTCCTTTTCTCTCCAAGCTCTGAAGTCTTTTCTTCCAGATAGTAACTAGTTTGTTATTTGTATTTGTATGGCTTCCTTTATGCTTACAAAGAAGTGGTAATAACAGAGAAGACTCTAGATATGGGTATACAGTGATTTAATGTTGTATGATATTTTGTTTGTGATCTTACAAAGAAAGCTTGCCGGAAGATCAGAGGGCAGAGCTAGACACTAGTTAACCATAGAGGCCAGGCTGTGGTGGCACATACCTTAATCCCAGCATTTGGGAGGAGAAAGCAGGAAGATAAGGAGTTCAAGGCCACCCTGGGCTACACACACGATTGAACCAGTCTAGAAGAAAAACAGGTAGTGGCTCACACTGTGGATCCCAGAACTTGGGATCTCATGCCTTAGATCCAAGCAGTTGGGAAGCTCATGACTTTAATTCCAGCACTAGGGAGGTAGCGATAGGAATATAAGGCTGGTGAAGATAGATCCATTCAGATTTGTAGAGACAGGATGCCCTATTTGGCCTGAGATTTCATAGAGGTAAGAAGTCTCTGGTAGCTGGGTGCTCTGCTTCTATGATCTTTCAGCTTTCACCATCAATATCTTATTGTTAAGACTAATTAGTATCACACTTCATTTTAACACTTTATAAAAGGACCATTTATGTATGTGAATGACATCAGTTCCAAATTAAGTAACTGCCATTACTTAATCTGCTATTTTTCCCTGACAAGTTACAGATAAAACACATCTGCTTTAAACCTGTCAGCTTTCTACTAATATCCTTACTCCCAACTCTTTTGCTTACTACATGTAACCCAAATAACAGCCAAAAAGCTTATACTATGCTTAGTGACAACAGTCACTCATTTAAAGTTGGGTCAGGCATGTGGTACTACAGAAGTGAGCAAAAAGGCGTTTTAAGTTAAGAAAATCAAAACATCTTTGTTGCACAGTGAAAGATAGCTGCCCATGGGTGGTGGTGGCATACGCCTTTAATCCCAGCACTCGGGAGGCAGAGACAGGTGGATCTCTGTGAGTTCGAGGCCCACCTGGGCTACAGAGTGAGTTCCAGGAAAGGCACAAAGCTACATAGAGAAATCCTGTCTCAACCCCCACCCCCCAAAAAAGATATCTTTTTATCTGCCCAATAAGGAATTCCAGATAGGGCTGTAGAAGGATTACTAAAGGCAGCAGATAGCAGATGGCCTCTGGCCTTCCTTTTTGAAGAGTTGGCTTCCCTCACTGTTCTCTAGGGCCTAACAAGCAGGTCTGGACTTGGTAGTTCTTTGGTGCATTGGTGGTTGCTGGCCAGCTGACACTTGTTCTGTAATACTCCTCCAGCCGTAAGAGTTCATCCTCTAATATCAGAGTCCCTTGGAAGTCTGCAGATTCCCATGAACGATGATGATGTGTTAGCTTTTAAAACCTAGGGGGAAGCAAGAAGCACAGAGCTATTTCAGATTGCTAAAAAATGGTTCCCCTTTTAAAAGACAAGGTCTCTCTCCTCTTTTCTGTTCCCTCTTGGCTCCCTCCTTTCCTCTTTTCTCCTTTACCCATCCCTCTTTGTCTCTAGTCCTTCCTCATACATACCAATAATGTTTGGAGTGTTTGGAATGTAAACATGGTTTTTATCATATACATATACAATGTATCTTGGTCATATCCACTATCTACTCCCTCCCTCCACCATCACCCCAATATAACTTCCATTTCTGACTCTCAACTTTACAACTTAAAAAAAACCCAGCCCCCCAAATCACTAAGTCCTTTCAGTGCTGCCCATTTGCACATGAGCTAGGGTCATCCACTGAGCCATCAACAACCTATCAATGACCACACCCACAAGGAAAGGCTCTACCTCTCCCCCAAAAGCCATCAGTTGCCCTTAGCTTCTCTTCTAAGGGTGGGGCATCTGGAGTTCTTACCCCCTTCATGATTTAATTTTTAACTCTTGTGCAGGTAACGACTGCTGAGTTCATGTATCATCCTTTCACTGTGTTCCTCCATCTGCTGCCTCTGACATTCTTTCTGCCCCATTCTTCCATGATGTTCTCTGAACCTTTGGGGAGGGATGTGTTGATAGAGATGTTCCATCTGTGTCTTTACCCTCAGAGCCTTATTCTCAGTGTTTTGAACTAGATTTTTAAAGAGAGTGCAATCATACCATAATAAAATAATTATTTTCTTGCAGAGACAGGCTAAGTATTTCTTATCCAAAATGCTCTTGACCCAAGAGTCTGTTTCTTCTCCAACATTTTCATTGACTTATGATTGAGCATCTTTAATGAGAAAATCCAAAATCTGAAATATTAAAAAATGCCAGACACTACTTGTGGAAAGCTCCTTGAATAATAAAAGCAGTAAATAAGCTGCATAAATTGAGAACTTTGGGGGTTGGGGATTTAGCTCAGTGGTAGAGCGTTTGCCTAGCAAGCACAAGGCCCTGGGTTCAGTCCTCCGCTCTGGAAAAGAAAAAAAAAGTTTTGAGAACTTTTTTAGTCCCTGAATGCATACTCCATCAGAATCAGCTGAAGGTAGAGAAAGAACACTCTACTGGCCCACAGGTGAGATGGCTTCATTGAATACCTGCATGAATTGGAGGCTTGAACAAAGGTCAAGTCACTTCCAGTGTATAAGATGATGGGCACAAGAATAGGTAGGACCATGTGTTCTGTGAGAAAGAAAAGGTGATAGGCAGGGAGCTATAAAGCCACCTGTGTGTGTATGTGAAGGTTGGTATGAGGGTGATTCTATCTCAGTTCACATGTGAGACTACAAGAGGCTGGGCCTAGAGGGCCCCTGCTAACCTCTCTAACCAGCCCCTCTCTTTCCTTCTCACTGATGGTTCTTTCCTTAGTGGCAAGGGTTTGTATGAATGTTACTAGTTGAGTGTGGTATGAAAGAATATTTATTTTAAAAGTTTTATTTAAAAGTTTTGTATTATATTTAATGAGGTGCACACAGACACACTCTATGACATGTGTGAAGGCCAGATAAGCACTTGCTGGGGTTGACTCTCTCCTTTCACCCTGTGGAATCCCAGTGACTGAAGTCAGGTCTTTGGGCTTGGTGGCAGGTGCCTTTACCCACTAAGCCGTGTCATGGGCCCCAAAATGCTTCTTCTGCTTCTTGCCTGCTAATTTGTATTTAGCCTTCCCTTCCTTTTCATCTCATGAACATGTGTACAGCATCGGGAACATCGTCTCCTTAGTTTATCTGACTTGCCCTGGATTGTGGTGTGGCTTCTTTGACTAAACACACTTCTCTCGTGCTTTTCAGATCATTAAAAAGCTGATAGAAAGAAAACAAGCCCAGATTCGAAAAGTCTACCCTGGACTTTCATGTTTCAAAGATGGAGTTCGGCAGATCCCTATAGAAAGCATCCCTGGAATCAGTATGTATAGACACTTTTAAAAAGCAAAATCTTCTGTTGATCCTGTAAGATATGTTTGAAATGATTTCCAGAGCGCAGTCATTTGAAAAGCTTTCACCTGTTTCCTTTCCATGTGTGGCACTTCTGTCTTGGAAGTGGGCAGCAAGCTAGCGTGGGGTGCTTGCCTGTAATCCCACCATTAAGAGACTGAGGCAGGAAGATGTAGAATTTGAGGCCAACTGAGGCTAAAGTGAGACTCTGCGTGGGGATGGGGAGGGCAGTAATAAAGACTTTCTAATGTCTTTTTCTTCCCAACTCAACCCAGAGTACCTTTAAAAGAATTATTAATATACATAATTTATTAAGACCTAGCACTATACGCAATGCTTGGCAACAGGAGTCTATATTAAATAGCATGGAAAGTTTGGATTTTCATATTTACAAATGGAGGAACTGGTCTTCAAATGGTTGTATAAATTAGCATGCAGAAGTTTAGAACAAGAAGCAACCCATTCTGCTCTCCAAATGGCCTGCTGTGGACAACCCACCTTGATGCCACTGCCACCTGCATGAACCTGTTGCCTGACTTCTCTTCTTCCCTCCTCTCCAATTTTATTTTACAGTAGCTTTCTTAAGAATGCTTTTCAAAATGATTGGGATTTGTAGATTGGAAGCTATTAATTATTATTTGGCAATCTTATTTGGTTTGAACCTAAGTTCTTATAATTACCACCCCCTTTCTTCCCCACACACTCCACCCCAGCACACAAGCACAAAACTAAAATTCTCCAGGAAAGAGACAAGATGCTGTTTCATTGCATCTGCCCTGTCCCAGTACTCTTGATGCTGAACCCTGGATCTCACTTCCCTGTGTTGTCACTGTTAATAGTCAAATAGTTGCCTCATTGTTCAGTGCCTAATGCTGCCAGGTACTCTTTTGTTTTTATTTGTTCCCAATTCAGTACTTTTTGCTTGTTCATCAAATGTTTAGCTATTTGGACTTTTTTTTTTTAAAAAACATCAACTAATGTCACAAGGGCCAATATCACCTAGTTTCTGTAGTTATGTTTTGTAGGTGGGTAAACTGAGAGAAAGGTAAAGTGACTTTTTGGGGCAGGGGTTAAGACAGGTTTTTTTTGTGTAGCTTTGTGCCTGTCCTGGAACTCACTCTGTAGCCCAGGTTGGCCTCGAACTCACAGAGATCCGCCTGCCTCTGCCTCCTGAGTGCTGAGATTAAAGGCGTGCGCCACCACCGTCTGGTATAAAGTGACTTTTTTAAGGAGAACAGAAGAATCAAATGTAGATTCCACAGACACCAGGCCTCTGTAAACCATCTACATTGTAAGCAGGGCTTGGCCGAGCAGAACAAGCCCAGAGCCCTGTCCTGAGCTGAAATAACAGCAGCACTTTGTTGTGTGATAATTGAAGATTTCTGACTTGCAGTTTAAAATGTCCTGGTTTCTTCTCCCCGTTTTCCTCCTTCTTTTGAAGAGTTGGAGTTCCTGCCTTAGCAGACACTAACCAGCTGAGAAGATAGATAGCCCAGGGAGAGAGCACTTGCCTCAGTAGTGATGTGAGCTGTTGGCTTCAATCCCCAGCACTACAAAAGAAATTAATAAATCAATTAAGAGAACAAAATATATTATTAATACAGCTGCCAGTCTGGGAAAGCATTTTATTTTGTAAGCTGTGTGACAAGGAAAATAAATGCCATTAATTTCAGTGTGTTTCCCCAAATTGACATTTATTGAGACATGGCTGTCATGTGTGGTGCTTTTAATAAGTAGTAAGTATGTTATTTTCTTGACCCAAAGCAGTTCTCATTTAGTGTTTAATTTTGTTGACATATAGGAGAGACAGGCTGGAAACCAAGTGGAAAAGAGAAAAGGTAAGCAAGCCGGGCTAGAGGATGTTAATGGAAGTGATTTTGTCCCTTCCAGCACTTTCTAGGAAAAGGGCCAAGTGATGTAACTGGTACATAGCAGTTGGTGGGCTTCAGTTTCTAGGCTGGGACCTGTGAGGCTGAGCTGAGTAGTGATGAGGCCTGGAGCACGAACACTAATCCACCCTCTTTACTCTCTATTCTTTCAAGTAAAGAGCCCAAAGACCCTGAGCAGCTGTACAGCACCCTTAAGAACATCCTGCAGCAGGTGAAGGTGGGTGTGCCTCTTCTTCATCTCATGCCCTTCTCTGAAATGATTTCCCACATGGCATATCCATATGCGATACCTTATTTTATTTCTTTTATTCAAGAGCCATCAAAGTGCTTGGCCTTTCATGGAACCTGTGAAGAGAACAGAAGCTCCAGGATATTATGAAGTTATAAGGTTCCCCATGGGTAATGCTATTACAATTTTCTCAGTATAGATATAAAACAAATGTTGCCCTCTGTGGTAATGAATGTGTGATGAGTAGGATACATGAGAGTGATGTTAGAACAGAGGGGGAAGTGGGTGGCAGTCAGGGCATTCTGTGCATTTTCTTTTCTCTCTCTCTCTCTCTCTCTCTCTCCCTTTTCTCTTTTTGGAGACAGGGTTTCTCTGTGTAGCTTTGTGCCTTTCCTGGAACTCACTTGGTATCTCAGGCTGGCCTCAGACTCACAGAGATCCACCTGGCTCTGCCTCCCGAGTGCTGGGATTGAAGGTATGCACCACCACCACTGGGCACTGTGCATTTTCAATACACCAGTTATGGAGTGCAGTTAGGAACCCTATACACAGTTCTGAGTTGCAAAGTGGCTAGTTGGATGTAGCTGCCTACTGGGTTACAGATAAAAAGATACTAGGTTTTATCTTTTTTCTATGGCTTAAGTCTGCCAAAAGTGGGTCTTGTTTTTAAGAATTGTTCAAGATAGAGGGCAGAGAGATGGCTGAGTAGTTAATAGCACTGGCTGTTCTTGCAGAGGATTGGGTTCAATTCCCAGCACCCACATAGTGGTTCACAACTCCACTCTCAGTGTGTAACTCCAGTCTCAGGGTATCTGACTTCCTTAAGCATTGCATGCATGTAGTATGCAGACATACATATGTCTTAGTCACTGTTCTAGTGCTGTGAAAAGACACCATGACCAGGGCAACTCTTATGAAAGAAAGCATTTAACTGGGGGCTTGCTTACAGTTTCAGAGGGTTAGTTCATTATCATCACAGTGGAGAGCATGGTGACATTCAGGCAGACATTAGAGCAGTAGCTGAGAGCTACATCCTAATCCATAGGAGGATGGGGAGACTGGGCCTACCTGAATGCCCACCCCCTAGTGACACACTTCTTCCAACAAAGCCACCCCTCCTAATCTTTCTAATCCTTTCAAATAGCACCACTCCCAGTGACTAAGCATTCAAATATGAGCCTTTGAAAGCCATTCTTAGTCAAACCACCATACCATATACATAAAGTTTTTTTTTTCTCGCTTCCTTCCTTCCTTCCTCCTTTAAGTCAGGATCTCTCTATGTAGCTCTGGCTGACCTGGAGCTCACTACGTAGACCAGGCAGGTCTCAAACCAATGCTGGTATTAAGGGTGTGTGCTACCATGCTTGGACACATTTTCTTTTGTAAAGAATCTTTCAAGATAACATAATGGGGTAGATTGAGCTCCTTCATGGCTGGACTTTGAGCGGAAAAAGACTCTAGTAAATGACTTTTCCTATACTGTGAGTGTCACTATGTATATTTCTTTAAACTACAACTTTTTTCTTAACTCTATTTCTGTGTGTGCATGATATGTGTGTGAGAGCAGAAGTGTAACAGCGCATAAGTGAAGGAGAGATGGCAGCTTTGTGGAGTCTTTAGGTTTGTGCTGCAAGCACCTTTATCTGGTGAGCCATCTGACCAGCTTCTGTATATTTCTAACCTAATTTTTTCCAAATCTGAAAACTACAAAATAGGCTTCAGAAGTACAGAATTATTGAATTTGTGCTTCCATCTATACTATGTTAACAGGAACAATTAATTGAGAACCCCCAAATTAAATCAGTTTGTCAACGTGTGTGTTGGGTGTATGAGTACCACGGCACATGGGTACTTTATTTTTTGGTTTGATTATCCCCTGCATGATTATTTTTCTAAAGCATTTAAACACTTTACTGGCAGCATATCTGAAGTGGTAGGTGTTAAGCAGAACTGTCCTTACTCAAAGGCCCAGCTTCTTTCCTCCTCCTTCCTTAGTGAGAACTGCCCCACAGAGCTACTGGGAATTGAACTCAGGTCCTCTGCAAGAACAGTATGTGCTATTAACTTTGGTGTGTGTGTGTTTATGTGTGGGTGTGTAGATTATTTTAGGCTGGAGCAATGGTTCAGCACTTAAGACTGCTCTTCCAGAGGATCTTGATTCCCAGCACCCATGTGGCCACTTACAACCCTCTGTAATTCTAGTTCTAGAGGATTCTATGCCCTTTTCTGACTTCAAAGAGTACCAGGCATGCACATGGCACACAGACATACATGGAAACAAAACATCTATACAATTAGAATAACAACAAATAAATAGATAAAGTTGAAAGTCAAAAGTTAAAGTTTGACTTCCTTAATGGAGCCTGGAACAGAATTCATTTGTTTTAGTTTTAGTATTTTATGTGCAGGTCACTGATGTATTTGGAAATATGATGCTAGTTTTTTTCTTTGTATCTCACCAGTACAACTGTGAGTTTAGTAAAATGAGCTCAGCCTGATAATTTTTAGCAAATTAAAGATTCTGTACCAGTGTTCTGCCTTCCTCACTCAGCATCCATAGGTCCGCCACTGTCCCTTAGCCTTTTGGTGCGCAGAAAGAGATGGGAGGAAAACTACTAGTGGTCCTCTTAATGTTAGTGTGGCTGCAGTTACATACAAAACCTTTTCAGAAGAATAGACTTGAGAATTATTTGGCTTAATCCCAAGAATTTCTTTAAAGCACAGCATTGGAGTGAGAAAAATGTAAGTCAATCAACAGCGTAGATTTCTTTCCATCTCACCCTTGTCAGCTGTTGTAGGAGTCAACAGTTGCTAATGTTGTTGTTTCCTGTGCAGATCTGAAAACCATGAGTGAACGCCTCAGAAACAGGTACTATGTGTCTAAGAAATTATTCATGGCGGACTTGCAGCGAGTGTTCACCAACTGCAAGGAGTACAATCCTCCTGAGAGCGAGTACTACAAATGTGCCAGCATCCTGGAGAAGTTCTTCTTCAGTAAAATTAAGGAAGCAGGGTTGATTGACAAGTGATTTCTTTTCCTTCACACTCATCTGCAGTGTGCCTAAAGCAGGTGGTTCAGGTTTGGTTTTTTGTTGTTGTTTGTTTTTAAGAATTATACATCATGGGTTGTAATAATTAGCACTTTCGAAAAACAAACAAAACCTCTTTTTAGCTTTTCAGAGACATATTTAAATGAAAATCATAGAAAAAATTTTTATTTTGTGGAATAGATTTTACTCTATTTACATATCTATCATGTAAATTTTCTCTGGCATGTCCAGTAGCTGACTATTGCATGGTAGATGATCAGGGGCTTCCTCAAAACCTGTATGTGAGGAAATTGCACACAGTACCAAGATTTAGAGGAATCTAGAGAAAATTTTGACCATGAATGTCTCCATTTTTTTCTAATGTAACGTGAGAGTTTATTTTATTCTGAAGGACTTTAAAAAAAGGGCCCATGATACGCTTGTCAAGGTGAACCATGTGATGTTTCAAGTCTCATTGTAGACCTTTTACAAATATATATTTTTAAAACACTCATCTAGATGAGGTGCTTTGAGCAGTTCTGAAAAATGCAGCTTCCGCAGCAGCAGCTGCTTTGACTCCTAAGGATGGGACTTTCTATAAGTGCCCGGGGCTTTGATCATTCTACCTATCACAGACTTGGGAGTACACAAGCACTATTTAATAATTCTTGGCAGATATGTAACCATCTCATATTTGCCTTTGCTTGTGCAGGTTCTAAGTTCTAAAAGATCCTTTCCCAAGACACAAAGGTGTCAACTTGAAAACATTGGAGGTTTTGTCAATGTTAAGACATGTAGCCTAAATACTTATGAATACTAGAGAGTCTTGCTCCAAATAGGTAAGGATTCTTTGTATTTTCTGGTACATTTAACCCCATCAGCAATGTCTGTGTGAATATTTCCCATTTGCACTTCCAGATTTGTTTGTCTGAGGTGAACTGAATTCTCACCGAAGTTTATGCCAGTATTTTAACATCTGCATTGATCATTCATTGGTCCACAGTTATATCCCACTAACGTCTGTCCACTAAACAATCTTATTAACCAATGTGTCTGGGGGCTCAAGCTTAGTGCTTGGATTTATTTCTTGATTACACTACATAGAAAAGTGGGACACCTACCACCCCAACTCTGGGAAAAACCAACTAATATACAACCACATTAAACGAAGGCCATCTCAATGGTCTCGACACTAATTCTTATGATGCAAATTTATAAACTAATTTTTTTGTAAAGGCTGAGGTTTTAAAAATGTATTTAATGTATGTTTTCTATCAGCATAAATTATAATGGGTCACTAATAGTCATTAAAAACAGCTTGCAGAGGTAGTGTGCTTGAAGGAAAACACCCTTGGCAATGCTACTGAGTGCTGTTTCTGACATGGAAGGTATTCTCTATGTTCAGAATGTTCACTGAAGGCCACTCTGAAGATGCCTCAACTTTTTGAATTGCAAGGAACACTCTGAGTAGTGTTTAGACTTTTAATGAAGAATGATGATACAGATTGCATTAAGTATCTCAGACTGTTTTAAAACCAGATTTTGCTGAAGCATCTGTACAGCTTGGTATCCTGTGAAAGTTTGGTATTTCCTAGGTAGACATTCTTATAGAGTATTGTCTTTAAAAATCAGATGATCTCTTCTATATTGAAAGCATTTTTATGTTTTCTAATTTAAAAATTTAATATTTTCTTATAGATATTGTGCAATAAAGCTGAAGTAGAATGTGTGGTTTTTGCAAATGCTTTAACAGCCGATAAAAACTTTACATTTGTAAAATTAATATATTGTACTGGTACAAAATAATTTTAAATTATATTTTGAAAAACTCTGTCTGGTGTTATGTTTTGTTCAACTAATAGTCTGAGGTAAACAGGACAATGTGTCAGCTGGCTGGTATGGGCATTGATTGTGCCCTTAATCCTTAGCTCTTAAGTTTTTGTGAACATGTCTAGAATTGCTGCAGTTATAGAAGTTTTATAAATGAGAGAAGGTTAAGAGCACCTCCCATTTTCCCAGAGGTCATAAGGGTGATTCCAAGCACCGACATCTAATGGCTCGTAATTAACTGCCTGTAATTCCAGCTTGAGATTTGATGGCACTCTCTGTTCTCCATAGGTACCCATGCTCATGTCCCAAAACACACACACACACACACACACACACACACACACACACACACACACACAAATTAAATTTAAAAAAACATCCAGTCTGTTGAAGTGTCAGGAAGACACTTCTCTGTCATTTGTGTCACTCACTAAAACACTACCACTGAAGAAAAATTCATTCGCAGAAGTATTTTTAGAAATAAAAAATATTTCATATCATTTTCACTTTATATCTGTCAGAGAAATGAGGAAAGAGCAGAATGCATGTGATTTAAAACATCTCCCATCCTCAAAACTCTCTATAGGAATTGTACCCTATCTGGGTGTGGGGGCCCAGTAGTAGCTGTGGTGTTCGACAACTTCCTCAGCCAGGATCAGGGCTTGGGCCTTTCAGCTCTCTGTAGTATCAAAAGTGATGGTGTGAAAGGCAAATGTGGCAGAAGCACAAGTAGGAGGGAGGTGTGCACTACCCATCTTGCTCACAACCCTGGGTTCATCGCCACTGGTGCCAGTGATGAGGGGCAGTTGGTCATGTCAACACATGTCCAACCTACAAGTATGCTTAGTTGAGTCTCTCCCAAGTAGGAATGGATGACGTGCATGGGGGACATGGATGCTGGATGTCCTCCCCCACATAAGCTAACTTCTTCATCCTATGTATAGTTTAGAAATCTCCATTTTTTTGTGCATTTATTCAGTGTGTGTGTGTAGGCCAGAGGGTGATGGGTGTCTTCTTCAATAGCTTGGTTAACCAATTAACCAACTCCAACATGTGCCCAAATGCATCCCTGTTTCCAGCACAGGGTGTAGGGATGGCGAATCCAAACTCAGCCCTTCATCCTTTGCATGGCAAATTCTTATCTGAATCATTTCCCTAAAGGTTATTTATTTTTTATGTCTAAGATCTGGGTTGTGAACTCTAGTTGCCAGCCTTGGCAGGAAGTACCTTCACTGGATGAACCACCTTGCACCCCCAACAACTCAATGCTTTGGTTACTCAGCTAATAATTGAAAATAGTTACATTTAACCAGGTATGTGCAGGCCTTTAATCTCAGTGCTTGGGAGGCAGAGATAGACAGATCTCTGTAAGTTTCAGAGCTGCCTAGTCTATATAGAGTTCCAGGACAGCCAGGGTTATATAGAGAGACCCTGTCTCAAAATAAAACAAACCAATTAAACAAACAAAAAAACTAAAATGGCTACATTTATTAGAACAAACAAAGTATTGAAACGACTTGAGTTTTTCACATTTTCCTCCAAATGGAATTTCAAGTTACAGGAAACTAAGAAGCAGATAAAAGATTAGATTGAGGGTACTGTGAACATGTTGATAATCTGTAACAGTTTAGGCAAATAAAAATGCCCCAAAGAAAAAAGAATCTCTTGACTCTGGAATACTGAAATCATTGCAAGGTTTTATTTAAGGTATGGGAATTGGTTTGACATTGTTTTTCATCTGTTGGAACATTTAGATTGCTTGAGAATTAATTCACGTTTTTGACATAGATTTCATTAACCTGGCCTAAAACTCAGTCTTTCTGCCTCAGCTCCCAAGGGCTGGGATTAGAGATGTATACTACCACAGTGGCTTCAAGAAGAAACCTCTGTGTCTGTTTTTGCATCCGTGTGCAGAGGGTGGATAGGGTGTATTGTGGCAGGAGTGAAGAGATGGGTGTTAGGGCTCCTGTAGCATGTAAGTTCTCCTCTGGTACATACTACAAACCTAAGTTCTGATGAAGACCTGCAGGGAAAAACCAGCATTACTGTCTGTATAAAGAAGTAAAGATGAATTTAGAGTGTGATGGCTTTATACTGTTTTTTTTTGAGATTTTTGTGTTTGGTCTGCATGTATGTCTGTGAACCATGTGCATGCACAAAGGCAAGGGAGGCATCAAATCCCCCAGAACTGATGTTACAGGTAGTTGTAAACCTCATCTTGGTGCTGGGAATTGAGTCCTCCAGAAGAGCAGCCAGTGAGCCATCTCTTCAGCCCTGATGCTTAGTTTTAAGCCAACTTGTCACAACCTAGAATCATCTGAGGGCCTCAGTTGAGGACTCTTCTAGATCAGGTTGGTTAGTTAGTGAGGTAATATCTTGATTGGTTGATGTGGGAAGACCCAGCCAGCCACTGTGGGCAGCACTTCTATGAATGGTGTAAGAACAGAGAGGGCTGAATACTGGGCAACAGCAAGCAGGCAGCATGGGTTAATTAATTTTTCTTTGTTCTCAACTGTGGATTTGATGTAACTAGCTGCTAGTGATGTGAGTTTCTCCCTTGTCTTCCCCTTGGGGATGGACTATAACCTGCAATTGTAAGCTGAATAAACCCTTGCTCTCCTAAGCAGTTCTGTCACACATCCCTCTCTAATGGTGGCTAGTTCACATTCTTACTCTTGATGTTCCTCTCCAGGCTTTAAATGGAAGCTGCTTCTGCAGTGGCTCTCAGCTTGTGCATCAGGACCCCAAGCATCATCAGAAAACAGATTTTATTTTATTTTTTTTGAGCTGAGGACCAAACCCAGAGCCTTGCACTTGCTAGGCAAGCACTCTACCACTGAGCTAAATCCCCAACCAACAGATATTTACATTATGATTCATAACAGTAGCAAAATTAGTTATGAAGTAGCAATAGATATAATTTTATGGCTGGGGGATCACCAAAACATAAGGAACTGTATTAACGGGCCATAGCTTAGGAATGTTGAGAACCACTGCTCTAGAGGCTCAAACTCTTTCCATTTGCCTGTTAGCTGGCAGAAGTTAGATAATTCCCATAAAATATCGGGGTCTAAGGAACTGCTCAGTGACCATTTTTTGTTATTTTCTAAGGCATATTTGGGCCATCTCTTAGTACAGAGATGGACAAGCTTAGGAATCTTTAAGCAAGGCATTAAGCTAAGAGGTTTTAAAGCTTCCAGAAGGCATCCTAGGGGAGAGGTGGGACTGATGGGATTGGAAGCCTTATTTCCCATGTCTGCAGCAGAGAGGCAAAAAAATAAATAAAAAACCAAACGTGATCCCAAGCCAAGGCCCCAGGCAGCCCTAAGTCCAAGGATGGATCTGTACCAGGCACAAACCCCCAGACAACTAGTCAGATGTAAAGTGGGAGCCTAAGGCATGTGAAGGCAAAGAATCCCTGGGAGTCTGACAGCACTTACTGCTATTATCAAGCCAGAAAAATGTGCAGGCCTTACACAGCCTGAAGACACACCTGAAGATGGGGGTCCGACTGCGAGAATTATATCTCAAACTGCAGACGTGGGAGATGGCTAGAAATTTTAGCTTGCAAAAATGAAAAAAAAAAAATAAAATTTTAGCTTGTGATAGGGACTGACTGTAGCCAGTGAAGACTGTGGTCAGGGGGTACCCTCAGTCTCAAGAATACCAGTGGGGTGCCAGACATTCAATGGTCATCCCCACAGATACAGGAGACTGTTTATGTTGGCTAAAAAGTGGGGAAACTCACCAATCAAAGTAGCCAGTGTTGTGTATAGGATTCCAGGGCCAGGCAAATGGACAGTGGGCTGTCATGGACAGAGCAGACACCCCTGGTATGGGTTCCCAGGCCCAAAGTGCCCAAGAGTGAATGTTGTACATGGCACCAATGATGACTTCTAGTGGTGCTCTTACCCTGCAAGGAAAAGTCACAAAACATGACAGAATCCACTAACAAGAGTTTTATTAAGACAAGGAGAAAGGAATAGATGTGATCAGGCCTGTGGAAGGACATGTGTGAGACAGGCCCATGTGGCTACTCCAAGCTTGCGCATATATCATGTGGTCACACCCACATGGTTATGTGACCATGCAGCCATGGGGTAGGACGTATGACCTAGAATGACTAGGCGGAAATGACTAAGTGTTCCATAGGGCATGCGACCATGGGGGCATGGTTGGAATTCCTATCATATCTATCTTTGACACAAAACTGTATTTTGTGGTATAAGCTGGTCCCAAAGTTAAGATCCTCCTGGTTCATGCTTCTGAATACTAAGATTAAGACATGAACTGAACCAAGCCTGGCTCCTTGTGAATTTTTTTTTTTTTTTAAATATTTATTTTGTATGTGCCAGAGGACAATTTTGTAGAGTTGGTCCTCTCCTTCTACCATATGGGTTCTATGGATCAAACTTAAATCAGTCTTGCTGGCAAGTGCTGTTACCGAGCCATTCCACTGGCTTGAGTCTAGTAGTCACTGTCTCCCATTCCTCTCCAGGTCTCAGTTGGTTATTCATTCATTTATTCATTCACTCATTTTACATCTTTTCCATATTAGTTTTACTTTTTTGGTGTGGTGTTGGATATTGAAGCCAAGAGTCTCACACATGCTCTACCACTCTACATCTCTGGCAGATACTCTTTATTGATCAATTACTGAACAGGATTTGATACCAAGAGCTACTGAGTGTTGTCATGTGGTTGTAGCACACCTAACGAATCTTCCTTCAAGCCACAACTCTCCATCTTTTCTAGAAACATAAAGCTGGAGTATATTTTGGTTCCCTCCATCTATTTGTTACATGTACCTTGTAGAATTGCTCCTTTCTCCTTCTCCTTCTTCTTCCTCCTCCTTCTTTTTGGTTTTTCGAGACAGAGTTTCTTTGTGTAGTCCTGGCGATCCTGGAACTTGCTCTGTAGCTGGCCTCAGACTGAGAGATTCACTTCCCTCTGCCTCCTGAGTGCTGGGATTAAAGGTGTGCACCACCATACCCAGCTAGAATTGCTCCTCTTAACATCTTTTACACTGTAATAAACAGGACAGTTGAATGCCAGCTTTTAAGACTATTATTGGAGAAGGAATAGAACACCAAGGAATTTAGAAGTAAGACATTAATGTGAGGCTGGGGTGTAAGCTAATGTGTTAGAGGATCATTAAACATCCTGATGAGGGGCCTGGCCTTTACAGAAGGCCCTCGAGAGCTAAAGACTATTAATTGCAGCTATAATATTTAAAATAACAAGATAGTGGCAATTGACTATTTCTCAAAAGAGGCATTAAGTCTGGTTTATTTCTAAGATGTTGTACAACTAAAATAACCTTTATCTACCAACATGGTAAGTCTCAAACTCTTAAGTCAATTATAAATCGCAATATATAATATATATAATACAGTGCATATCAGATAAAAATGTTGACACAAAACCTTTAACAGCCTATGAATAAACACTACACCAAGAATACAGAAACATGAGAAAGACTGAAAGTATAATAGCATTTTAAAGATAAATGACTGGTGCTCGCTTTGGCAGCACACATACTGAAATTGGAAAGATAATAGTGACAGGCATGGAGTGTGGATCAAGGTTGACATAAGACACAAAAATCTTTGAAGTAAACTTTCAGATGTCTACAGAAGGAAGTAGAAAAATATCTTTTTTGGCTTTTTGAGATCATGTAGCACAGCTGGTCTAAAACAGGATCCTCTTGCCTCAGCCTCTATAGTACTGAGATTACAGGTATGCACCATCACACCAGGCCATGGAAAATTTTTTCGTAAAAGGGCCAGGAAATAAATATCTTGGGTTCTGTAGGCCAAGTAGCAAAATTTAATCCAAATATTTGTTTTCAACTTTTTAAATACATAAAAACTAAACTTAGCTTGTATAAAACATGGGTCTACATGCCAGCTTGCTCAGTGTTGATCAGAATACAGTCTACCTCTGGGTATGCTGCACTGTAGAAATCACATCCACGTGAGGGCCGTTGAGTTAAAACTGGACTTTTACGTGTACTTATTCTTAGCTAAAACTGTCACTCTCAAGGTACAATGATATTACAAAGATAAACAGTGGTTGTAGACTGCTGTGGCTGGAAAAATAAATCTGTGATAGGAGAGAGGGATGCACATGAGTGACAGAGAAGAGCTGCCAATGTGACTGAAAGGAAATGCAGGAAGTCATGGAGATGTGGGTAAAGTCTGAGATGAACTAGAAGGCCCTTCTGAGAAATCTTAAAAATCTATTGTTTGCAGTGGGATTTATTCCTGGGCCTTGCCCATGTGAGGCAAGTGTTCTACTGCTGAGCCCCAAATTGAAATGTCTTGATTTGGGGCCTAAAGGCTACAGGTAGGAAGACTTAATAAGAGAAATCCAATGTGAAGGGAGGGAAAAGTTGACAGGGACAACAGAAGAGGAGACAGCTAAGGTGGGAGTGGCAAGGCCAGAGAGGAAGATAATCAAGATGACCTGACAGTTAAAGAGCAGAAAGAAAACATAATGGTCACCAATATGCATGGCTAGACTTCATTGTTCTTAAAAAACGGACCACTTACAGTGATTGAAGTTTAAGGAAATTTATACACACCCATAGAAGTTCAACTTTCTGAACTGGACTATTTACATTTTATATACAGATCAAAACCGGAAACTCTTACTATTCACATTTATACTTTGTGGACTTCTGACAACATGAAAAGTTAGCCTGAGGTCCATGACATGTTGATTTGGAAGAATGATGTCACACAGAGAGTTCACAACAGTTATCTTGTCCTAGAAACAAAACCATCAGTTCTCTTAATCATGATTCCATATATATTTTACCCAAAGAACCAGTATGACAGTAGAATAAGGGGTTCTCAGCAGCTTATGGTGTGTCTTACTGTGATGTCGAGGATTTATGAAAGATTTATATCCCATCTTTACTTCTTTTCAACTCTGTAATTCCCTGTTTAAGGAAAAAAGTAAAGATGACAGAGAAATTTTAGATGTTGGTAGCAATTCACACAATTACAAAGTATAGATCCGTGGGACATCCTGATAAGGGATGGTTCTTCCCACTGCACACTGTCTCACAGAGTCTATTGGGCAAAAGAGAAGGATCATCTTCGACAGCATCCAACAAACGGAGTTACTTTGTTTGCTTTGTACTTCTACTTCTTTTAGGATGTCTTATATCCTTTTTCTGCTTGAAAATAGGAGAATTCAAGAAACACAGGTCTGTGAAAGGGTCCCCTCTTCTTAGTTTCCTGTAGGTAAACAAGAAATTTTAGGCATGATTATAAATGGATTGGTACTAATTCAGCACAGGATTATCCTAAAATTTTGCCAGTCTTAATCCTTAGATACGATCCATTCATGACTAAAGCCCCTCTTCAGCCCTCTCATAAGAGTTGTTATAGATGAGTCCACACGGTACTTACGAAGCGAGGGTCGGCTCTTTATAGTTTGTGATGGTGGTGCACCTACGCTTAGGCAGAGGCACTGCTGGGCTGTCTTCATTCCTTTTTGGAGACAGAGAAAGCTTCCTGATTTTCCCTACAGGGTGCAGCAGGATATTGGTGACATCCTTTAGGCTATGACCAGGTGACTCTTGATTCTTGGGTGGGATACCTATGATAAAGTTTTTATTAAATATGGATCCAAGGGATTAAAAACCACAGAAATAAAACTACGGTCAATTATGTATTTTAAATACACAAAATACCTGGCACTTCATGACCTATTTTTTAAAAACTTGCTCTTGCTTTTTCTTCCTTTCAAGCCAGAAAGAACTGCTAGTTACAAAAGTGCTTACTAAAAACTTAACCTTTTCCCCCAATAGCTTAGATGTTATGAGTTGTTTTAAAGTATGAAACCACATTTTAGTCACACTTTAATACTTAGAATCATCAAGGCTCCAGTCTCACTCTTCAACACCAAAGTTGTAACACTGATGAAGGCCTACTGACCATAAAGGTCCTTCAATTCATTCCATTAAACATGAAAGAACTTTCAATCAGTCTGTGAAGACCAGGATATAATGTGTTCCCACTGGTGCTAATGTTACAAAAATCAGATGTCTCCAACACCAGAAACATCTGGTCCCTTTATCCCTAAGATCCAGGTATCTCTTCCACCTTAAACACCTAGGTCCTCTATCTCTCATCTACATCTATATTGGGAGACAAATACCTATGTATAGTGAGAACACGAAAAGATAATCTGGTGAAAGAGTACTCTCTTGTCACCATAAACATATACAACCATCCAGATTAATAGTGTAGACTACCTCTACTGGATTAGAACAGCTGTAATATTCTAGAATAATGCTTCCCAAACCATAAGTGTTTATAAACCCCTAGGGGAACTTATAAAATACTCCAATTCTAACTCAAGGGACAGGACAGAACTTGTGATTATGGCTGTTTTCATGGAATGTTGCTGGTGGAAGTCTGGGGTCAAACTATTTCAGTGTTTGTGTTTGTTCTTTTTGAAACATTGTTTTCACAAGAACAAGAAAATTGGTAATAAGAGTTCATTTAAGTTCCATGTTACTCAATTTCAATAATTATCAACAGTTTGCCAATCCTGCTCAATTTATTGTCATTAAAATATTTTTATTTAAAGTAGAGCAAACAGATTTATTAGAAAAAGAGAAACAGCTACTGAAAGCAGAGGGAATACCCATGATACATAGTTTAAAAATAGTTTCTTGGGGCTACACTGTCTAGCTGTTCAACTAGGAAATTGATTTATTGTTTCAGGCTTTAAAATCCCAAGTTAAGCAAATCAAGCATGCTGACTGAGCTGTTAGAATGTGACAACATTCTGACCCTAACAGCATGGAGCTATTGCCACAGGAATCAAACTTCCAAAGGAGTCTTTTTGAATAGGTGCAGGCTGATGACTAACACTGAAGCATTTTGATAAAATAAAAACGGTTTCTGAGCTAAAGTTTTCAGCAAATGAGAAAAGAACTTCTTGCTCTCATAAGCTCACCTTCAACTAGAAAATTAAGCCATGGTTCCCGTTAAATTAAATATATAGCAAGTCCATTTAAATGAGAAGTTTTTGTTGTTGTTTTTTCTTGTTTTTTTTTTTTTTTTTCATTTTCCAGGTGATCACAAGCATAAAGAAGATCTTTGAATTCAATCCAACCACAACCCTCTTCTCACCCTGCTCAAGTCTCCCCTATTGATAGGAATCAGACTCTGAGAAGTAATACTCCTGTAAGAGTCCTATTTGCTTCTAAGTCAGAATAACACAGCCATGTTTCCATTTTCTGCCCCTACTATTTAATCAGTCTATAGCTTCCCATACAGAGAAGAAAGATGGGAAGTATCTAGACTCCCCCCAGAGTAACAGATGGCAGGTACAGTATCTAACAGTACATCAGCATCAGGGGCAACCAGTTAGCAGAAACATACAAAACCCAGGCAAATAAGCACTGCTTACTGGTAGGAGTTCTGGTTGGTGGCATCTTCTCTCTATCTTTTTCATCCATGTACTGGAGTCCTCTTTTAGGCCAAGGCCTGGTGACTCTGTCTGACTTTCTGGTATGGTCTTGCAAGTGCTTGTAAGGAGGCAGGTAGAGGTCATCAGACTCATCCTCAGAGGCACTCAGTTCGAAAGCACTCTCTTCCAAGTCCCTGCTGTTGATTTCTCCACTGCAACCATCGCTCATTTTTTGTCGGAAAGGGGAGAGGTGAACACACTCTTCAAGATTAAAATCATAAGTGTCGCTGGAACCAATAGACCCGTTCAATTTTGTGGGGTGTAAAGTCTGCTTATTTTTGCTTTTGTTGCCCTTACACCTCAAAGAGGGTTTTGATTTGCATCTCTGGTTGGCTCTTCTTTTTTGTGCACATTTATGCGTACTTTTCCTTTGTTCAGGTTTAGATGGTAAAGTGACTTCTGTTGTTTTAGCATTCTTTTCTGGACATGTCAGTCTAGGGGACAAGTTAATTTGGTCCTTGTTCCACAGACAAACATTTTGTTCTACATTTTCAAGTTTGTGCAGAGTTACAGTTGGGTCTCTACACCCACTTCTTCTAACTTCCAAAGACTGTCCCACCCAATGACTGGCTTCACAATCCTCCAAAGCAGTGGAGCAACTTACATTACTAAAATCTTTCTTCAAGTGGCGACGGAAAGACACAGTTCTAGGTAAGACATCATCAGTAGACTCGACTTTGCCTGAATCAAAATCACTCTCCAGTGTGTCTGGAGAAACAGTAGGACTTGGTTCTGAACATTCAAGAAACAAATGAGGGAAACAGTGTTATGCTTCAGAAATTTGCATTCCAAGAACATTAGAATTGAAAGTTGCAGTAGTTATTCAGTAGTTTCTCTATATTTACTATCAGTAAATAAAAACATAGAAACATATTGAGAAAGCTCAATAACACCATCTATTTACTCATCATTGAATAACCAACAGCTTACATCATCATTTAAAAATACTGTGGGAATGAAAAGCCATGTGTGGTAGCTCATACTTGGGAGGGAGATGCAAGAGGATCAAGCGAGGTCCAGCATATGGCACATAGCTCTAGGACTGCCTGGGCCATAGAATGAGACACTGTCTCAGAATAAAACAAGAACTGAAGTCTGGTGTCAGCCTTTAATCCCAGCACTCAAAGGCAGAGGATCTCTGAGTTTAAAGCCAGGTCTACATATATGAGACCTTGTCTCAAAAAACAAAACAACCCCCTCCCCACCCAACATAAGCAAATACATACTCATTATGTATATTATATAAGAGGGGTTTTATGTGCCTCTGGTTCAAAGGTTTAAAGAAAAAGGAATAGCCTCTGTTTAATCTGTGAGCACAGAGAAGAAGAGAACTTCAAATTCTGAAGTGAGAAAATATACCACTAAAGTAGAAGTTAAGTAATAATCATCATTATCACTATTATTATTATTATTATTACTATTTTGGAGCTGAGGATCGAACCCAAGGCCTTGAGCGCTCTACCACTGAGCTAAATCCCCAACCCCTAAATTATTTTTTGATAGTGATTAAGATTTGGATAATTGCTAAGTAGGCCTTTCAGATAAATATCATCTGTACTTATAGGAACAGCAGGGGTTTCACCTGGTTTTGCTAATTCAAATTCCATTCATTTTGTGAAGCTTAGTACAAAGTAGTATGGTCCTGGGTGTCAAAGTTCCCTCTCAATCACTTCTGGTAAGATGCTTTACTTTCTCTGAGGCTACAGAAAATGGATTATATTCCTAGGCTACAACAGGGTTAACTAAGACAATCTATGTAAAGTGCTACAGCATATAGCAGTTGACTGCAACTACAGATACAACCAAAATTTCTCCTTATAGTCTTGGCACAATGAATAGGTATGTTGCTATTGTTTTTCCTGACAGGGTCTCAACTATGTACTCTGATGGCCTTGAACTCTTGACTCCACTGCCTCACTTTGCTGGCTAGTTTTATGTCACCTTGACACAAGCTAGAGTCAGCTGAGAGGAGGGAGCCTCAACTGAAAAATGCCTCCATAAGATCTTGCTGTAGGTAAGCCTGTAGGGCATTTTCTTACTTAATGCTTGATGTGGGAGGGCCCAACCCATGTGTGTGTGGCTATCCCTGGGCTGGTGGTCCTGGGTTCAATAAGAAAGCAGACTGAGCAAGCTGTGAGGAGCAAGCCAGTAAGCAGCATTCCTCCATGGCCTGTGCATTAGTTCCTGCCATGTTTGAGCTCCTGACCTGTGTTTGATGATGAACTGTTACAGGGAACTGCGGCTTTTGGTCATGGTGTTTCGTCACAGTGATAATGGCCATAACTAGGACACTCATCCTCCTTCCTGAGTGCTAGGAATACAGGTATAAGCTACCACTCATGCTTTGGATGGATTGTTTTAATCCTCTATCAGTCTATGTAAAGTAAGTTACTCTGAGCAGAAAAACAGACAGATTTGAAAGTTAAAAAGGAAGAAAATAAAAAATTTCATTAGGTTACTTATTCACAACGGTCAATATTTTTAGATTTTCTACCAAACTTACCTTTGGTTTGGAATAGCCAGTCATTTTCTTCAGGAGCAATTTGCCTTAAAGAATAACAATGAAAAACAGAAATCTTGGCAAAGTACATAAAAAGAAAACCCCAAATCCAATATTTTCCCAGGCTATAAGCTTGTTATATCATTTCGCAATTCCAGTACAAATCCACATATTTTGTTCCCTATCTCAGAAATGCAAATGCTGCTTACATGAGGTCTGGTCTTTAATCTAATCTCGCATCACAGAAGGAACAGTCAATCCAAACTGCCTCAAAGTTTTTAAGAATGAAGTTTGGTCACTCAGCTCTTCAGGACCTGACATCACTAGGGGGGCTATCTATCATTTGGTGGTGATCCATGCTTTAATAAGGTGTCAACTATAGATTCTCCTGCTCCCTTTGTTTGCTTTAAAATTTGCATTCTTTTCTTGCTTCATTAACAAAGTTTTCTTCCACTTAAAACCTGTTATTGACAATTTGCAATTTTAATCTTGGTAAAAGTTTTCCACTTTTTTTTTCTTTTTTGTTATTTTTTCAAGACAGGGTTTCTTGGTGAAGCAGTCCTGGCTGTCCTGAATCTCACTCCGTAGACTAGTTGGCCTTGAACTCAGAGATCCCCCTAGCTCTGCCTCCCAAGTGCTGGGATTAAAGGCGTGCACCACCAATGTCTGGCAGAAGTTTTCCACTTTATGTTATAAAAAATAAAATATAGGTTTGGTAATAGAGGGAGCTACTGATTATTTTGAACTTTAATAAAAATCTGATTACCTCACCTCATCTAACTTCATTTGTCAGATCTTAAAATCCAACAGTTTTAAAACTACTGAAGTTTAATAGTGACCTGTGGGGCTAGAAAGTATAGTATTTATGGCTCCTTCTGTAAGAAAGGGACAGACGTGAGAGACTACAAAGCACTGTCTATGGCAGTCAGTCCACTATTGAGGCTAACTTCCAAGATCTGGAAGCACTGTTTGTCCTCACAGCTGGGGGAGGAGTGGCTCCTGGCACAGTGGTGCAGGTCAAGAGGCCAAGAACACTACACCATCATTGCACATGGCAGCCCCAACTCAGTACCAGCACTGCCAAGGCTAAGATCTAGGCAGAGTGAGAAACCATTTTCTGTAACCCGTCTAGATTGTTTTTTTTTTTTTTACAAGCTAAGGCTTAGCCATGTAGCCCAGGCCATCTTTGAATGATTCTTATCCTGCATTAGCTTCCCAAGTTTTGGATCTATAGCTATATATGTTAAGTCTAACTCACTAAATGGTGTAATTAAGAGCTGGATAGTTCATGCTGGCAAAGAGAAAAATCAGTTTTCTCCAATGAAGTTTCACTGGGTATATCAACTACACTCCAAGTCAGGCAGGCCCCATGCTCAGGAGTAGTTGGCCAACACAAAACAGACTCAGTGGTATTTCTGTAGACTTCTTATTTTGCTTTGTTTGGGCATTTTTTTTGTCTTATTGGTCTTTTGACTACTGATTTTCATTTTTGCATTTGTTTTGATTGAGAAGGGAGGACCTAGGAGTTGGGGGAGGGGTAAATGATCAAAATATATTGCATGAAAAAAAATTTAATGAAAAAGAGCTTGGTATTTTGGTATATATAATTAAATCCCAATAGTTCATGAAAGAACATAAAACATACATAATCAAAGAGGGCATCTGGATCAGAACTGACCAAACAGAGGTATTAAAATGTGATAGTTAACACCCTCTCTCCTGATAAATTAGACAGATTTTAGACTAAATATTTGGAAATATTCAATATTAAACTATTATTTGGAAAAAATATTAGTTTTAATAATGACTCCTTACCAGAATGAAAACATGACATTAAAATAATAAATAAATAAACCCGACTGAAAGAAAACAGTTAAAATCCTTGGTGAGTTTCTCTTAGTCATTAAAGCAACTAAACAGATGAAAAAAAAAGTTCTAATGTTCCACATACACAGTATTTTAATATTAAATTCTCTTAAGTATACTCCTAGTAGAAAAAGCCTCAGACTGTAAACACAAATGATGTCAATTTCCTTTTACAAATGGATCAGTAGTATTAAAAATAATAATAATGAACTTAGCACTAACTGTAAGGTCTTCACAGACAAGTTCCCGATGGTGTTGTCACTACTGGAGATCACTTCTGAGGGACATCCTTTCTGGTTCTGTTAATATATTAAATCAAAAGAAAATGCTATTATAATCATTTACTGCTATGAAGTATATATATGCATTCTTCATTATGAATGTATTGCTTAATAAACATATATAACTGCAACAATAATATACACTTGCTGACAGTCTACAGCACTGCCATGCAGTTTCAGGAGCTAGAATTCCAAGAGCTGAAACATCACACACTGTCACTGCCCTATTCTGTCTATATCACACACTGCTTCTTAAATCTTATATTCTAGTGTACATCATACACTTCCTTCTAAGAGGTATATTCTAGTATACATCCCACTCTACCTCTTAAAGCTTATATTCTAGTATATAAAAAGAAAACTTAAAAGAATCTAGCAAGATACCTTACAGGTAAGATCCCTTGCCATGCAAGCCTCAATCTCCCCTGGATCTGTGGAGCCCATGGTGGAAGGAAAGAATCAACACCTGAAAGCTGTCCTCGATCTTTACATGCACACTGTGGTAGCACATGTACCCCTCCTCCCAATGAAGAGAGAGACATGTGTCTGATTTCCACACAATTAAAAGTGCTATGAAGGTGATCAGAGTGAATCGAGAGCAACTAAGCTGGAGAGCTCTATTACACAGTGACTCTGACCTGAAATACAAGAACTAATCAGCTATTGAGCAGGAGGAAGAAAAAGCAGTGTAAATAGCAAATACAACAGTTGTGAAACAGGAAAAGTCATAGCTGTGTTTAAGAGAATAGGCCAATATAGTTGAAACACAGGAATTGAGAACACAGGAGGTGTGCATATACTAGCCAGCTAGCAAAGAGCCTTGAGAGCTATGACTGTGATGGAAACGTTAGTCTAAGTGTGATGGAAACTCACTTAAATATTAAGTAAGAGAGTAAAAAGATCAGTCTGGCCAACACGAAGCATGGCTGGAGCGGGATCTAGAGTGGAAAAAGTTAGGAGGTCATCACAGCAAATGAAGATATGGAACTAGGTAGGATGGGCTGTGGCTGTGACGGTAAAGCCTGTGGGATGACCCCGTTACTAAAACATGCATAATCCAAGGAGTCTATGGTATATTCAGAGTTAAGCAACCTGCCATGGAGTTTCTGTCAGTGGTTCCATCATTCTTAACATTTAGCAGATGAGAACACTTGGAAAGAAAATTCCAACCATGTGCAAGGATCGAAGATGGGGGAGGTAACAGAGTAGAGGTTTGGGCAGAATGAATGCGTGAGCAGGCTACTTTACCGAGATGAGTAGCAGTTAACTGGAGAAAGATCTGGGCACAGCAGTGTATTTATCTCAGCACTCTGGTGCTGAGGCAGAAGGAAAATCAATGGAGATGCTAGCCAGGTTTCAGACTGAGTTCTGGGCTAGCCTGGGCTATATAGAGACCATGACCCAAACCACAACAAAAAATAAATAAATAAATGAAAAAAGAATTATGGAAGAAGGCAGAAGTACACAATATGCCTGAGAATTGGAAAAG
Organism: Onychomys torridus; assembly: GCF_903995425.1. NCBI lineage: Eukaryota > Metazoa > Chordata > Mammalia > Rodentia > Cricetidae > Onychomys > Onychomys torridus. The sequence goes on along the minus strand of NC_050460.1, from coordinate 608,797 downwards.
TGAAGAGTTGTGCTTTAAGCTTTGATATACAAATTTGAAAGTCATCAGAAGACAATTATATAATCATGGGGGATTTCACATCTGTCTGGGGCAACTGGTATTCACCAATAAAGAAGCTGCCAACACAGGAGACTAACATGGGCCAGCAAGGAAGAAGGAAGAAAACTCAGGGTGGGTATGATGGCAAGAAAATTAAGAGATCAATGTTTTCAAGTAAAGAGGTTTCTCTTGCACAGCACTGCAAAGTTAAGAAACAAGGGCAAGCTGGGTAGAGGTGGCACATGCCTTTAATCCCAGCACTGGGAGGCAGAGGTAGGCAGATCTCTGAGTTCAAGGTCAGCCTGGTCTACTGAGTGAGTTCCAAGACAGGCTCCAAAAATACAGAGAAACCCTGTCTTAAAAAAACAAACAAAAAACAACAAAAAACAAGGGCAAACCAAAGAGCTTTGGTGATCTTGACATAGCAATAGAGAATGGTAAGGACAGAAGCTATGTAAATAGTTTAAATGAGACAGGGTTTTACTATATAAACCAGGCTAGCCTTGAACTCACAGAGATAGAGGGATTAAAGGTGTGAACACATCTGGCTTTTTTTTTTTTTAAAGTTGTGTTGTAAGGGGGAAACAAAGGGATGGAAGCCTGACCAGGAGAGGTTTCATCTTGAAGGCAAAAGTTAACTACAAACACTGTACAGCGAGCTGTACTAATCCAATAGAGAGACATAGGGAGAAAAACAGATACCGAGGATCCACATTCTCATGGGGGTGAGATTAGATATGACGCTGGGGGTGGGGTGGGGGTGGCTTTTAACCAGAACAGGAGAAAATAGGGAAAGTACAAGCACACAGAGCAGGTTTGCACATTTCTGTTAGAAAAGTGAGTCCCAGATGGAACAATAAGAAGAGTTCCTAATCAAATTTAATTGACTTTTGAATTTAATGAACACATACTGGTTTTATTTTTATTTTACATTTTTTTATTTATTCCATATGTGTATGTATCTGTTGAATGTATACACATGTGGCCAGAAAGGGCAACAGATGCCTTCCAGCTTTTCAGGCATTTGTGGACCATCCGGCTTGTGTGGGGAGGGGTCCTAACTCAACATACATTGATTTAATAACAAACAGGCTAATGCTGATGAAAATAAGCTCTTATGAAAGAAAATTTGATACTGATATCAAATAACTGACTTTGAAAAGTCAAGATAAAAGATAAAAGAATATTTAGTTGTATAGTAGTAATATAATTGAAAGACTAATTATAGGGCTAGAGAGAGCTCAGTGGCTAGGAGCCAAGCATTCACCGCTTGGTCTGCAGCCTCCATATTGGCTCATAACTGCCTGATCTGAAGCCTCTGAGCTCTATGGGCACCTGTACTCATGTGTACACCCCCCCCCCCATACACAATTAAAAGTAAATCTTAAAAGTATAAGGATTTGCTGGGCGGTGGTGGCGCATGCCTTTAATCCTAGCACTTGGGAGGCAGAGGCAGGTGGATCTCTGAGTTTGAGGCCAGCCTGGGCTACAGAGCGAGATCCAGGACAGGCACCAAAACTACACAGAGAAACCCTGTCTCAAAAAAAAAAAAAAAAGATTTATTATAAAACACAGGAGCTACTAGGAAATGTTGGTGAGCAAGTTAACTAAAGGAAGGACACATGTCTTAAAAATTTCCCTTCTTTGTCTCTGTATTTCTAAATTTTAAAACATTTATTTATTTAGTAGGAAGGCGTGCTATGGCATGTGTGGATGTCAGAGGACAACTTTTTTTTTGGGGGGGGGGGTCAGTTCTCTCTTTCCACCATGTGGGTCCCAATTATTGGACTCAGTTAGCCAAGCTTTCATCAATAAGTGGCAAACACCTTAATCTTCACTTTTTTTCCCACAATTAATTTTGCAGCATTAGGGATGAATGAACTCAGGACCTTATGCATTCTAGATAATTATTCTTCCCTTGAGCTGCAGACCCAGCCAAGAAAACCTTTTCTTTTTTTTTTTTTTTCGAGACAGGGTTTCTCTGTGTAGCTTTGCACCTTTCCTGGAACTCACTCTGTAGTCCAGGCTGGCCTCAAACTCACAGATATCCGCCTGCCCCTGTCTCCCAAGTGCTGGGATTAAAGGTGCGCCACCATCACTTGGCAAGAAAACTTTCTAATACTAAAACATTTTTTTTTTTTTTTAACTGAAACATCTTAAGCTGGGCATGGTGGCCCACACATTTAGCCCTAGCACTTGTACCGCTGAGGCAAGTGTATCTCTGTGAGTCTGAGGCTAGCTTAGTCTACACAGGGAGTTCAAGGCCAGCCTGGTCTACATATTGAGAGGCCCTGTCACAAACATACAAACAAATGAAAAAGTATTTTAAGGCCGGGTGGTGGTGGCTCACGCCTTTAATCCCAGCACTCGGGAGGCAGAGGCAGGCGGATCTCTGTGAGTTCGAGGCCAGCCTGGGCTACCAAGTGAGTTCCAGAAAAGGCACAAAGCTACACAGAGAAACCCTGTCTCGAAAAACCAAACCAAACCAAACCAAACCAAACCAAACCAAGCCAAAAAATTTTAAGCTCTCCACTGAGAAATCAACCTTGAACAATGAAAAACAAGTATAGAGTGGTTCAGAACAAGTGATACACATAGATATTATGACAGAAAAAAGAAACAAATGTTTTCTTTTAAATGCTAAGAAAATATCAGCAACTAGTAACAATATACTTAACTGAAAAGCATTGACAGTAGGTATTAAAGGGCCTACAATAATAGAATTTTCTCCCTACTGTTTTGGGGTTTTATGCCATTGAGTAGCCACTAAATATTAGTTCTTGTAATTTCCGCAAAAAAATATACACTCTCGGAGCTACTACTTGATTTTAGAAAGTATCTCAAACAAACTTTATACAAAGCACAACTCTTCACTTTCCAATTCTCAAATTTTCTACTACTGGAAAGTAGGGGACTGGCGACCTGGCTAAGCAGTGAGAGTGTGTGGTGCTCTTTCAAAGAACCCAGGTCTGGTTCCCAGCACCCATTTCAAGGAGCCTAAAACTACCTGTAACTATATCTCCATGAGGATCCAAGCCTCTGGCATCCACACTAACATACATATATACCCAGATACACACAGACACATACAATTAAAAACAAACAAAAGAATTGTTATTTAAAAACACTGGAAAACATCAGGGAAATTCAGATGCCAAAAGGCAGCCCCTAGTAAAGTGAAGAGAAAGGATTTAAAATGTTGAAGGAAAACAATCTTTAAAATGTAATCTAAATATTAAAAATCTCTTTCAGAGATAAGGACTCACTGTATAGCTCAGATTAGCCTTTAACTTTAGGTCTTTCTGACTTAGCATGCGGAATTCTGGAATCACAAGATCACAGGTGTGCACAACAACCAAGAAGAAATAGCACCTGCTAGAAAGGCAATTATTTTTCTACACTGTCTACTATGTACATATTATATGTGAGGGTACACATATGTATGTCACATGTCTATATAACACCTGAAAGTTGTCCTCTAAACTTCACACACACACACCTGAATAAATAAATGTAATAAATTATTTTTTAAAAAGTGATTCTCCAAAGAGAACTTAGAATACTTTCCATATCTAAAGTAAAGTCTTAGAAAGCTGCACTTCATACAGCAAAACTGCATAGAAAAGTTTTGTAATGAACACACCTGATCAGTTTCTTCACTTTGTTGGGAAGTTAGCTTCTGTTTCACAGTATATAGCTGACATGCAAGGTAGTAACATTCTCTTCTCAGCTGTAGGATGATATCTTGGGCTTCTCTCACTTTGGATTTTTCATTTTCCAAAGCCAAAACCAACAACCTGTTGTTATCTTGGTAATTTTTCAGCAGTGTAGAAGTGTTAGCTATAAGATAAAATTTTCAATTAAACCTAGAAGGTGAAATGGGCTGGAGAGATAGATGGATAGGTGTGCTTGCTAAGCAACCAATGGAGGCTCAGAGTTCAAATCCTCAGAGCCCATATAAAGAGCCAGGTATGGCCATGCACACAGGTAACCATATCACTGTGTGTGGGGGCAGGAAGGAAGGTAAGGTCTTGGAGGGTGTGGAGACAGGAGGATCTCTGGGGCTTGACTGGCTGCCAGTCTATTTCCTGGTTCAGTAAGAGACCCTTTGCAGGGGAACAGAACAGAGAGTAATAGCAGGGCCCCTCCAGCAACACCCCTGTTTCCTCACACCCCCCAGAAGAATGCACACTAACATACAGATGCCACACTAACACACAAAATAAGAAGACTATAAAAAGACATTACAGAAATCTCTTACTGGGTACTTGGCATGGTGCAACAATAAAGGACTTGCGTTTGCCGATCTCTGCCAAGTTTTTATTCCTTTTCTCTTTCATTCGCTTCTTAATGTCTTCAAGACTATCTTGAAAGGACTTTTTCTGACACCTTTCCTTAACCATCTTTGTCTATGAATTTAAAAAAATTAACATTTCTCAGATATTTTCAAATATAAAATTTAGGAATGAAAACACAGGCTGTTCAAAAAAGAAGGAATTAAGTAAAGACTAAATTGTAAACTTACTTCAAAAAGGGCAATTTTGGCTTTTTAGCTTTAAATTATTATTAATAGTCAGGTGGTGTGGCATAATCCAAGCTACTAAGGCTAAGGCACTCGGATCATAAATTCATGCTTCGGCTACCTAGTAAAACTCACTTCAAAAACAAATCAACAAAAATAAAAATAGACGTCAGAATCAAGCCCATCATAAGGAAAAACTCCTATAAAATGTCATTCATGTTTCTGACATGATCTGATCTTCTGCCATTTCATAGGAAAGTAGTAAATGATTCCAGAAAATGTCAACTATTCACTTTCTAGTAAATCCTCATTGGAGGTTGTTCTATGGGAACTGCTTATTATTATTCTGGGGCAGGGTACTGCTATGTGACCCAGTCTGGTTTTGAACTTAAGAGCTCTGATGTTCTCAGCCTCCTGAGTATCTGGGACATGTGTGAGCCATACACTTGGTGTACTTTTCTTACAATGTTTATGGCAAATTTTCAGTGTTTAGGATTACAGTATTAGTTCAGAAGCAACTATATGTATACCTGGGTTTCTGTTTGGCATCTTTTCTCTATTAATTCAGGGCAGAGAAAACATGTACTCATATTAAAACATGCTTCAGCATGGTAGGCTACTTTTCGTTAAGTTTGTATACTAGACTACAGCTTCCAGATCTCACAATTGCAAACTGTTGCCACCTACAGTGTGTACCCACACTTTTCACCACAATGGACTACCTTCATTCATCTCTTAGTTAGGTGCTTTCTTGAGTATTTTCTCCAGGAGTTATTTTCCTCTATGCATATCTGGGGCTTTAAACAGGTACTGTAGACCTCATCTTAACACTTTATTTCTACCAATTTATGTACGACAGATTGGAGAGTGTAACTACTTTTTTAAAGTACGAATAGGTTGGGTAAGACATCCAGGCTATCACTACCAAGTTTTTAAAATTTGCATGGGAGATGTCAGAGTGCAAGACAGATTGAATAACTGTTGGAGTCAAAGTAGATTAAAGCTCGTGTGTGTGTGTGTGTGTGTGTGTGTGTGTGTGTGTGTGTGTGTGTGCGCGCGCGCGCGAATTAAACCAGGAGCTTGTGCGTGCTAGGCAAAATTCTGTCAGCGAGCCACACCACCAGCTTTAAAAACAAAGCCCTATCTAAAGTTTTCTACCATAACTAAGCAAGCTAAAGTAGTACAAGATGCGTGCTAGAGCAAAAGGCCTGCCTACTGCGGGCTGCGCACTCCCTCGAGCCGAAGGCCTCTTCGGGTCGTGTACCCCCGGCGCTCACCACCCGACCCTCACCTTACCTTGGCCGCTCAAGTCCCTGCGAGCTGGTTCGGCCTCCCGCTCGGCCAAGCAGGCTACAACTACCGCGGCCACATTTGAAATCCTTCGTTGCGATCGTCAATTGGCTGGCAGGAAGCCGTCACGCAACGCGCCTCTCCCGGAGACACAGCGTCCCGCCCCGGAGCGGTATCATGTGATGTGCCTGCGCGCGCAGCTTTGACTGGGGGGGTGGGGCGGAGGGGGAGGGGTGGGGCGGAGGGGGAGGGGTGGGGCGGAGGGGGAGGGGTGGGGCGGAGGGGGAGGGGTGGGGCGGAGGGGGAGGGGTGGGGCGGAGGGGGAGGGGTGGGGCCACGCTGGCTTGGAGGCCTTTGCTCCGCACGGGCTGTCGAGAGGCGGAGTCACCTGGAGTTTTTAGGTGGGATAGTGGAAGCGTTCGTAACATCCGATTTTAGGCCGGGGGGGGGGGGTGGGGGTGTTGTTGACGCAGGTCTGAGAGCCCAGCGCTGTGGAGACTGCGCAGGGGAATGACGAGTTCGAGGCAAACCTGAATTGGATCGCTAAAGATTGAAACAGACCCGGGTATAGCTTGTCGGTGCGCCCCGGCCCTCGCCGCCCTCGCCGCTCTCGTGCTCGGGGGCGTCCCCTTGTGGCAAACGTCCAGCCAGCATGCCGCACACCAGTGTAGGGCTCAGGGTAAGGGCAGATGTGAGAGATGGGCTGCCTCGGGAAAATACAGGAGAGTTCTGCAAATTGATTCAAGGAAGAAACTTCAAGTGACAGCCTGATCCCGTCCCAAACATTTACTGAGGAGATTTACAACCGAGTGCAGCCTGTCCCCAGGAGACACAGTAAAGTGCAGCAGCATTGACTGGGGCAGAGGATTGAGTTTACAAAAGAAGTTAAGGAATGTTGGCTCAGGGCCAGGATCGGTTTTTAAAAGGGCTTTCTGGAGAACAATCTAAATGTCTTTATAAGTTCCTGAGAATAGTTAAGGAATTGGGTTTAGGTATGCTGGGAAAAGTGCAGCATGGTCACACATCAGATGTAGTGTGTTATTCTTGATCAGGAGACACAAAGAAAATGGGAGGGAGGAGGAAGGTGGCAGCACGGAACCCCACAGCAAGAAATTTGAAGCCTCAATAGTTGGGTAATCTGCTTCATAAGTCATATCCTTATTAGTAACCAAACAGAACTTTAGTTAAACCAAGAAAAGCCATCATAATTCTGAACAAGGTACCGGAGGCTTCAATTAAAACCAGTGATGTGAATAATTAGCATTGACATGTGGTCACATTCATCTGTCATATCACTTCTCAGTTCCCTGCTGAAATGATAGGAAATGTAGCGTGTGCGTGCTGAAGCCTGGATGCACCAACTGTGAATCTATGCCCTTTGAAGGTGTTTAAATCTACCCAGCCATTTTCCAACTGTCAGCAAACTTAGAAGTTTGATATCACAGGAAGTTACCAGGATGTCTGAAACACATTAGAGCTGAACTTGACCTGATAATGACTGGTGCATGGAAGGCAATAAGCAAGCAAGTATTGAGGGATTGAGATGAAGGAAATGAACAGTTTTGAAGTTCACTTGTGTGTACCAGGAATCTTAAAAAGTTCTTATTAATAAAAACAAACCTTGGGCCAGGTGTTGGGTGAATGCTGGAAGATCAGAGAAGCAGAACAAGCCACAGCTACCTCACCTTGCCAGTTTCTCAGCTGATCCTGTTTCCTCAGACTGGAAGCCTTTGAGTCCTCATCCAAATGGGTCTCAGCTGAACTGCTAGTCAAAAGCCTAAAAGCTTAACCAGCCAAATGCTTCTAGTTCCTGGTTTTCATGCCTTGCATACCTTTCTATTGGTGAAATTATTAAGGCCACTCCACATAGTTAAAAGGGAGGTTTATTTTGTGGGGTAGCTTACAAATGAAGGGATAGGTTGCAGGGTCTGGGAAAGGTATGGCGCAGTCTAGCGGTGTTCTCTGGAGAACTCTGCTTGGTCTACCTCCAGCGTCCACTCCTTGGACATCCTGCTCCACAATCTTTTATGAGCTATAGAGGGAGTGATGTAGATATCCCTTTTATGGAAAAAAACCCCTCAACATTAAATAATCCTCAACGCCTTGAGCTAGGGTTTCTGCATTCACTAAAGGAGTTTCTCTGTTTAAGGATGAAAGCAGTAGTTGTCCCCAGGCCACAGATCTTTGTGTTTGTGTATCCCTGATCCCTTTCTCTCTCCTGGCACTCTTGGTCAAACACTCTGGCAATAAATGTATTTTTTTCATGTCCATCCTGGATTTCTAAAGGTTCACCTGTCATTTGAAGGGAATTCCAATAAACGCATACAGAGATAATAAAAGCATACTTAGCTGAGACTATGTTGAGTGGTAATTGACATTACTTTTTCCAGAATTAGAACATTTAAATTTCAGATTCCTATATCCTTTATGCACAATTTCCCTTGTCCAGCTTTTGCTACTTGAAATATTGCATATATTTTCCTTGTTAACAAGTTTCTTTAAGATCTATTATGTCATCTTTGAACATCTTGTGAAAGGACTGGCATCGTAAATAATTTATGTCTTATTGTAAATTTCCAGGGACTAAACTTCCAGCTTGTATATATGACTAAGACTCTGCTTTCACATGTAAGACTTACTTTGTCTAAAACAGATTTGGAGAATGAATAAAAAAAAAAAAAATTTCGCTGGGCGGTAGTGGCACACGCCTGTAATCCCACCACTCGGGAGGCAGTGGCAGGTGGATCTCTGTGAGTTGGAGGCCAGCCTGGTCTACAGATCTAGTCCAGGACAGGCTTCAAAGCTACAGAGACCCTGTCTCAAAAAAAAAAAAAAAAACAAACAAACAAAAAAAAAAAACAAAAAAAAACAAAGAAACAAACACATTTCACAGGCTGCTGCATGCTGTATATATCATGATTACTGTCATTACAATGGTGGAAATACATGTGATGCTAACTACAGTTTAAGAAAGAAAGCTCTAGTGAGGAGAGCAGAATCAGTAATCTTCCTTTAGGGTACAGCTCTTACATGTTCCACCACATAATCACTCACACTAATTAGGAAGAGGTAAGTTAGAAGGGGAAGATCTGTGGGATCCATAGGAGATGGGTACAGGCAGGCAGGGATGGCTGCCACAGGTGTTCTGCTGCAGAGCTAGGGATGAGATGAAGTGTTGGATCTAGGGCAAGAGAGGGAGAAGAGAAGATCTGCAGGTGGTACTTGCATGAGTTAGGGGCCGGGGTAAACTGAGTGGGGGGAGGGAATGAGAGGTGGGAGTGGTCTTTGGGAATCAATGATAATGTGTTCCCCAAAATATTGTGTACTCTAATAAACTTCTCTGGGGTCAGAGAACAGAACAACCACTAGATATAGAGGCCAGAAAATGGTGGCACAAACACCTTTAATCCTAGCATTCCAGAGGCAGAGATCCATGTGGATCTCTATGAGTTCAAAGCCACACTGGAAAGAAATGGCAAGGCGTGGTAAAAAGAGCCTTTAATCACAGGAAGTGTTGGCAGGAAGCAGAAATATATTTAAGGTGTGAGGACGAAGAACCAGAGCACAGTTCAGCTGAGATCCATTTGGATGAGGACTCAGAAGCTTCCAGTTTGAGGAAACAGGATCAGCTGAGGAACTGGCAAGGTGAGGAAGCCGTGGCTGCTTCTGCTTCTCTGATCTTCCAGCTTTAACCCAATACCTGGCTCCAGATTGGACTTTATTAATAAGACTTTTTAAGATTCGTGCTACAGATCAACAGGAATTACAGGCAGGAGGAGGAGATGGGGTGAGGGAGGAGGCTGCATCTGGCATTCTGTTGTAGTAGTGCTAGGGATGAGAAAGGGGGATTAGATATGGAGGAGAGGAGGGAGTCTTCAGTTGTGTTCCAGTGAGTTCCTCCTGCTGCTGCCCTTCTGCTTATTAGGTCCCTTGTCATGTTTATTGAGAGTTTCCTCCAGGGCTTGTAAACGAGCACCTAGGGTCTGTTCCAGGGAGTAAACCTCCTCTCTTGTAAGGGATTCCAGATTTTTCATGGAATCATGGAAGTTTTTATGTTCTTCTGAAACACATGATTTCATGGACCATATCTTATGAATTAATGATAAATTTTTTTCCTTATATAGTGTCTGAGTAGCTACAACTTCACTCTGGAGAGTTAGTGTTCTGTCCATTAAATACTCATATTTATTATCAATAAAAGCAATTTTGGGTACAAGCTTGTTTTGTAAATTCTAGTTAGCAGATTCCAGAGAGAGAATATTTTTATGTAAGTCCTGGTCAGCAGATTCCAGAGAAAAAAATCTTTTTCTGTAAGCCTTCATTGCTATCTTTTAAAGCCTGTAAATCCTGGTTAGCAGATTCCAGAGAGAGAATCTTGTTCTGTAAGCCTTCATTGCTATCTTTTAAAGCCTGTATCAGTCCCAATAATTCCTCATCTTTGTTCTTATTATTAAACCAGTGTTTGAACACTGTGTGAATTATTACGATGAATGCCAAAATGGTACAGGCCAGATATGCCTTAGGGAGGTCGTATATTTCCAGGAAAATGTCATTCATCATACACGCAAAAAGGTTTTTAAATTCTTGTGAGGTAATGTTGTGAGCCATATTACAAGAATTACTCAAAATTTGTTAGTCAGTTTTAAGGTGTAAAATTATCAAGTACTTTCACTTGAAAGAAGTTTATCTTTCCATGGTTTTGGGGGGGGGGGTGCAGTAGCACTTTTCAGCCAGCAGGAGGCGGTGGTATAGCTCCAAAGCAGGGCCTGCTGGCGACCTTGGCTGGCAGCAGCTGAAGGCAGGAGCCAAGATGGCGGGGAGCCGGTACTCAGGGAGGAGTGGGAAGGCCTCACTCACAGTGCTAAATGAACTGCTTCTTTAACAGTGCAGAAAGCCAGGTGGAAGCTTGTTCAAGAAATCTAGTTAGCATGCATTCACGTTGATGCTTTTACTACTGTACATCTCAGTTGAAATGTTTTTAAAATTATAAATGTAGGTACTGACTTGAAGACTATAAAATTATTACTAGACCTAGTTAACCACAATCTGTTTCTTCTTTTTTTCTTTTTCTTTCCTTCCTTCCTTCCTTCCCTCCTTCCTTCTGTCCTTCTTTCCTTCCTTCCTTCCTTCCTTCCTTCCTTCCTTCCTTCCTTCCTCCCTCTCTCCCTCCCCTCCCTCCCTCCCTCCCTTCATTGCTTTTTTGTAAAATTGGATCATTTATTTACATTGTAGGGTTGTAAAGATTCATTGACACATTTCCTAGATTCTAAGTTGCAGTGGTCATTGTTTTAATCAGGATATTGCTGTGGAAATCATTTCCTTGTCAGACTTGCCAGCTGCCTCAGTCCTGGGAGGCATGATTAGAGGAATACCTGCAAGTACTAGCATGTTTTCATGACATCACAGCATGTGCCACAATGGCAATGGGTCTTTATTTATTGTGGTCTGATACTAGCTCTTAAAGATGTGAAGTTCTTTTAGGTGAGGGCACAAAATTAGCATCGGTTGTTGAAATGACCGATAGTGACTCACAGCTAATAGTATTGAGTGGTCACCTCTGCGACCAGTGGGAAAGAGAAAACCTATCCAGGTCAGAAAGCAGAACTGAAAGCGCAGCATTCCAAAGCCAGTTAGGTGCTGCAGCAAACAGTTCTGCATGTTGCAATTGTCCCTCTGGGCATCATTAGACCACAGTGTAGTACAATAATTGATCATAACGAACCTGAGTCATTAAGAAACTCAAAATTGTTTTCAAAATTTGCACGTAAGGTGCCGAGGAAAAATTTAAATGCAATTTAAAAATACCTTTAGTTAGATTGTTTAATGTTTTAAGTGTGATGTTAATGATCTAAAGTCAGTGTTTGATTGCTTTTGTTTTTCCATCCCTGAACCCAGGGCTCTGTACTTGCTAGGCCAGCATTCTCACACTATGCTATATCTCCAGATCTACTGTCCAGTTTTAGTGAGGGTTTCTAAAAGATTTTATTTCTCTGGACCAATTTATTCTGAACTGTGGAATAAATGAGGCATTCTTGTGTTATATTTAAAATTTTTTCAGGTCCCTAAGTCATTTTATTAATTAATCAGTTTTGAGTTAGTTGCTTACTTTGCACTGTAAGTCAGATGTCTTTTTAGGACCCAAATTTCTTTGAATTAAGATCTTGCTACTTATGCCAGAGTGGCTTTGAAATTCCTCTGCATCTCTAAGGCCCTCCAACTCATGGTGGACTTCTCCTTCAGTCTTCCAAAAACTGAGATTACAATTGTGTACCACCATGTTGGATTGAGGACTTTGTTGTATCCTTCTCTGTTTTCAAAGGAAAACGTTTTGTTTGTATTGTCAAAGCATTTACTATAAATAAAAAAATTCTGTTTTCCCAGTAATAAGTTTGGGCAATAACCTTTAAATAAGGTTCTTAGCAAGAAAAGACTACTTCATTCTTACAGTGTCTTCTTTCTGATTGTTGTGATCACTGGTGTGGTCTACACTGTAAGGAGGGGGCATCATTTCTGTGTGTTGTGCTATTTTCTCAGCCTGATAAAGCATTTGTCCTGGAGTTGCTTATTGTTATTAGATGGGATGTTATTAGTAGTTCTCTCATGTTTATTTACCATTGATTTGACAGATCAGTAGGTCTTCCTTTCATCTTTTGCTCTGGGATCTTTTCCTAATTTGTGTGATTATATCTGAAGAATTATCAGAAATACCCTTTTTAGGAGTAAACCTTATGGAAAGAGAATTCATGGGGTTTCACAAAAGCTTATAGTGCACTGAGAAATCAATGAGTTCATTCAGTAAACACCTCTATGTCATAAAGATGATGGAAAAAGCTCATAATGCTCCAGCATGGAAAAGAGGCCCATTGCCTCACTTCCAGGCTGCAAGGTCAGGAAAATTACATGTGAAGTTTACAGGAAATAAGTGCAAAACACAGACTCAGTGGTCCTGCTGAGGCAGTGGTGTGATACCACTTAACATAAACAGAATGCAAGTGACATGAAAAAAATTAACTAATTAGTAGCAATGTAAAAATACAAAGTAAAATAAGGAGAGCACCTATGTTTAGCTTTACTAACTATGGGTATTCAAGTCACTTTTTTAATGTTTAAGCTTTATAAAACTTATTAAATTAAGTAAAAGTAAGATATTTCACATTTTGGTGTAGTGTGACTTAGAAGTATGGTTTGTTTTTCCCACACAGCCACATCTCAGCTCACATGAGATTTTCATCATAATTTGTGTGTGTGTATGTATGTGTGTGTGTGTTTAAACATAAAATTATTTACAAAAATATGGATTCATACATCTGAGTTGTTCTAAGCATTCTTAAGTTTTGTAGCAGTGGTATTGTGTGTCAGTCTTTAAATTTCAATTTTCAGTATATAAAAAGCATTTATGGTGCTTGGGGATTTAGCTTAGTGCTAGAGCACTTGCCTAGCAAGCACAAGGCCCTGGGTTCGATCCTCAGCTCAAAAAAATAAAAGCATTTATGAATCTATTTCAATAGTCACCCTAACCTGCTGCTAAGGGCTCAGTACCCTTGGATGTATTGTTTTGCATGACACATTACCACGGTTGAGCAAGTACCCTGAAGGGTTTTGCTATAATTGCTTTGAAATTGATTAGACTCGGTAAATACACATCAACTTATTGAGCTAGCTGAATGAAATGCCATTTTATTTTTCAATAAATTTAGTAGCAGTGGACTCAAAACATGGAAGTATGCACTTTAGAAACCACTAAATTTCAATTTCTCAGGAAATTGATGATGAACATATAACTTGGACAAAATGTCCCCTGACATTTATTAACCCTTAGCCTGCAGCAGTTTTATAGAGCAGCCAGCATAAGACACACCAATTTGTCAGTCAGTAAACAGATATAAATTCAATTGTTGTGGCATTCTACAGTTCTCTGGCAAATGACCCAGACATCTGTGATTTAGAGTGAATGATTCAGTCATTCTGGTTAAACATGAAATAAATAATTTAGCAACAAACTCTGTTTCAAATAATCTAACTACAGTTGTTCTTTCTCATCCATATTTCAAAAGTTATGGGTTTCATTTAGAGGATGGGTAGCATAGATAAATAATGAAATGTGATTTTTATAACTTTCAAAGACCTATTATTTATTTAAACTTTGTAAAAATGATAGAATTGTAGAGAAATCATGTTAGCAGTGATGAAGAAGCATCACTAATGTGGCATGCCATTTGGTGAGAATTTCTGTTTTCCCTCTCACTTTCTTCCTATTTGGTGATATGCCTAAGTAAGTTTTCAAATTTTCCAGGGCTCTTGCTTTTGGTGTTGAACTGCACAGTGTTCCATGTACCACCATCAACTTCACATTTCTTCTCTGTACTCTTTGATTTCAATCACCTCGTCCTTAGTGTTGAATTCCATTTACAGCAGTTAGAACCTTCTGTGCTAGACTCAGTTATCTTGAAATGTAGAAGAGACATGGCTCCCATCCTCATGAAATCAAAATCTAATGAGTTTGATGCCCCAAACACAGGATAACATAAGCAAAAACACAGGTTGGCTTATTGATAGTTGAGTACACAGGTAAGTGACCACCTGAGGCTCAATTGATGGAGTTGTCACATGTCTCTGGATGAATGAATCCTCCCTATTTGTCACTTGGCGTGGGAAAGTAACTTGAACTCTTATGTACTTGAAGTTTTTCTTTAAAATAGTCATTAACAGGGTGCCTACCTAGAGCTACTATGAGATCTTTAAAATTTGCCATGTTTTTAAACAGTTTCTGGAACATAATAAGAATTTGGACATGTTATGACTTCCTTACAAATATACTTTTTTTATTGCTATTGAATTAAAATCTATGCCTCTTATACACTCTCCTCATAAATACATTTGGCCATTACAGTTATTTTTCATTTTACTTGGAAATTATTTTTCTTATCCGGATTTTATTTTCTTTTTCTACCCTGTATGAATTACTATTATAACTGCCTCCAATTTTTTGCTATCATAAATCTTAATATGCATTTAATAAATAGTTGATTTGCATTAGTATCATTTAGTTTAGTTTTCTCATGTATACCAAACAAGAATATAACCTTCAGCAGGACAAATACCAATATTTATCTTGTTGCCTACTTTATCGCTGAGACTCAAACATGGCTTAGCTCATTCATACACAGATTTGTTGAATAAATAAATATAGATACATTTACACTTTTCAGCTTTAGCAAATTAGAATATATGCTTCAGGCATCTTGTAGTATGATATTTAGGAAGCCCCTCAGTGCCTGTCAGAAAATACCTCTCAAATGTATATTCACCTGAGTATAAACGAAATTAATTATTTCTATGTAATAATCCTTTTTGAGTTGTTGAGGTGTTTTCATTCAAGTTAGAGAAAATGATATTTCTGCTCATTCTTGTGATAACAATAGTATGTGGGTTTATAATAGACCCTTGCTCTGTGTAACTGTTTAGTAAAAGGTGCCCTCGGAATAAAAGTACAATGGATATCATTCTGTGCCCCATGAAGAATGTTCAGTACCCTTGGAAATTCAGAAAGCTTTAAATTATGGAAACTTCTACACATTTCTTTACAGTTGAAATATTTCAGAATATTTAGTTAATGTGCATTAAAACTTCTATGCTTATTGAATTTGTTTTCTGACAGTTTTATACAATCTGTACATTTAGATTGCTGTAATGTCCCACCTGCTCTAACCTCTGTGTGTGTGTGTGTGTGTGTGTGTGTGTGTGTGTGTGTGTGTGTGTGTGTATAGTTTGCATGTGTGTATGTTTTCAGGCCGACTGAGTTTGAGGAGATCATCTGTGTTACTATGGGTTTGAAATATCCTACTGGAGTCTGATAGGTACTTCAATAGGTACACAACTGAAGGCAATGACCGTTCTTTTCCAAGAATCCATCAGTAGCCATTACTTTAGCAAGTGGAGCAGGGCCCCATCAGCTAGCCCTTTCCCAGTCTATATTGACCACTAATGGCCCAGTCTGTGTAGACCCATTGTAGGCAGCTGAACTCATGACTATGTTGGCTCTGTCGTGCATGCCCCAAAGCCAGTATTCATAGCTTCTGTAGATTTCTTCTGCCCTGAGGATTGTTTTGTCCCCTCTTCTGCCATGATTCCTGAGTGCTAGAGGTGATGGTATAAATTGTTTTGTTTTGAACTTAACACCCACTCAGCTGTTACTCACTCTCAGTACCTTGAGCAGCCATGCATCTCTGCATTCCCTTCTAATCACTGCCCAAAGTGACCTCTTTGATTAAGGTTAGGGGAATCTTTTTTTTTCCCTATGAGGATAAACATAAATCGTGACAATTTAGCTAAACAATAGCAGAAAATTTCTCCAAGACTTGTCATAAACATGTGTTTGAATGTGTTACAGTGCCAAATATGAATTCCCTCTTGTGAAGGCCTCAAATTCAATGAGAGAATAGTTTATTACTCTATCAAATGACTAACAGATAATGAAATATATATAATGAATCTTAAAGGGTCTTATTAATAAAAACAAACCCTGGGCCAGGTATTGGGGTGAACGCTGAAAGATCAGAGAAACAGAACCAGCTATAGCTAACCTCACCTCTCCAATTCCTCAGCTGATCTTGTTTCCTCAGACTGAAAGTCTTTGTGTCTTCATCCAAATGTATCTCAGCTGAACTACTGCTCAAAAGCCTAAAAGCTTAACAGACTCTAGTTCCTGGTTTTCATGTCTTATATACTTTTCTGCTTCCTGCCATCACTCCCTGGGATTAAAGGTGTGAGTCACCCTGCCTGGCTGTTTCCATTGTGGCTTTTAACTCAGATGGATCTCTGCCTCCAGAATGCTAGGATTAATGGTTTGTGTGTGCCACCATTTTCTGGCTTCTATGTCTATCTAGTGGCTGTTGTGTTCTCTGACCCCAGATAAGTTTATTAGTGTGCACAATATATTGGGGGGACACAATATCACCACATTTTCCCTTCTTTGTCTAAGGTAATAAAATAACCTTACACACACACACACACACACACACACACACACACACACTCACACACGTAGTTGAATTTCATTCTGCTGTAAAGAAAAGATGAAATTATAAATTTTGCAGATAAATGGATGGAATTAAAAAATGGATGGAATTAAAAATGTTCTGGAGTACTTTTCTGAATAAGTAAACTACAAAGTAACTGTTGTGGGATGGGAGCTTTCAGAGCATAGTTTGTGTGAAAACAAAGTGAAATTGGCAGAGTAGGAAGTTTAAGGAACTCGGGATAGAAAATATGTGAATATAAAAATTCTCTGTTCTTTATTTTGATCTTGCATCTTAGGATCAGAGGGTTTTGTTCACAAATATTGATGCTTAAGAAATCTACTTTTGAAAATATTATTTTAAAGATAAATCTGGTATAGCAGATGCACTAAATTAAAAAATTTTGAATATTTATTGTACACCTAACACTCCTAAAAACTGAAGTTATAGCAGAAAATGAATCAAAACAGATAATGCAGTCCACCCTCAGATCCCTGTGGCCAAGTGAGCAAAATAGAAAATGCGCAACAAAATTTCACCAAGAGTTGAATATTATAAAGAACAAAAACCCAGAAAACCAACCCGCTTTAGTGGGGCATGGTGGTGAATGTCCTTAGTTCCAGCAATTGGGAGGTAAAAACAGGAGGACTCTGGAGACTGAGAATAGTGTGGTCAACACAGTAAGACTTCATTATCAAGTATAACAGTAAGTAAAACCAACATGTGAAGCCAATGACAGCCAGTTAGAAGTGTTTGGTGTTTTGTTTCACAGTACCTATTTCAGTATGGTTAACATAAGCAGTTCTTGAAAGACAATGTTTTATCCCAGACCCAGAGAATTGAGGGACAATATTGAATCCTGAGAATTGAGGAATCACTCAGAACAGTAGTCATCTGATCCATCAAGAGATAATATTTTGTGTATGTGTGTGTGTGTGTGTGTGTGTGTGTGTGTGTGTGTGTGTGTGTGTGTGTTTATAAAGGGCCAGGAAGTTGTGAATGAATAAACAAAGAATTTCCCTTCCCTACAGGGTGTAGGCAGATATTTCATTGGCTCTCCAATAATGACATGGAGATTTCTTAATTATGAAAGCTCAGCTGATAGATTAGGCTTGTTTCTAACTAGCTCTTATAACTTAAATTAACCCTTTTGCTGTGGATATCGCTCTGTGCAAATAAAGTTCTGATTGGCCAGTGGCCAGGCAGGAAGTATAGGTGAGACAAGAGAGAAGAGAATTCTGGGAAGTAGAAGGCTGGGGAGACACCGCCAGCCGCCGCCATGAGAAGCAACGTGTAAAGACACCGGTAAGCCACAAGCCACGTGGCAAAGAATAGATTAACAGAAATGGGTTAATTTAAGATAGAAGAAGCAGATAACAAGAAGCCTGCCATGGCCATACAGTTTCTAAACAATGTAAGTTTCTCTGTGCTTACTTGGTTAGGTCTGAGAGACTGTGGGACTGGCGGGTGAGAGAGATTTGTCCTGACTATGGGCCAGGCAGGAAAACTCCAACTACACCCTTTTTTTAAAAATTAATTTACATGTTGGCATGTGGCTTGTTACATCATCTCCTAAATGTCCTGCTTCCTCTGCAACTCCTTGTGACTCCTTCCTTTCTTTTTCCCAGCATCCTCTGTGCCTGCAAATCCTGCCTAGCTATTGGCTGTTCAACTCTTTATTAAACCAACCACAATGACATACCTTCACAGTGTACAAAAAGATTATTCCACAACAAAAACACCTGTCAGTTGTCAGATCATAAAGCGCTGGAGGCCTTTGGAAGGAGTTGGTGTAATCTTTTGTTTTATTTTTTATCTATTTGATGGGAAACTCTTTTAGCTGCTTTTTAAATGATTGAAACTTATGGAGTTCCTGAAAAGACATTGCTGCTTACTGCATAAAAAATTTAAAAGGGAGGGGGATGTTGGGTAAATGTAATCACTGAACAGATTAAAGAGACATTTACATGCCTGTACTTGAAAGGTTGTGGTGGTTTTAAATATAATGTCCTGTAAAGAGAGTGGCACTATTCCAAAATGTGCAATTGTTGAAGTAAGTGTGGCCTTGTTGGAGAATGTGTGTCACTATGTGGGCAGGCATTGAAGTCTCATATATGCTCAAGCCACACCCAGTGTTTCAGAACACTTCCTGTTGCCTGTGGGATTGAGATGTATCTCTTTTTCCACTCTCAGCTCCTTTTCTAGCACCATGCATGCCTACATACTACCATGTCCCACCATGATAATAATGGACTAAACCTCTGAAACTGTAGCCATCACATTCACATTAAATATTTTCCTTTAAAGAAGTGCCATGGTCATGGTATCTCTTCACAACAATAGAAACCCTAACTAAGACTAGATACCAGAAGTGGGGTATTGCTATGGTAGGCCTGGGACCATGTTTTTGTTTAGAGTAATTTGGACTTTGGTACTTTGGGCTAGGAAAGCAATGGAATGCTTTAAGCACTGCTTAATGTGTCATACTAATATAAGCATGACTGACTGGTGCTGAGGATGATTTGAAGTTTGGGTGCCTGGATCAAGATGTTTCAGAGGAGAAGACTATTACTGTGTGGCCTAGCAACCAGTCATGTAAAATTTTGGTGAAGAATATGACTCCTTTTTGCCCTTGTCTGAAAACTCTGAGTTTTGGATTAATTCTGTTGGCAGAGGAAATCTCAAAACAGCCTAGTGTGGACTGTCATATGTTTATTAGTGCTAACTCTAGTGAAGATTTATAATGAAAATGAGCAAACTGAGCAAGAAAAGAAAACAAAAACAAAATCAAAATGTGGAAAAATTTGAGGGGAAAATGAACACCAGGAAATGGAATGGAGTTAAGTCCTGTATTCAAGGAGGGAAATAGATTAGGAAATGGAATAAAGGAAATGGTGACCACAGGGCAAGATCCTACCCAGGTAAGTTTCCAACTTATGAAGAAGAATCAAAGATGAGCTTAGAGCCAGGTGTGGTAGTGCATGGCTTTAATATCAGCTTTTAACTTTCTGCCTTCCTAAGGTTCCCAGAATCACTGAGCATCAGAGATCAGAATTCTCCAAACACTTTTGGCATCTTTGGCCTCTGACAAGGACAGAATTGCAAGAGTCCCAGTATAACTTCTGGCTTCTAGTCTAGAAAGCAACTGGTTACTTTTCTTTGGGGTCTTTTTTACCCTAGACTTTCTAGTTGATTTCTACCTCCAGTTCTTATCCCACCCCTCCTCTGAAGAGGCAACCCTAATTGTCATTATGGGATTAGAGCAATGACTGATCTGTCCCTTCCAGCTACTCTTCCAGAGGGCCTCTTACAAGGACCAATCTCTCAGATTCAGACAGGAAAGGAATTCCTTTACTGGTGTCTGGAAAGGACTAAACTGTCCAAAGTCCATAAGACATTCTTGGTGGGCTCACAATAGCCCCCATCTATTAGATGTTTCCCTTTAACCTCTACAGTTGGTGTCCAGTGTGATGAACCCACATTAAGCTTTCACACCCTTCAAGGCTGTTTCATCAGCCAAAAGTTAGCATGAAGCCCTTCCCATGTGGCTTCTGGAGAGGGACAGCAGAGGTATTTAACATGATTTAATTTGGGGATTAAAACAATCATGGACCTGTCTCTCTTGGCTGTGGGCAGGTACTTGGGGAGCCAAAGTCTGACATCTCATATCTTGGCAACATCTTCTTGTGAAGAAGAAAATATTAGTGAGATTGGTCATCTAAATAATATCTCATGTGGAATTAAGTTGAATGTATGTGGAGTGCAATCCCTTGGGCTTTACCAGTTCTTTTAGTCTTTGGTTATACTTTCCTGCTGAGTGGTAAGGACCATGCAGGTGGGTAAAATTAATCTTTCTTTCTGTGCCATCAAGGCTAGTTGAGCAACTAGTCCTCAGGGGTCACATGGGCTCAAGCGGAACCTGTAGTTGGAAAGTTTCTCTGGTCCCACCAGGACCCTGTAGTCCCATAGTCCACTGATAAAATAATTACTCAGAAGCTTATATTTATTATAACTGCTCTGCCATTAGCTCAGGATTATTACTGATGAGCTCTTTTTTTGTTTGTTTGTTTTTGTTTTTCAAGACAGGGTTTCTCTGTGTAGCTCTGTGCCTTTCCTGGAACTCACTTTGTAGACCAGGCTGGCCTAGAACTCAGAGACCCACTTGCCTCTGCCTCCCGAGTCCTGGGATTAAAGGCATGTGCCACCAACACCTGGCACTGACTAGCTCTTTACACTCAAATTAACTCCTAATTCCTATCTATGTTTAGCCACATGGCTTGGTACCTTTTCTCAGTTCTGCCTTCTCATCTTGCTTCCTCCTTCCTGACTCAGCCTTCCCCCAGAATTCTCCTTATCTGCTTATCCTGCCTATACATCCTGCCTCGCTACTGGCCAATCACCATTTTATATATCTGCCAATCAGAGTAACACATTCACAGCTTACAGAAAAATATCCCACAGCAGGAACCTCAGACTCTTCTAGCCTTTATTTTACCAATCGTCCACCAATATGAGGATAAGTCAAAGGCTTTATTTTATGTACTGTGGCTTCCTTTGAAGTCTTGAGGAAATCTTCCCCACACTGACCCTCCTTTTTGTAGACCAGATGGTATTTCAAATTTATTGAGTGGGGTTAGTAGGGTCTCGATAGTCTCCATGAACAAGACAACAAGTGATCAATGGCCTTAGTCCCCAGGCACCTCATTGACCTTGTAGGGAAAGGGGAGAAATATTCTCCCTTTTAGTCCTTTTAACCATATTAGAATGGCCTCCAAGAATGATTATGAAACACCAGAAGATCAGTGTTATACCAGCTGGGTTCTTTTAATTACTGTATACTATTTCAGTAGCCATATATAACTCAATAAACTCTTGTTTGACATACATTTTAGCCAGTCCTTGTAATAGTTTATATTTGACCTTGCCAACTTAAATACAATATAATATCTCTAAATCTCATCCTTTATGTACCTTAAACAGCTTAGTCAGTGCTTCATAACTTGCAAAAGCTTTCTTGTCTTTTTTATTCTGGAACCACCCAGTGATTATCATCTTCATATATCTAAATCATCTCCTAAGGCCATTTCCATGTTTACATTCTTCTATCTTGTTCTTTTCTGTACTTGTTCCTTTTTATATTAACAAATATATTTTTGACCTGTTGTGAGAATTTTCTCCCCTGTGGAGGGGGATGAAGCAATGTCTATACCATCCCCATAAGTCCCAATGACAATGCAAAATACGATTTCACAAAAGTTCACCCTGGGGTAACCAATGAGTTTATTGAGCTTACTTACTGAACATGGTTGAGGAGATATAGAGTTGTACTAGATATGCCCGTGTGTGTAGGAAGCACAGTTCTTTTATTCTGGGCAAGCTCACTGTTCCTGCTGTGAAGCAATGGGTTGGCTACACTGAACATTGAGTGTGTAATGGAATGTGCACACAAAGGATCTTGTGCTTTGGAAGAGGAGCAGGAAGTGTTCTGGGAGAATGGAAGATTTTACTAAAATACAAATTTCCCAGACTGAGGGGCCCTATCTGCTGGGGTGGAAGGGCAGAGCTGGGAAGGCCTGTGCTGTCTGAGTCATTTGTCTCTGCTTACCCAGTAGGGGAACTGCTAATGTCTGAGGCCCAGTTGGGTGGCCCTAGCTAATGAGGGACAATGGGAAGGCTTAGCAATCAGGAGTACCAGTGGGAGGTAGCTTACAGGTTCTTTCCAGGATTCTTCTTTTGCTCTGCTTTAGGGATCTGTGAGGGAGATCACAAAAGATGTCATGGTGAGTTTGGGGCCACTGTCCCCAGACCAGGAGGAGCAAGCTGTAAGAGCTGCTGGGGCTGGGATGGACCATGAGTCCGACCATGAGTATGGATTCCCTTAGAAGGAGTAGGTCCTACAGCCCTGGCTATGGGTGGCTGTGCTGCTTGTCATATCACTGTATCACAGTGTGCACAAACAGACAAGTAAACTATGTAGAGAGGGTATGGGCTGGAATGTCAAACCTATTCCCCCTCCAGGAACTTCCAGGATGTTGTTTTGCACATGGATTGCTTGTTTTCAAGGCTAGAGTGTGGTCTGTGCTCTTTTTCTAGGAACTCCCGCAGTTGACGGTGATCCGATGGGGCCAGGATGTTGGCCACCGTTTTCTTTCGGGCGTCCATCAGCCATCTTTTTCCTCCTGAGCCGGAACTGCTGTGGGTTTTAAGGTGACCACAATGGGTGGCTGTTCTATTGCCAGTCCAGGTCCCCCCCATCTCTGCCCAAGCCTCCGGGAACCTGCGGGTCCATTCTTCATTTCCCAGTCCTGTGGGGACCATGGTCAGCTGGGCCGCGGGGATGGTGGTCCCATACAGTCGATATTCCTCTGCTGCTGGGAGTTCTAGAGTGAGGAGGCGAAGGTCCCTGACCATGGGATGGGCAAACTTGAATTCAGGTCCTTGGGCGGTGAAAGTTATTTGGGCTCCTAATTTTGTCAGGAGATCCCTCCCGAGGAGAGGCGCGGGACAGTCAGGGAGGACCAGAAAAGAATGTTGCACAGTACCTTTCCCCAAGTTGACTGTTCTCTGAGTGGTTGAGGGTCTCTCTCTACTCCTGTTGGCCCCTTGGACTAGAGACTTTCGGGAAGATAGTGGCCCGAGTGGTTGTTGTATTGCTGAATAGACTGCTCCTGTATCTACTTCAAAGTCGACTGGGGTCCCCTCCACTTCATAGGTTACCCAGAGCTCGGGGAGGGGTTCTGAACCCTGACTTCCTCAGTCCTCAAGGGCCAAGACTGACCAGCCTCGTCCTCTTTGTTTTTTGGGCCACTCTCGGGCCCAATGACCCTCTTCCTTGCAGTATGCACATTGGTTAAGCTTTAAAGGCAGGCGACCTTTGCCTCGAGGCCCTGAGTTGTCTTTCACTGCCAGGATCCGTGATAAATTTCGATTTTGCCACTTCTCTCTTTGTCTTTCCTTTTCTTCTCTCTCTTTTTCTAACCTAGCTTCTTTTTCCTCTACAGTTTCTCTTTTATAATAAACCTTTTCTGCTTCCTTGACTAAATCTCTCAAACTCAGTCCCTGCAAACCATCTAATCTCTGTAACTTGAGTCTTATGTCTGCAGCTGACTGTCCTATAAAGGCCATCGCTTCCGCCCCCTTCTGTTCTTCAGACTGTGGATCGAAAGGCGTATACCCCCTGTATGCTTCTATGAGCCTTTCGAGGAAGGCAGAGGGGGTTTCGTCAGGCCCTTGAAGAACCTCTCCTACCTTAGCCAAATTAGTGGGCCTTCTGGCCGCCGCATGGAGACCCGCCATTAGAGTCTGGCGATAGAGGGACAGATGCTCCCTACCTTCCAGGGTATTTGGGTCCCAGGCTGGTCATCTTAATGGGAAGCGCTTGTCAATCAGGGTGGGGAGTTGAGGTTGTCGCCCATCTGGCCCGGGGACTAGTTTCCTGGCTTCCAGGAGAATGCGCTCTCTCTCTTCCGTAGTGAAGAGGATCCCCAGGAGCTGCTGGCAATCATCTCAAATAGGTTGGTGGGAATACATGATGGAATCTAAGAGACCTGTTAATCTGGAGGGGTCCTCAGAAAATGGAGGGTTATTATTTTTCCAGTTATACCAGTCAGAGGAGGAAAAGGGCCAGTATTGGAGAGTGGGCATGTCACCCCCAGCCCCATCATCGACTGTTCCTCCAATGGGGGGCAAAGGCAGTGTGATAGCTGGGGGTGCCTCATCGGGGGCCTTGCTCTCCTCTGGCGGGTTCCCTGTGCTGGACCCGATGGAGAGACCAAGACAGACTCAGGCCCAGTCTCTGCCGGAGGTCGTGGTTTGGGCTGATAGGGAGGCGGTCGTGGTGGTAAGTCTAAGGCAAACGAAATGAGGTCATTCTGAGATTCAGGTAAGGGGGGTTGAGGAGGGGATGGAGTCAGTAATGGAGTTGATTGGGAAGGTTTTGTCGCGAGAATTGGAGCAGAAGTGAGTGAAGGTGCTATAGGAACAGTCAGGAAGGGTTGGACCCACTTAGGAGGGTCAGTCACCAGATCCTCCCATACCCAAATGTAGGCCTGCTGGTCTGGGTGTCCGTGCGAACCTGGAATGAAAATCTTTTGTTTGACTGCCCTAATTATATTAAGATCAAGAGTACCATCTACTGGCCACCCGACTCTGAAGGTGGGCCATTCAGACAAACAGAACGTCTGCCACTTTCCCTTCCTCACCCGAACTGCCAGGTTCGACGTGTGGTCCATCACTGCCGACCAATGAGAGAGGGTTAGGGACAAAGGGGTGGAGGCAGACCCATTCCAAACAAGTAGAAACAGACACAGAAGGACACAAAAATCGAGACACAACACACAAACAAGACAAGCCGGCAAAATGGTAGGGAAAATGAAACCAAAAGATTGTCTATTGGCCTGGGCCGTCTGAAAAATCTCCTAGACAAAAGGGAATCAGATGGGGCCCCTGTCCCAGGGTCCCCACACTCCAGAGCATCCTCCAGAGCTGCAGCCTGTGGGTTCAGGACATGTCTGTCCCCCACCATCCAAGGGTCCTCACAGGCCACTTGAACAGCTGCTTCCCTGCTGACTCACCACCATCCTTACCAATCTTGGTGGAACCTCCAAATGTTAGGGTCGGCGTCCAAAACAGAGAGCTTCACTCCGATATCGGGTCACAAAAGAAGCTTTATTAGCACGAGCTCATGGGCCACCAGTGCGAGAAGTAGCCGGTGACCCCGAGTCTAAGGCTCGCAGGCCTTTTAAGAGGTGGTTCTATCTGGGCGGGGGAGCGGGGTCATCCAGAGTGCAGACATCTGGAGACCAGATGTCTCCGCAGTCTTTCTCAGAGTCTGGGTGGGTAAACGAATTCCAAGCTTATCTAGCAAGGGGTTATTTTGCAAGCATTCTTCTTAAGCAATTTATCTTGCAAGCACAACTGCAGGCGGTCATCCTGCAAGCATCCTGTTAGCACAGCATGATGGGCTAACTTTTCTGGTATGGGGCATGGAGGCAGAGTGCAGTATTTTCCACTGAATCTATAATTAGCAGAGCTAGTTTTGGGGGGGTGCTTGTTTCCCTTACAATGGCCTTCCATTTTAAGAATTTTATTTTATTTATTTAAAAAATTTTTTTTTTGATTTTCGAGACAGGTTTCTCTGTATAGCTTTGCACCTTTCCTGGAACTCCCTCTGAATTCCAGGCTGGTCTCGAACTCACAGAGTTCCTGCCAGTGTTGGGATTAAAGACGTGTTCCACCACCACCTGGCTATTTTAAGAATTTTTTGAGATAGGATACTTCTATAAAGCCACAGCTATCATGTGTAGGGCCCTGGAATTCCCAAGTTGGGTAATTGCCGCCCTGCTTGCCTGACCTTGATGTCCTCCCTAGGCTGATTCCCTGCTGGTCTCCACCCTCCTGAATGCTTAAGGGAAGTTCCTTGTTTGTGTTTCCTGCATTTGGTGTTAACAGCTTAGGTGCTAAAATGTAGAATATTCAGTAGTGAACTTCTGCCCTACGGGGTTCCTCCATTGTGCTGTAAGCCTGTATTTAAGGTTCCCTCCCTTCTTCAATAAATGGCATTCGGCATCCCCAGGCAGGAATGACCCGCTGTCTTTTGTCTCTTGTTTTTCGACCCACAGCCTGCTGGGACATGGTAAAGGGGTGGTGGTAGCCTGGGCTCTACTGCAACAATTGTGGAACTCACTATTTGAATCAACCTCACCAAAAACCTCAAACTCAGAGATATTGGCTTGTCACTGTCTCCCAAATGCTGGGATTACAGGCATGTACCTCTAAGCACAGCTGAAATATGTTTTTAAATGTTCTAACTTTAAATCAGAGAATTAAAGAAGATTTAAAAAGAAACCATAAATGTTGCAATGAACAGTAATACCTCTTGAAATTCTGAAATAATAACATAAACTGGCAAATCATTTCATACATTCCCAATAACTGGGTTATTTGTTAACTTTATCCACTTAAAAATGTCTGAACTCTGTGTGTGTATACCTGTGCCATCATGTGTATGTGTCAGTAAGAAAACAACTTTAAAGTGTCTATTGTCTACATCTCTTGTGTGAGTTCTAGAGATAAAACCCAGGTGTCTTCTGGCAGCAAGTGACCTCAATGACACTTAATTGGGTTTAAAATTTATTTCGGTATGTGCCATTGTGGAAGTGTGCAGATGCCAAAGCACTAAGTGGAAATAAGGAAATTTGTAAAGTTATTTGAGTTTTCCAGAGATTGAACTCAAGTCATTAGGCTTAACAACAATCAGCTTTACCACTGAGACAATTCTGTGGCATTCATTTGTAGTTATGAGAAAGTGTTATGAACAAGAGTTTAATCTTTGGAATGAACTAACACATTCCAAGACAAAGGAAAAAGAAAAAAAAAGATAGGAGTATATCACTTCAATTTGCAAATAGGATCTATCACTCAAATTGCCCTGTTTTCCTCTATCATTAGATGACAATACATTTACAATTTGAAAAGAAGACAATATTTTACTGATTAAATGTCTCAACTACTTTTATTTGAGAAGTGAGAAAGCTAAGTAAAAAAATGTCTGTGCAAGGCTGGGAACTGACCTTTATCACCATATGAAGAGGGCTAAAAGTAGACCCCACATAGTTTTCTTCCTGTTCCTACATATCTGACATGACCAAAAACAAAAACAAAAACAAAAAACCAAAAAAAAAAACCAAACCCCCCCCCAAACCTCCCAAAAAACCCCCCAAAAACCAAAAAACCAAAAAACAAACATAATTACAATAACACATGCAGCAAAAATGTTTTTTGTTTATTTTGTTTAGTTTTTAATAAATTTCATTGCTGTTTCATTATCTGGCATCTCTGAATAATGCTTGGAAGGCAGGATTTCAAGATGAAGTTGCAAATATATAATTAATGGTGATATGAAGAAGCATGGAACTTCATATAGTATATACATATCCATCACATGTCAAGCTATGTTGTCAATACTGGTATGGACCATTGCTGCTTGACAAATTTCCAGCATTTTGACATTCCAGCCGGACCATGTTTCTCCAGTACCTTCTTGCTTTTATTGTTAATGATTCTCACTATTAATGCATTTCCCTTTGGGAAAATTTGTGTAGGTTTTGGTAAAAGATAAAAATGTGTACAATGTTAGACTCTCTAAACAAAACAATTTTTTGGAAACAAATCCCTGCCACTGCTGAACCAGGAATTCCATTGTATCATCTTAATTGCACCAAGAACAGGAAAGTTAGAGATTTATGAGACATACCTGATCCTAATGATGAGATGCATACTTTTCATATCCAGAGTCTAAGTTAACTAAAGGCAAGAGGTCACAATTAATAAATCTAGAGAGATTAGAATGGAATGGTATAATGGAAAAAGAGTAAGAACTCAGGATCTTCACTTTTGGGAGTGTTATAAGGGGAACGGGCCTATACAGTAAATTAAAGAAATTTTAGTATAGTGTCTGCTCCCCAGAAGGAGTCTTTTTCCCAAGGTCAGGCATTTGGAAAAGGGTCTCCATTACTTCAGAGAATTGAGGAAAGTGAGTGACTAGTTGTTAAAACACTCATTCTCCTTATCTGTGGCAGGAGGAACTTGTGGTCCTTTCATTAACATATGGCTGGTGTCTATTGTCAAGGTCAAGGATAGCTTCCTCAACATATTATTTTAAGCTACACACCAGCTCCTAAGCCTTCTTTTCTCCTTTTTAATCCTACATGCAATTATAGAGTATAAATAATATGTTTTTCAATTAAATGCTTCTGGCAGCCATCTTGATTCACCCTCAGATCATGTCCATCTCCTTCTTAGAGGCCTGAACACCCTCCCCAAGCAGGTCTGCAGGAAAATATACAATTGACTGCTTGTTATCTGACATTATTAAATCTCTTGAAGACATATGATTTCGGAAATACACAGGGTATTTAGTGTGTCTTATGGTTTTTTTTTTTTTTTTTTGATTAAGCATTTTAACACTACCATGGGTGAAACATGTTGACAAAACATCACTAATTGGGGGTACTTCATTTGCTCTTACACTTGTATTCATGAGGCTGACACATAAGGCTCATGGGTTCAAATGTATTTCTGATTAATTATGGATATCCAGGATGAAAAACAAACAACATCTCAAGGGAACCTGTGAAATTATGAAAACCAAAACAAGGAATAAACTCTCTAAGACATAGCAGTTTGGGGGATATTACGAATAAAGCTGCTATGAATATAGTTGAGCAAGTGACCTTGTGGAAGGATGGAGGAGTATCTTTTGGGTATATGTCCAAGAGAACTGTAACTGTGTCTCTATATAGGTCAATGCTAATTTTCAAAGAAACCACCATATTGATTTCAAAGTTATACAAGTTTCCACTTCCCCCTGCAATAGAGGAAGGTTCCCTTTCCTCCACATCCATGCCAGCATGTGATGTTTTTTTGTGTTACTGATCTTAGCCATTATGACAGTTGTAAAATAAATCTCAATGTACATTTTATTAGCACATCCTTAATGGCTAAGTGTGGAACATTCTTTTAAGTGTTTCTTATTCATTTTAAATTACTCTGTTGCGAATTCTGTGTTTAGATCTGTACTTCATTTTTATTGGATTATTTGGTTTGTTCATGTCTAGTTTCCTGAGTTCTTTATTATCCTAGGAGAGGCAACTGAGAACCACATAGACAAACATGATATGTACTCACTTATAAGTGGGTATTAGCTGATAAGTGAAGAAAAATCACAGTACAATCCAGAAACCCAGAGAAGATAAGTAACAAGACAGCTGTAGGGAGGGATACAAAGATCTCCCTGGAAAGAGGAAATACAACAGATTTTGTGAGTGGATGGGCAGCAGGAACAGGAATGATACGAACAAGAAGGGAAGAACAGAGGGAGAGAATACATGGAGAGAAGATTGGAATAGGGGAGGTTTTAGGGGGCAATGTGAAAACCTAGTGCAGTGGAAATTTCCCCA